>NC_091172.1:34009182-34249182 GCF_040958095.1 Procambarus clarkii
TGGAGTGAGGCGATCTACAGTGTCGTCAGTGTGTCAAGAGTGGAGTGAGGCGATCTACAGTGTCGTCAGTGTGTCAAGAGTGGAGTGAGGCGATCTACAGTGTCGTCAGTGTGTCAAGAGTGGAGTGAGGCGATCTCCAGTGTCGTCAGTGTGTCAAGAGTGGAGTGAGGCGATCTACAGTGTCGTCAGTGTGTCAAGAGTGGAGTGAGGCGATCTACAGTGTCGTCAGTGTGTCAAGAGTGGAGTGAGGCGACCTACAGTGTCGTCAGTGTGTCAAGAGTGGAGTGAGGCGATCTACAGTGTCGTCAGTGTGTCAAGAGTGGAGTGAGGCGATCTACAGTGTCGTCAGTGTGTCAAGAGTGGAGTGAGGCGATCTCCAGTGTCGTCAGTGTGTCAAGAGTGGAGTGAGGCGATCTACAGTGTCGTCAGTGTGTCAAGAGTGGAGTGAGGCGATCTACAGTGTCGTCAGTGTGTCAAGAGTGGAGTGAGGCGACCTACAGTGTCGTCAGTGTGTCAAGAGTGGAGTGAGGCGATCTACAGTGTCGTCAGTGTGTCAAGAGTGGAGTGAGGCGATCTACAGTGTCGTCAGTGTGTCAAGAGTGGAGTGAGGCGACCTACAGTGTCGTCAGTGTGTCAAGAGTGGAGTGAGGCGATCTACAGTGTCGTCAGTGTGTCAAGAGTGGAGTGAGGCGATCTACAGTGTCGTCAGTGTGTCAAGAGTGGAGTGAGGCGACCTACAGTGTCGTCAGTGTGTCAAGAGTGGAGTGAGGCGACCTACAGTGTCGTCAGTGTGTCAAGAGTGGAGTGAGGCGATCTACAGTGTCGTCAGTGTGTCAAGAGTGGAGTGAGGCGATCTACAGTGTCGTCAGTGTGTCAAGAGTGGAGTGAGGCGACCTACAGTGTCGTCAGTGTGTCAAGAGTGGAGTGAGGCGATCTACAGTGTCGTCAGTGTGTCAAGAGTGGAGTGAGGCGACCTACAGTGTCGTCAGTGTGTCAAGAGTAACACAAGTCTCCAGGATCTGTGTACAAATAATATTTAACGTCTGTGTGGTTTTGTTTTTGTTTTTTTTGCAATTCTTGATGAACTAGAGTGGAAGAAGTGTTGCCCTCATGCAGAGTCTTGATGAACTAGAGTGGAAGTGCCCTCATGCAGATTCTTGATGATGCAGATACAAATAATAATTCTTATATGCCTACGTAAGAGTTTCGGTTGGCTCTTTGCTTTGGAGGCAATATCATTTTCATAGTTTCTTTCTGCCAATCTTCTTATGTTTATGTAGTCATTTCTGGCCCTGTTGCATCTATTCCGATTTTCCTCTGTCCTTTGCCTTCTGCATTACCTCCACTCCCTCCTGCTTGTTACTTTTGCTTCCTGGCACTGACTATTGAACCCCGGGTTATTATATGTTCTCCGACTGTTTACCCTTAATGGTGGTATGACTCTCTCTTCTGCCTCTCTGCACTTCAGTTTTACTTGATCCATCATTTCCTGGACCGTCTTCCCTCCAAGTGCCTCCTCCCATTGTACACTTCCCAGATACTCTCTTAGTCTCACGTAGTCTCCTGTTTTACAGTCAGCTCTCCCTTCCCTGACTCCTTGTCTTATGGGCACTGCTCTGAGGTCCATCATGTAGTGAACACCAGGACACAATGGCCACTTGCTTCTGGTGGTATTTTATGCTCTAAGTTCTCAATGTCTTCGTCATTCTGGGTGAATATCAAGTCCAGTAAGTTTGGTGTATCTCCTCCCCCTTACTCTTGTGTCCTCCTTTATGTTTTGTGTTAAGAAATTCCTTTCTATGACTTCCACTAATTTCGCTCCCCACGTTTCTTTCCCACCATGAGGATTTCTGGTGTCCCAGTCAATCTCTCCATGATTTAGGTCCCCCATGACTAGAAGTTTAGTTCTCATTCTGTGTGCCACTGTTGCTACTCTCTGCAATGTCTCTATGCATGCTTTGTTGCTGTCATAATATTCCTGCCTGTGTCTTCTGTTGTTTGGGGGGGGGGGAGGAGGGCGGGGTGTTGTAAATTACCAGGACCACAATTCTCCTTCTATCTGCTGTCAGTGTCCCAGTGATGGAGTCTGTGTATACGTTTTCACTCTGATTCTTGAGTTCTTCAAATTTCCACTCCCGTTTTACTAGGAGTGCAACTCCTCTTTATTGCCTTTGTTTTTCTTTCTTTCCTTATCACTTGGAAATCCCCCCTGGGAATATTGCATCAGAGATCATATCATTTATTTTCGTTTCCACTACTGCAATCAAATCTGGGAAATTTCCACTTACTCTTTCTTTAATTTCCTGTTTTGTTTGTAACTCCGTCGGCGTTCGTGTTCCAAATCTTCAGACTCTTCCTGGACAAGTTTATGTGATGTTGTGTGTGTGTGTGTGTGTGTGTGTGTGTGTGTGTGTGTGTGTGTGTGTGTGTGTGTGTGTGTGTGTGTAAACTGACACTGAGTGTAAACTGTGTGGACTGTTGTCACACACTCCACACAACACAGTGTGGCTGTGGGCGGAGACAGCATCAGAGTGGTACCGGAGTTTACCCTGCAACTCCCAAGACAAAACACACCTGATACACGTGTGTACAGTGTAAGGAGAGGTGAGCATCGTGCAGGGAAGACCCGAGGAACAACCTCTCAAAACTCACTTATGAAAAAACTTCTTCCTAAGTTTGCCCAAATGACAAATATAATCAAAACACGGCCACACACACACATGGACAAGCGTGCACTATACGGATTGTTCTCGTCATTTGCAACTGTGTTGCCTACCCACATACGTACACACCCAAGCAACCTACTTAACCTATCGAGGCATAAAGAATTCCTCATTACTGTGTTTCAATGTAATAATACGTAACATTTAAACTTTACTGATCGATTCCGTTAAAAAAACGCGACCAATGAGGTGAGAGGACGGGTCTACTACCACTGGCCAACCACTTGGGCCTCACGAAGCCACACAGCCAAGTGAGCCTATAATTTCCCATTTATATTCCCAAAAATCGGGTCCATCAAGGAGACACGACCATCACCCCACAATCATGTGTTCCACAGTTGCTGGTCACTTACCCGGGCGAGTAGTGTGGTATACTGACACAGTATCCCCTATAACCCTGACGTGTTCTCCACCTGCTCCTTCCTCCTCCCCCTCCAGGGTCTGGACGGCAGCCAAACTATACAGCCATAATCATCAGAGAGCAGCCCGTCCTCCTAAGGTCCTCCCAACGTCATGAAACTCGTACTAAAGTGACCTTATTCTAACCTACCAGAGAACCCAAAACAGAAAACGGGACAGTATGTCTATTTCGCCAGCCGCTGCCATTTTTTAATACGAGGACCTTAGCCTTTTTGGCCTCAGGTGAAGTATACGTCAAAATGCGACGTGTTATTATGAGGACGGGCTGGACAAGGGGCTCCATACACGTCAACGTCTTCAAATCCTTCTCTATTTTACATGAAAAACGAGCGCAAAATATTGCATAAATCTGTGATATTAGAATAAATAGAGAAATAACAGAGAGAGGAGAATAATAACGGATAAATTTGTGACGCCGTTTGTGTGGTGAGCAGGTGGTCATGACAACAGACTGGAGACTGTCAAGCCCTCGGGGACTGACTGCTGAACACTTCCTGTTAGTTGTGTAACTTGTACCTACTGTCTCTGCCTGCAGGCATCACCCCTTAGCTCTTGGGCCCCGCCCTACTAACCCATCTTTGTTAATTGTATAGACTCTCCAACAATTTTATCTATCATATCTATAACACACACACACACACACACACACACACACACACACACACACACACACACACACACACACACACACACCGGAGCCATTGCTGTAAACAACCGATGGCTCGAAAGGCGGGATCCAATAGTCAATGCTCGATCCTGCAGACACAAATAGTTGAGTACAAATAGTTCAGTACACACACACGTGTGAGCGTCGCTTTCCAACTTCAGACTCGCTTATAATTATATGGATGGTGAAATACTAGAGAAACTGTTTATGACTTTTGCGAGACAAAACTGGAATATGCAGCAGTTGTGTGGTGCCCACATCTCAAGAAGCACATAGATAAACTGGAAAAGGTGCAGCGGCATGCTACACAACGGCTTCCCGAACTGAAAAAACGAAAGTTACGAGGAGAGACTAGAGGCGTTAAACATGCCAAAACTAGAAGATAGAAGAAGAGGTGATATGATCACCACTTACAAAATACTAACAGGAATCGATCAAATTGACAAAGAGGAATTCCTGAAACCAGCAACTTCACGAACAAGAGTACACAGATTCATGCTAAGGAAACAAAGGTGGCGAAAAATACATTAGAAACTTTTCTTAAACAAACAGTGGTAGACGGTTGAAACAAGCTAAGTGAGGTGGTGGTGGGGGGGTGGGGGGGGGGGTTGGAGGGCAAAACTGTCAGTAGTTTCAAAGCGTTATACGACAGTACTGGGAGGACGGGACACCACGAGCGTAGCTCTCGTCCTGTAACTACACTTAGGTAATTAAACACACACACACACACATATTATATATATATTATATATATATATTATATATATATATTATATATATATATATATATATATATATATATATATATATATATATATATATATATATATATATATAATTTTAAGTAATGGATATGATAGATAAAATACATAATATAAATATATAAACTCACACACACGGGGGAAGGCATGATCACCACATACAAAATACTCAGGCGAATATAAAGACAGAAGGACATAATTTAGCATAGGCTATCAAAATCACTGGCCCAAGACTGTTCAACACCACCCTTCCCCTATCTGAACATGAGGGAAATAACTGGCCCGACCTCTCACAGTGTTCAAGAGAGAACTTGATAATGCCTCCAAAGGATACCTAATCAATCAGGCTGTGATTCATACGTCAGGCTGCGAGCAGCCGCATCTAACACCAGGAGTGTGGAACTAACACAAGGTAATGAGGTAGATGGGTAGATAACGAACAAGCTGATAACGATGGAGACTTAGTATCCAGGTGCGCCGGAGATGTTGTATACTTTTGTCGGTGTCACGACAGTGAAGTGGTGGAACCTCACACACCTTCACATGAAGATTTCTCACAACCCAATAGTGTCTGGAGCCTAAACACCAGGGGCCAGATTCACGAAGCAGTTACGCAAGCACTTACGAACGTGTACATCTTTCCTCAATCTTTGACGGCTTTGGTTACATTTATTAAATAATTTACAAGCATAAAAACTTGCCATTCAACTGTTGTTATTGTTATAAACAGCCTCCTGGTGCTTCGGAGCTCATTAACTGTTTAATAATTGTAAACAAAACCGCCAAAGATTGAGAAAAGATGTACAGGTTCGTAAGTGTTTGCGTAAGTGCTTTGTGAATCTGGCCCCAGGTCACTTACAGGTTGAGAGGCGGGACCCAAGAGCCGTAGCTCATCCCCCAAAAACACCCTGTTGAGGACTAGGCCAGTACACACAAACAAAACCCGTTGAGAATACTTACAAGTGTGTGTTAATTAGCACCTTGAGTGTGTGATGTGGTTGTTTTGGTAGTAACTAGCTCATTATGGCGTGTGTTTACAAACATGTGCCGCTTACACCTGTGTACAAACATGTGCCGCTTGCATCTGTGTACAAACATGTGCACTACAACCTTCCCTGCACGTGTACACCCACCACAACTGTCCGTCCCTCAGCTTGAAGGTTGTAATCCAAGTTGGTATCAGGAAGGCGGAGTGACGAGGCCTGAGCGCTGTATATAATGAACAAATCTAAGTTTTCTCATAAAGTGTGGCAAACTGTGTACATCAAACACGGTGGTGTAGTTTACGGCTGTGTTGATAGTGTCTAACTCCGCCTTTGTTACAAACTCTCTTAAATTCCCGCCCACACAACTTACTGCGGGTTTTCTCCCTCTGTGGTAAAGTTAGGTTAGTTCAGCGGCCCGCTCCCTCACCCTCTGTCATCCCTACGTGACTGTGGGTGCTCGCTTGACACACTCACCACGGTGAGGACTTGGCTGGCTGGCTGGCTGGCAGGCTGGCTGGCTGGCTGGCTGGCTGGCTGGCTGGCTGGCTGGCAGGCTGGCTGGCAGGCAGGCTGGCTGGCTGGCTGGCTGGCTGGCTGGCAGGCTGGCTGGCTGGCTGGCTGGCTGGCTGGCTGGGGCAGGCTGGCTGGCTGGCAGGCTGGCAGGCAGGCTGGCAGGCAGGCTGGCTGGCAGGCTGGCAGGCTGGCTGGCTGGCTGGCTGTCAGGCTGGCTGGCTGGCTGGCTGGCTGGCTGGCTGGCAGGCTGGCTGGCAGGCTGGCAGGCTGGCTGGCTGGCAGGCTGGCTGGCAGGCTGGCAGGCAGGCTGGCTGGCAGGCTGGCAGGCTGGCTGGCTGGCTGGCTGGCAGGCTGGCTGGCTGGCTGGCTGGCTGGCTGGCTGGCTGGCAGGCTGGCTGGCAGGCTGGCAGGCAGGCTGGCAGGCAGGCTGGCTGGCAGGCTGGCAGGCTGGCTGGCAGGCTGGCAGGCTGGCAGGCTGGCAGGCTGGCAGGCTGGCTGGCTGGCTGGCTGTCAGGCTGGCTATCTGGCTGGCTATCAGGGTGGCTGGCTGGCTGTCAGTTTGACAGCCAGGTTATATCTCCCCCCCCCCCCTCCCAGGCTGGTGGTAGGCCAGTCCTGTTTCTAACCATCGTGCTGACACTCCCCCCCCCCCCCCAACACCGGACAGGTGCGCATCACGCTGGCCAGGACAAAAAGAGAGGGGAGGGGTGGGGTGGGGTGGGGTGGGGTGGGGTGGGGTGGGGTGGGGTGGGGTGGGGTGGGGTGTGGTTGGGTGGGGTGGGGTGGGGGTGGGGTAGGGGGGGGGTTGTGATAAGCCGGGTCCGGCGGGACTCTGGTGCTCAAGGAAAAATCTCACGTTGACAAGAACTTTTTGTAAACCTGGATCGGAAAAGACGTTTATCCGAATGTGTTCAAAACGTGACCTTAAATAACATATTATATATATATATATATATATATATATATATATATATATATATATATATATATATATATATATATATATATATATATATATATATATATATAAATGTGTGTGTGTGAGAGAGAGAGAGAGAAAGCTGCATGAACGCGTAAGCCATAGATCACTAAGATCCTGGCCGGGTCAAAGAGTTCTTAGTGATCTATGGCTTGCGCGTTCGTGCAGCTTTCTCACACACATAAATAATATATATATATATATAATATATATATATATATATATATATATATATATATATATATATATATATATTATAGCATTATAGTATATAGATATAGTATTATATCTTTATATACTTTATAAAGAGTACCACCTCTGGCTGGAAGGGGGACCCATAGCCTCGGAGGAAACCACACATAACACATTAGAGGGAATGTTTAGATCCTCTCCAATACAGTTTCTGTGTGCTTTTCTCCTACCACCCCCTTCATTTTTTTGTGCTTTATTATGTATTGATGGTTACAGGATATACATGGGTTGATACAAAAATAATACAAAAAGTGCTTAAAGGTTATGGATCTCTTGAAATACACGACAATGGGAAACATTTGTCGGAAAATCCGACACCATTTAATATCATACAGATAATAGCTGTATTACCAACAAGTTACCCATAGAAAACGTAACTTGTAGTGGAATTACCGTCTATAGAAAACGGGATATCATCACCACATACTATTATAATTCACCAGCTATTCTGCTGGGAATTGTTCTTAAATACATTAGTCTTTGGACTTTACCATCATAAAAACATCTTATATAAATTAACTTAATTATCAATATTAAAGTAGAGTAAATGTGACCCTTCTATCACTTTCTGAAATCTGGGACAAAGTAGGCCAGGCGTGAGGGAGGAAGGGGGCAGCCATTGTTGTGTCACCTCCGAGACGTGTGGAGCAAATTTGGCTCCTATCATTCTGGACAATGTCGGCCAGACGTCAATAGAATGGAGTGTTAGATGCAGCCATTGTTTATACGAGACCAGAGGCTCACACGGGAGCAAAATTCGGCTCCTGTTGATTTTACTTGGACGTAGTGTTATGGAACCAAAGGTGTACCATTTTCAACACGCTGTCTACAAATTCAAGTTAAGTGTCTATCCGAAACCCGTTTATCATTCATTTATGGCCATTAATGTCAGGATATAGGGTGACCCGGTTAGATCGCGAAATCGCCTCAAACTAAAGGTAATTAAGCCAGGTCTTCATGTTCCATGTACTGTATAGTGTTTTCTCTGATATAGCTTGTCATATATAGGATTCTGGCTTCACAGCTAGCGCACTTTTGACAGGTCAAGACGAGGATGCAAGATTATGTGCACCAGTTACTGGGTGATAGAAGCTACCTCAAAGAGGATAATTTGGTGTCTACACCCTAGTTATACCTGGTGGACTAGCCTGCTGTACTATAAGATAAGGAACCTCATCAATGTATGTAGCTATTACTGTAGTTTGATTGGCTGCATATATATAAATATAAACCCCCCCTAATGTGTAGAGGATCGATTTGTGAGATTAAGAGATTATTGCAGAAATACAGTCCACTTATCATTATACAAATTGCTATCGAAGTATATAAATTAACGTAAATATAAATTCATATAAATTAAATAAATATAAATCTCACAGGTCGGTTCCCACATTATTTGGTCCTTCGAAACCGAATTATTTGGACCTTCGGAACCGGAATATTCGGTCCTATGAACCCACATTTGGTCATCTTAGTACCGGATGAACCAGTTAACCAGTGGATTCATTAAATATACTAGTGCAGTGTTATTTAAACAAAGCCAGTCAAAGACAGCGGCGAAGCCTCGTGGGAGTTCAGGAGCCTCCCTCAGCCCAGTTCAGCTTCGTCAGCGGTTTCATGCACACCCACAGATATTTGGTGGCGTGTTATTTCGTGAAATGACAGCGCTAATATAGAAACCAGCCAAATTAGTGACTGTGTCGCGAGATTGTTCACGGATTTCGTGGTGTTACATTTCGCGAGAGATTATCTACGAATTTTGTGGAGTTTATTTCGCGAGGTCACTAATAATATTTAATACTTCTTGATAATATTAGAAGTTTCATAGAGGCTAATTAAGAGGCTATTAACAATAATTGTGTATATTATTTCTCCAAAATAGAGAATTATTTAATATATATTGCACTAGTGATCACAGTATAATATTTACTAATTGCCAACCCACAACAGGGTAGGATATTAACCATTGACTAGTTGAACTATTATCGTTCATCCTAGTCCCATTATTACCATAGTCAGTTGTACTATATTGAACAACCTAACACCATTAATGAATGGTCCAGACCCTATTTTGGGTGTAATTTTTATCAACTCGAGTTGAGTTGTGTATATATAATAATTTACTTATGATCATTACACCTTTGAGTGATTAATTAGTGTCTATTCCATCCTAGGGTGATATAGAAGAGCTAACCTAAAGGTACTTCCAGTGACACTGGTTTATCACTCAAATCATTAGTGTGTATGATTGTATATATATAATGTGTATTAATTTTAAGTGCTAACCTCTAGTAGAGGTAGGATTATTGCCTAGTGAGTGCAGAATTTACCCTAGGCTACCATTAGTGTTTGTTCAGTATTATGAGCAGCCCAAGTACAAGTCCCACAAGGCTTCACCAACGAGCCAGTATGGATAATGCAGGGAGAATGAAAAGAACCCTTGCAGGTCTTAAAGGCCACTTAACAAGACAGATCAAGAAATGTGAAGATTTGTCACAACAATCTCAAGTTGATTATGCTGACCTGGAAAGCTATTATCAAGCAGCTGCAGGTAAATTTGAGCAAATCAAATGCCAAATGGCTGTCCTTGTGGGGACAGACTACTACCATCAATTCATTGGTAGCCCTACTAAATATCAGGGCATAACCATGTTAAACTCTGCAGGAGGTAAATTACTCTCAGGCCCAGTATCAAGCCTGAGGAGACCTATGCCTGCAGATAAACAATACCAGTAGAAATCTAAATTTGTCAGCTGATTATATTTCTCCAGTAGCATTATACTAAGGAGATTACAGCTGACTATACCAACAGAAGTTGATGTTAGTATCATCATTTAAAGCTGGAGATGAGTTCATGAGGCCTCAGTGGCAAATCAGTGAACAGTAGCCTAAAACAGCTACAAGTCACTGCGACCAATGTCACTGAACCCACTGTAGTCTCAGAACCGTACTTTACTTTAATGATGAGCTATTCAATCTTCTGAATCAATTAACTAAATTAAACCCCAATAAATCTGATGACTGATTTGATACATTTATTATTTAATCAAGATGTATTCGATGGGCCTCAGTGTTTATATATCAGTGACCAGTTACCTGAAGAAACTTCAAGTTATATCTAATGTCACTGATCTCACTGCAGTCCCTGAATCATACTTGACTGTAGTACTTGATCACATCCAGTCTTCTGGGTTAAATAATATGTAATAAGGCTTGAATATTAGCCTTTCAAGAGTTGACAGGGAAATGAAATCGCATTAGACTTCTAACCCCTGCAACTCTAGTACGGGACATCCGTCCTGTACGAACAGACACACAAATGTGTGATTACTAACTACTAACATCAAATTAATGTAATAATTCGATGGAGGAGTATCGGTGTTCGTCTGTTCTAATTAGGACTTCGACCCGTGAGCAGCCCCTGGGGAATTATGTCGGAAAATCCGACACCATTTAATATCATACAGATAATAGCTGTATTACCAACAAGTTACCCATAGAAAACGTAACTTGTAGTGGAATTACCGTCTATAGAAAACGGGATATCATCACCACATACTATTATAATTCACCAGCTATTCTGCTGGGAATTGTTCTTAAATACATTAGTCTTTGGACTTTACCATCATAAAAACATCTTATATAAATTAACTTAATTATCAATATTAAAGTAGAGTAAATGTGACCCTTCTATCACTTTCTGAAATCTGGACAAAGTAGGCCAGGCGTGAGGGAGGAAGGGGGCAGCCATTGTTGTGTCACCTCCGAGACGTGTGGAGCAAATTTGGCTCCTATCATTCTGGACAATGTCGGCCAGACGTCAATAGAATGGAGTGTTAGATGCAGCCATTGTTTATACGAGACCAGAGGCTCACACGGGAGCAAATTCGGCTCCTGTTGATTTTACTTGGACGTAGTGTTATGGAACCCAAAGGTGTACCATTTTCAACACGCTGTCTACAAATTCAAGTTAAGTGTCTATCCGAAACCCGTTTATCATTCATTTATGGCCATTAATGTCAGGATATAGGGTGACCCGGTTAGATCGCGAAATCGCCTCAAACTAAAGGTAATTAAGCCAGGTCTTCATGTTCCATGTACTGTATAGTGTTTTCTCTGATATAGCTTGTCATATATAGGATTCTGGCTTCACAGCTAGCGCACTTTTGACAGGTCAAGACGAGGATGCAAGATTATGTGCACCAGTTACTGGGTGATAGAAGCTACCTCAAAGAGGATAATTTGGTGTCTACACCCTAGTTATACCTGGTGGACTAGCCTGCTGTACTATAAGATAAGGAACCTCATCAATGTATGTAGCTATTACTGTAGTTTGATTGGCTGCATATATATAAATATAAACCCCCCCTAATGTGTAGAGGATCGATTTGTGAGATTAAGAGATTATTGCAGAAATACAGTCCACTTATCATTATACAAATTGCTATCGAAGTATATAAATTAACGTAAATATAAATTCATATAAATTAAATAAATATAAATCTCACAGGTCGGTTCCCACAACATTGATGAATGCCACAGACGGGTTCGATCATTGTTGCAAGTCAAACACTTCGAAATCCTCTGAAGTTGGACTAGTGCCAAAGACGCAACAGGCATTTCCCCTCTGAATCGCGACACTGAGGCGCTGGAACAAGAAACTTTTTGCTCTCTGGTCTTTTGTAGCGCTGATCAATTTGTCCCCCAATTCAATCAGGAACTTCAATGCACATTTTCCCCATGAACCGAGGGTCTCCGAGCCGATCGGAACAAAGCTGTTGCAGTATGCCAGATCTCGTAATAATTATTTAATAATTTTCTGTGATTCCCTAAAAGAAGCAGCACCACCGCTTTCACGTGTGCTGTAGTGGAGGTAGGTACTGGCCAGTGTGGCAGCGCACGTGTAGTCCCATACCACTTGCTTACCATCCTTCCAAGGAAGCAAGGTGACCTCATCTGGGCGCTTTTGAGGGTCGTTACGTCTGAATAAGGTACAGAATGTACCTGAATAAGGTACAGAATGTACCTGAATAAAGTACATTCTCCAGGCATATATGCAACTGAAAACTCAGTTCAGGCTTGTTTCGCATTTGTGTTCCTCACGTGTGCGCCAAAGAATGAGGTGATTTGATAAAATACCATGCCCAAGATTACCAACAGAGTGCCGGCGGGAGGATGGGGAATTAGCCTCGGCTACCATCTTCTTTTGTCCGGTCGTGTTGTTCGAGTGGTTAAGGGATCCTGTACATCAGTTGCATTGCTTCTGGCAGTATGGGTTCGAGTCACTTCTGGGGTGTGAGTTTTCAGTTGCATATATGCCTCTAGACCGTTCAGGCTTGTTCTCGCACACACACACACACACACACACATATATATATATATATATATATATATATATATATATATATATATATATATATATATATATATATCTGTATATAATTGATCATATACATTAAGTTAACAATTGTAACTTAGTTATCTTTAATTTATCATAAAAGTTTATCATATTGAATATAATCTTTAGCACTGAGTTACTAGTACTTAAGACCACATTTAAATATAATATCATACCTCTATAATACTAATTGTTGTGTTTATTAGTATAATAATATTTACTGTTATAGTTATGGTGCTGGACTGTACATGTTTAGATCCATGATTTAAACAGAGCCAGTGTTCAGTTATAGAACTGAATTTATTAAATCTTCTCCTTGTATTAACAATACAAGCTGATGTGTAAAATTTGTCTTCAGGTGGATTGTGGATCTTCAATCAACTTCTCCATTCATCCTTCAACCCGTTCTCGCAAATTCGTAAAGTCAATATTGACTTATTAACTACGTGCATAGGTGATATACTAAACATAATAGATACCCTTAAAAAGATTCATAGAAAACACCGACCTTACCTAACATTGTTAGTATCTTAAGATAAGCATCTTATTGTTTCGTAATTACAATTATTACTTAACCTATACCTATTATAGGTTAGGTAATAATTGTAATTACGGAGCAATAAGATGCTTATCTTAACATACTAAGTAGGTTAGGTAAGGTCGGTGTTTTCTATGAATCTTTATAAGGGTATCTATTATGTTAAGTATGTCACCTATGCACATATTTAATAAGTCAATATTGACTTATTAAATTTGCGAGAACGGGTTGCATCCTTATGGACCCCACCTGCCTCTTACAGCCCAAAGTCTGTCATTATGAAAAGAGGAGCTAGGATTTACGACCCTAGCTAGGGACTTTAGTTGAATTAATTTGCATACAGTAATTTTTAATTTAGTACAGTACAAGTCCCTAGTAGTTCTCATTATATTAATCCCGACAGTTTTTCCCAGATCATCTACTGTGAAGAGCTCAGTCCCCCAAGGTACCGTACTTGCTCCGGTAATTTTTCTCAGCTAAATATCAGACACAAACAAGAATACAAACTACAGTACTGTATCATCATTTACAGATGACTATGATTTTCATGCAAGTAGACAGTACAGAGGACCCGGCAAACCTCCAGTCTGATGTAAATCAGGTCTTTTAATGGTTACTAATAATAATAATAATAATATAATACTTATTTAATGAACATAAGTTCCAGCTCCTGCACTATGGAAAAGACGCATATATAAGAACGTCAAAACGTCAAAAACCATACATAAAAATACAGTCAAATCACACTATAGAACGAAAGAGCAATGTGAAGGATCTCGGAGTAACCACGTCGGAAGACCTTACCTGTACAAAACACAATAAAATAGCTGTCATGACTGCGAGAAAAATGACAGGTTGGATAACAAGGACCTTCCAAACATGGGACCAATAATGATACTTTTCAAAACACTAGTGCTCTCTAGAGCGGAATATTGTTGCACACTAACAGCCCCATTCAGAGCCGGAGAAATTGCTGATTTAGAGAGTATGCAAAGATCCTTTACTACTAGAATCCATTATATAAGTCATCTTGATTACTGGGACCGATTAAAAGTTCTAAATCTGTACTCCCTTGAGCGCAGGCGAGAGAGATACATAATAATCAAGACGTGGAAGATATTAGAGAGACTGGTTCCAAATCTGAACACAGAAATAACACCACATGAGACCAGCAGGCATGGCAGGATGTGAAAAAATACGTTGAAAAGCAGAGGTGCAACAGGTACTCTGAGAGAGAACTATCAACATCAGAGGCCCGAGACTGTTCAACACGCTTCCACTACACATAAGGGGCGTAACTGGCCGACCCCTCATACTGTTCAAGAAAAACTTGACAATTGCCTCCGAACAATACCTGATCATATGTTAGGCTGCGAGCAGCTACGTCCAACAGTCTGGTTGACCAGACAACCAACCGGGAGACCGGGCCACGGGGCAATTGATCCCCGGAAGCTACAGAAGATACCCACAAGGTTGGTAGGTCGGTATCCCATCCAGGGATAGTTTCCCATTCCCTATCCCTGGATGGGATAGAGAATGCGGGGTGAGAGACGAGGTAAGGAAAGAGTATTATAAAACAATCATTATAAAAGGTGTATTACCATATCAACTTACAAGAACAGTAAGTACCAGAAGACATTATTATGGTGTTGGCTAGATCAGTGGACCTCCACACACCCTCGCCTGAGCTCCACTACTCCCCAAGTATCCTCACAAAAATACTGAGTTTTTAAAGGAAAGTTAGCCGGGAAAATGTGGGATTTCCCGGAAAAACTGAAGCTTTGCACCAGATGTGATGGAGGTGAAAAAACACCGACTGGTTGGGTCTTCTCCCTCCGGCCAGGCTACAGTTTTCCCCGCCTGTACTCGCAGCCTCAAAAAACACTCTCCTAGGGGGGATCCTCCTCCACGGCTACACAGCCAAAGAGCGAGGTATATTGAGACAGAGACAAGTCTGGGGGCGCACCATATCATTTTTCAACAGCAATGGTTACAAAATTTTGACAAACAAATTTTCTAGCATCCTGATAAATACCACTCTCTTGTATGACCGGCCCCCGTCATTCATCTAGAGTGTAGATAAGGTAGAGAGCCAGCCGTACGAGAAGCCCCATCTCTAGTGATGGTCCACTCTGGTTGGACCAGTCACTACACCAGGGCCTTAAATCTAATATGTCGACGGCCTTACTGTTATGCATAAGGCCAGTGTTCTCAGGGTGCCCAAGCTGTGCCAACTTGATGGACAAGCATCAGCCGGCAACAACACCGGGCATTTGGTCGTCAACAGCCCCTCGCAGCTTGTGCCCTGTTCAAGAGTCACTTCATCAGCGATCATTCATTACCAGTCTCACTTCCATTTGCAACTTGTATGCTCAACATGCAGACATGCACGAGCTCAAGTCACCCGGCCATATGAAGGCTCGACATACTTGGATCACCTTGATCCTGTACCTAACATCATTATCACATTAAAGGTTCAAGGGCCGTGAGACTTCAGATGAACGCGCGTCAGTAACTGGTCTTAACTTGAGGTTTCATCAGGAACATCAACACCAGTCATAAGGCCCCGCGTCTCAGTTTAAACAAAACAAGAGATCGTTATATATTTCAAACTGGAAGTATACTCCAACTAAAACAACTTTTGACTATAATTACAAAACATGATGCAGTATTGCCGGGTCAGCGGTGAGAGACGCATGCCCTGGACGAGAAGGATGGCAGCCCTGCTTGATGGGGGTTGTGGGAGTTCTTCTACTCCCCAAGCCCGGCCCGAGGCCAGGCTTGACTTGTGAGAGTTTGATCCACTAGGCTGTTGCTTGGAACGGCCCGCAGGCCCACATACCCACCACAGCCCAGCTGATCCGGCACTCTTTGAAGAAAACAATCTAGTTTTCTCTTGAAGATGTCTATGGTTGTTCCGGTAATATTTCTTATAGTCGCTGGGAGGACGTTGAACAACCGTGGACCTCTGATGTTTATACAGTGTTCTCTGATTGTGCCTATGGCACCTCTGCTCTTCACTGGTTCTATTCTGCATTTTCTTCCATATCGTTCACTCCAGTACGTTGTTATTTTACTGTGCAGATTTGGGACCTGTCCCTCCAGTATTTTCCACGTGTATATTATTTGATATCTCTCTCGTCTCCTTTCTAGTGAGTACATTTGGAGAGCTTTGAGACGATCCCAATAATTTAGGTGTTTTATCGCGTCTATGCGTGCCCTATAGGTGCTCTGTATTCCCTCTATTTCAGCAATCTCTCCTGCTCTGAAGGGGGAAGTGAGTACTGAGCAGTACTCGAGACGGGACAGCACAAGTGATTTGAAATATACATCATGTTATTTTCTTCTGCCCAGTCGAAAACTTTATTAATATCTGCTTATAGTTTTTAAATGTTTTCAGCAGAGGTAATTTTCAAGCTGATTTTTGTGTTATCTGCAAAGGATAATACGAAGCTGTGCCTTGTAATTTTGTGTATATCTGATATGAGAATAATGAAAAGCAGTGATACAAGGACTGTACCCTGAGGTACCGAGCTTTTAACTGCGCTTGTACTTGATTTTATTTGGTTAACTGTTACTTTTTTGTGTTCTGTTCGACAGAAAATTGAGTATCCAGCGTCCTACTTCACCAGTTATTCCCATTCACCTCATTTTGTGTGCCATCACTCCATGGTCACATTATCGAATGCCTTTGCGAAATCCGTGTATATCACATCTGCACTCTTTTTCTTCCAATGCTTCTGATTTTGTCGTAGTGATCGAGTAGCTGTAAGAGGAACGATCTTCCTGCTCTAAATGAATGTTGGCCTAGATTGTGGAGGTCGTTGGTCTCCAGGAAACTGATGACCTGACTCCTGATCACTCTCTCAAATACTTTTATTATGTGGGACGTTAGTGCAGTTTGTCTATAATTCTTTGTCAATGCTTTGCTCCCTCCCTTGTGTAGAGGGGCTATGTCTGCTGCTTTAAGTGCATCTGGTATCTCCCCTGTGTCCAAGCTCTTCCTCCACACTATACTGAGTGCCTGTGGTACTGGCACTTTGCATTTATTTATAAATATTGAATTCCATGAGTGCATGGGGATGTTGTCAATTTCTCTTTCAAAATCTGCCACGCTCGTGTTGATATCAGTTATATGTACAGGGGCTTGGATATCACGCCTAAAGAAGTTGTCCGGATCTTCCACTTTCATGCTGTTTATCGGAGTGCTAAACATACGCTCCCTGCTCACTACACTACACCTAGCAACGCCTCAAACGCGACACGATTTCTGTTATTCCCAGTTATACGACACTGTGGCAGTGTTCAGTCTGCCCCGGAACACATGCACGGAGGGAAGAGCCCCAGCTGGCCTTGCGACAAAAACAACCTGCTTGCTCCAGAAGCAGATATTCATCACCAGGCAACAGCTGGGGGCCACACGCTCTATGACGTCACCTGGCACACCCGAACAGTTGGGGATTCAGACAGGACAAGCGTGTGGTAAACACCACTATAATAGTGGAGGTTTAATGGGTCGGTAAGGGCAGTGAGGAACACACCAGGGACGGTGAGAGGAGGAGGATGACACGGGGAGAAGAGAGGAGGGGGA
This sequence comes from Procambarus clarkii, assembly GCF_040958095.1. NCBI lineage: Eukaryota > Metazoa > Arthropoda > Malacostraca > Decapoda > Cambaridae > Procambarus > Procambarus clarkii. Next base: position 34,027,011 of record NC_091172.1, read on the forward strand.
GAAGGTGGCAGTGAGAAAGAGGGGTGACACGCGTATTTACTACTTGTGTTTCCAGGAGGGAGCTGTTAGCTCTTGGACCCCGCCTTTCTCACCACTGGTTTATTATATTGACTCCCGGCCTATTTTCCCTATATTATCTACTAAATATATTTCTCTTTAATACATACACACACACACACAACTAGGTGAATACACACACACACACAACTAGGTGAATACACACACACACACACACACACACACACACACACACACACACACACACACACACACACACACACACACACACCTTAACAATGCAGCTCGTAGCAGCTGTCTAACTCGCAGGTTTCAATTTACTGTTAGGTGAACAGACCATCAGACGAACAAAACTACATTTGTTTATGCTTCGGTCGGGAATCGAACCCAGGCGGTTAGAACTACAACCTGCGAGCGCTGTCCGCTGGGCCGCGAGCCCCCTACAGGTTAGTAAGTAGTGGGAGTCCATACCCACCACAGTAAGGTGGGGTCCACACCCACCACAGTAAGGTGGGGGTCCACACCCACCACAGTAAGGTGGGGGTCCAGGTGAGGGGGCCCAGGTGAGGGGGCCCAGGTGAGGGGGGCCAGGTGAGGGGGGGGGGGGGCAACATGGCCCAATAGACCTCCCGCAGATTCCTTTATTCTAATTTCCTTAAAATTTGCATAAATGATGGACTGTCAATTTGTGGTCCTCTGTCTGTCCCCTGTTAGCTTCCTGGGACGAGTGGCTGGTAGTGGTCGTGCAGGTGGTGGTGGTGGTCGTGCAGGTGGTGGTGGTGGTCGTGCAGGTGGTGGTGGTGGTCGTGCAGGTGGTGGTGGTGGTGGTCGTGCAGGTGGTGGTGGTGGTCGTGCAGGTGGTGGTGGTGGTCGTGCAGGTGGTGGTGGTGGTGGTCGTGCAGGTGGTGGTGGTGGTCGTGCAGGTGGTGGTGGTGGTGGTGGTGGTCGTGCAGGTGGTGGTGGTGGTCGTGCAGGTGGTGGTGGTGGTGGTCGTGCAGGTGGTGGTGGTGGTCGTGCAGGTGGTGGTGGTGGTCGTGCAGGTGGTGGTGGTGGTGGTCGTGCAGGTGGTGGTGGTGGTCGTGCAGGTGGTGGTGGTGGTGGTCGTGCAGGTGGTGGTGGTGGTGGTCGTGCAGGTGGTGGTGGTGGTCGTGCAGGTGGTGGTGGTGGTCGTGCAGGTGGTGGTGGTGGTGGTCGTGCAGGTGGTGGTGGTGGTCGTGCAGGTGGTGGTGGTGGTGGTCGTGCAGGTGGTGGTGGTGGTCGTGCAGGTGGTGGTGGTGGTGGTCGTGCAGGTGGTGGTGGTGGTCGTGCAGGTGGTGGTGGTGGTGGTCGTGCAGGTGGTGGTGGTGGTCGTGCAGGTGGTGGTGGTGGTGGTCGTGCAGGTGGTGGTGGTGGTCGTGCAGGTGGTGGTGGTGGTCGTGCAGATGGTGGTTATGGTGGTGCAGGTGCAGGTGGTGGTGGTTCTGGTCGTGATTCAAGTGGTGGTTCTGTACTCACTTAGTTAAGCTTGCCAGGGTTAAGCTTCAGCACTTATATCCCATTTACCATACATTTATACACTACTCTGACACTCAAATGTTGTTTCTAACAGCTATGAGGCTAATTCGAGAACAGTTTTAAGTTGGTGTTGTGATGACATGTCTCGGTTCATGTGTATGACGCACTAACACAACTAGACAAGGCGGAGAAGAACAAGCTGTTCCAGATAAATATAAACAGAAGAGGAAGTCACAGGTGTGACTTTAGCCGAGCCACAGAGGACATCTCTGCCCGCAGGCCCACATACCCACCACAGCCCGGTTGGTCCGGCACTCCTTGGAGGAATATATCTAGTTTTCTCTTGAAGATGTCCACGGTTGTTCCGGCAATATTTCTTATGCTCGCTGGGAGGGTGTTGAACAGCCGTGGACCTCTGATGTTTATACAGTGTTCTCTGATTGTGCCTATGGCACCTCTGCTCTTCACTGGTTCTATTCTACATTTTCTTCCATATCGTTCACTCTAGTATGTTGTTATTTTACTGTGTAGATTTGGGACCTGGCCCTCCAGTATCTTCCATGTGTATATTATTTGATATCTCTCTCTTCTCCTTTCTAGTGAGTATATTCGGAGAGCTTTGAGACGATCGCAATAACGTCATCCGAATCCCAATCGTCATGCCAATCCCAGTACTCTAGACGGATGACATGCGGACACATGACAATAAGAGGCAGCTGATGCGGAAATCACATACATCTTCAAGAGCGCAAATGTCCACGTCATGAGAGATTGTCAGTCGTTACACTGACAATACACAACACAGTCCGGCCCAAGTGATGCAAAATGAAATCCCAACAACGTCATTAATCTGGTAATAAATATCGAGGACGTAGGATGGGCTCGAACGCGCGTTCCTGGTCCAGAGACAATCGTCTCCACGCTACACAACACGCCTAACAGTCACTCAACTCTCATGGACATTATGATAAAATATTGATAAAGCGCTTTAACTGTTTACAGCGAGCTTTTCCTCGGGACTGGCTGAGCGTCTCATCTGATGATTCCTGTAAAGCCCGCCAAAGCTGTTTACAATCCCTAGTACGGAGCTCCGCGCCCCCCCCCCTCAAACATTTCCACGCGGGAAGAAACTGCAGCCGTTGTGAGGGTAGTTTGGTAGCGTAGCGTTAAAGTTGCAGTCATTATTCCACTCAAGATAAATATTATGCCAGTGTCATTATAGAAGGTAAGATGCTCATTAAACCCCCGTAATTTGATCGTTACAGCCAGTTAGGCGCTACCTATATCATTCATTACATCTCATTGCTCACCACACCTCACTCACCACCACACCTCACTCACCACCACGTTTACAAGTGTTGTGTGATGATCAGGGGCAGACAGTTGTAGGGTTCTCAAATTCTTGGATGATGGCTCACTTTGAATATTAATCTTTAACACTTTAATTGGATTGCTTAAATTATGATACTTATCATGTGAAATATAATTGGATTTATTATTTAAATGGTCTTTAACTTTGTTCCCTAGAGTTTTTGAGTTGAGATGAGAAAGCCTCTGCGGTTTAATGATTTAATGAGTACATGATACAGATGGAACAGACTACTAATGAATTAGTGTTAACATCTTTGAGAATTTGGTGATACAGACGAGTTCCATTCCTTGTCTTGTATGTAATGGTCTTGAATGGATGGTGGCAGCATTTATTCTTCTACTATCTACTCTTCTACTTTTACTATCTACTTTTCTAATTCTACCTATCTACCTTTCTACCTCTTCTACTTCTCCTACTCACTTCCTACTTACTTGTCATTCTATTTCCCCCCCCCCCCGTTACACAGGCACAAGTATGTGAGTACACACACACACACGAAAGGGAACCACATTAAAACTATTATAAAAACTGCCGCAAACGTTCTCGTGGCAGTGATATTAAAACTGAGGAAAAGACGAAGTGCAATTGTAACTTGTTTACAAGACGGATCGACGGCCAGACGTAACGTGAACAGCAGCCGACGGCTGCAATTATGTTGCAACATTCCACAGGTGTATGGCCAACACTGGCCGCCCAAGTTGCTGTAAACAATACAATACAACCGAGCAAACAATATTTATAAAATCCATTTTATTTATATTGTATTGGCGTGTCTTCACCCCTACCACTGGCCTTCCTGCCCCCCCTCGCCCCTTCCCCGTGTGACACTGCACTTGCCCGTGTCACACCAAGCCCCCAACAGATACAAAACCGGTGATGAAGTGTCAAGTGTCGCTCTTGGGTGTCATAAACCCCCTCCTCCACCACAGGTGACACCACCCTGCCCTCACCCCACACTCCAGGTAATAATGTATGTCTGCTGGTGTCAGTAATTGCTCCGTAAGCCCAGGTGACACCGACACTTCCAGATGGCACCTCCCTCCTCCCAGAGGTCACTACAAGAACACTATGACTCCCGCACGCCCCGCTACCCACAGCCAGGGAAACAATACAGCCGGGCAAGTCCAACTCCAATGTGTAAGTAGAGTTTTGTGTTGGGCACCATGGAGAGTCACGGGGCGAGGGCGGTGGAGAGTCACGGGGCGAGGGCGGTGGAGAGCCACGGGGCGAGGGCGGTGGAGAGCCACGGTTCGTGCCCCGGGAGACCTCCACTATTATACTCGCTCCTGCTATATTTCATGTGAGGATAGCTAAAGTGTTATCGAGAAAGGGAAGGGGGATAGGAGACAAGGAATAGGTGAGCGAAGTTGAACTGTATGGAGGGATGTCATAGAAGTGGGAGGCAATGAGGGAGAGAGAGAGGGCACAAATAAGAGAGAGGAAAACAGAGCCCAGCAAGTGACAGTTCAAAGAGGCCTATGTGTAAGTCAATTCACTTTAGTTCGACCTGTCTGTTTCCTTATACATCAAACAACAGCGGGTAGTTCTGGTCCCAACATGAAAACTTCCTGGAAATATTGTAAAGAGTTGCTGACACACTTCCTTATCATTCTCTGTGTGGCGGTCTTACTCTCTTGTGTAGTCTCATCACTTGATCATTTACACACGTCCTCCGACGACGATGACGAGTCTAAATCTATACAACACAAAAAATAACACAAAGAGAGTCTGTCTCTCCAAAATAGAAGGCCAGACGCTTCGGGCTAGCCTCACCCAGTGTTCCACAAGACTGCGTTGTACCTAGTAGCCAGAACGCATTTCTCGGCCGACTATGCAAGGCTCGATTTGCCTAATAGGCCAAGTGATTTTCGTTATCTAAAAAATCAACTGACTTTATTATATTAAATTAAGAACATAAATTATTGACTTAGTTATGTTAGTTAAGGTAGGTTAAGATAGGGTAGGTTAGGTTCGGTCATATATCTACGTTAATTTTAACTAAAATAAAAAATCAAACTACCCCGGGCCTTACTATGCAAGGCCCGATTAAGCAAATCGGGCCTTGCATAGTAGGCCAAGTACTGCATTCTGGCTACTAGGTACAACATATATATATTATATATATATATATATATATATATATATATATATATATATATATATATATATATATATATATTCTAGAAAGCGGGGGCAGCAGTACAAGGAGTGATCTCGTTGGGGTAGACAGACAAGAGCGATCCTTCCTGTCAACTGGTAATTACGTCAGGCTAGTTAGTGAGGATACTGAGGGACCCCCTAGTGATGCTTACACGCCTCTTGGACTCTACTCATATTATATATATATATATATATATATATATATATATATATATATATATATATATATATATATATATATATATATATATATATATATATATATATATTATATATTATAGTGTATTCTGGTCAACCTTGACCAGGACGGTCCAGGTTGTTGCAAACTGAAATTACACCTCAAGATGATATTTGGGAGGGAAGGGGAGTTATGAGGGTAAAGCGCCGAGCCACTAGACTATATAGCACTTGGAAGGGATGCTACAGGGGGCATCAGGCCAAATATGCCAACTTGTTCGATTTCAATCAAACTTTATTTGACGAGTTGTGTATGAAAGGGGTTTCATCTGGTCCAAGTCTCAGCATCGTAGCAGAAATAGGAAGGAAGATTTTTTTTTCAACGAATTTTACACATTTTCAAATCGAAATTACAACCACAAGTTTCAAATGAAATCATTTTTATGACACTTTTCTATCACATTCGCATATACTAAAAGGATCTGTTTCGCTGATTTTTTTAAAATGTTTAGTTTTACTAATACAAATAGTCAAAGTTCCATAAAAAAAATTATGCAAATATATCACGGTTTATTACTATTATGAAATCAATAAATGAACTTAGGAAAAAAAAGCTGGAAACAGATTGTAGAAACATTAACTCTACATATAAAGTGTAAGTTTCATGTAAATTGTATAAAAAATGAGAGCTATAGGAACGTTTATGTTACTTGAAATAATAAGTAAAAAATAAAGTCTAAGGTGCTGCCATCTGGGGCTGAGGTTGACACCAAACCATTTCCTGGCACCCTTGGCACCCTTACAGATAGGCTTATGTGCAGTCACCTGTATAAGTTTCCTGCAAGTCGTCCGATAAACAAGAAAAAAAAATGTTTTAACTAAATTTTTTGGATAAAACTAATTATTAAATATTTTTATTATATGCTATTGTGATAGTTGAGTCATAGACATGATTTCAGTTGACACACTTGTGTTTGATGTTAATTTTTGACCATTTTGGAAAAAAAATTTGACACATAATTCAATATTTTTTTCTCCCTTCCTATTTAAGCTATGATGCTGAGACTTGGACCACATGAAACACTTCTCATATACAACTCGTCAAAAAAGTTTGATTGAAATCGAACTAGCTTTCATTTATTGCATATTTTTGGCATATTTGGAACTAATGCCCGTTAATATGAAAAACGTTCTCTGATATACATAATTATTCGTTATAGCAAATAACCCAACACATTCATATGAAAGTGAGGACGTCTCGGTCTGTATGTTGGTACACTTTCCCTGCTCATCTTCGTCACTCTAAGGCCGGCCACACACGTGCAGTTTTAACTGACAGTTATGACTGTTCAGTTATAACTGTCACAGTTCAAACTGACGTCAGTTAAAATTGAAATGCACACACACACACACACACACACACACACACACACACACACACACACACACACACACACACAGTTCAATCCCTCAGTTTTACCATGGATTCCGAGGAGTAGGATCTTGCCGCTCTTGGTGTATCCTTGGTAATGCTACAAGCAAATAGAAACAAGAAAACTAAGAAGCGTAAGCAGTGGTGCAACAAGTGGTTACTAAGGCGAAGTCAATGTTCTGATATTAAATTGTTAAAGGAATTAAGTGAAGAACCAATTGATTTTCTCAATTATTTGCGCATGACTGAAACTGTGTACCAAAAGCTGCTCTCGCTGGTTTCTCCTTTCATTAAAAAGAAAGATACAATAACGAGAAGAGCAATATCGCCACATGAACAATAATCACGTGGTATTGTTCACGTGCCGTCTTACACTCCACTCACCGCTACCACCTGTAGAAATGACAAGTTGAGAACTGTACAGTTACGAATCCCCACACACGCTCAGTTCAGTTACTCCTTCAGTTAAAAATATGGAACATTGCATTTGTCGCAGTTCAACTGTACAGTTCTGTTGAACTGACGAAATGAGCAACTGAGATACCCACACACGTGTAGTTTTAACTGAACAGTTATAACTGTCAGTTATAACTGGACGTGTGTGGCCGGCCTTACACCTTCAGCGGCTGTCTACACCTGCAGCCCTCATCTAAGATGCTTAGTCTTGATGCTGAAGTCTTTACTTACTAATGTCCTTCTTGATAATGTCTCCTTAGTCAGAAGGCGACTCAGAGCCTTCTTTATCTTTCTCTTTCCACTAATGTCTTCCTCGATCTCATCAGACTCTGTTGACTTTGGCAATGGTAAATACTTCTCCACAACCTTGAGTGTGACTCTGGGGTGTCCGCTCCCCCTCCACCTCCCCAGCCTGGCGGAGGTCCCCCTTAAACTTCTCGTAACTTGCTCCTTCCTTCATCACATTCCACTTTATAAAGGCTCCAGAAAGGACCGAAACGTCGTCACATAACGGTCCACGACGGACCGAAACGTCATCACTTATTGGTCCAGAAACGACCGAAACGTCGTCCCATATTGGTCCAGAAAGGACTGAAACGTCGTCCCATATTGGTACAGAAAGGACCGAAACGTCGTCACATAATAGTCTAGGAATGACCGAAACGTCGTTACATTTATCAGTGTGGGGGGGGGGGGTCACTTGTTTTCAGACACACAATTATGAATTAGGACAAGTGTTGCAGGGACACTTGGGGGGGGGGGGGGACAGACAACCCCCTCCCAACAAACACACACACACACACACACATTTATTATTTAATAAATTGATTTATCTATTTAACACAAGGGGACACAGGTGGAAACTGAGCACCCAAATGAGCCACAGAGATATTATAAAGAATTTTTTTAGTGTCAGAGTGGTCGACAAATGGAATGCATTAGGAAGTGATGTGGTGGAGGCTGACTCCATACACAGTTTGAAGTGTAGATATGATAGAGCCCAGTAGGTTCAGGAATCTGTACACCAGTTGATTGACGGTTGAGAGGCGGGACCAAAGAGCCAGAGCTCAACCCCCGCAAGCACAAATAGGTGAGTACACACACAGTGTTCCCTCACCTGCTCTCCCCCGTACCTACCTCAGGTAAAATATTGTGGCACAGTATCGGCCACCTCACCTCCCCCCCCCCCCCCCCCCTCCAGCACCCCAGGGGAAATCACCAGGCAAGGCTGACGAGCGCTCCACCAACAACCGAACACGCCTCCATTAAAAGGTCACAGTCAGACTATTGCTTCAAGCGTTGACAGTGTCCAGAGAACCACACCACCACCACCACCACCACTACACGACGCTAAGTGTGGTGGCCAGACTCTGAACCAGACAGAACCAAGCACTGAAGGCACACCTGAGCTGCAACAATGGCCTTTACAAATATCGGTCAACGTAGTATGTAGTGATGATGAGGTAGAACATGTATGAGGGAAACACCGTCTTCAATCATCTCATACTTACTCATACTTCTGTATGGATACCTGTGAGTTAGGCAGCTGGTGTGGACTGTAACTTTTGCAAGGTCAGTATATGCTGTGGTTGTTAGATACACGCACATGAACACAAACGTACGCACATGAACACAAACGTACACACACACACACACACACACACACACACACACACACACACACACACACACACACACACACACACACACACACACACACACACACACACACACACACAACTACCTAAGGAACTACCTAACAGGAAGGAGCCAAAGAGTTACGGTAAGGGGCGAGAAGTCGGACTGGCGAACAGTAACAAGTGGAGTACCACAAGGATCGGTGCTGCGACCAATTCTATTTCTTGTATATGTTAACGACATGTTTACAGGCGTAGAGTCCATGTCGATGTTTGCGGATGACGCAAAGTTGATGAGAAGAGTTGTGACAGATGAGGATTGCAGGATCCTCCAAGAGGACCTGAACAGGTTGCAGATATGGTCAGAGAAATGGCTACTGGAATTCAACACGAGCAAATGTAAAGTTATGGAAATGGGACTAGGAGATAGGAGACCAAAGGGACAGTACACAATGAAGGGGAACAGCCTACCTGTAACGACGCGTGAAAGAGACCTGGGGGTGGACGTAACACCTAATCTATCTCCTGAGGCACATATAAATAGGATAACGACAGCAGCGTACTCTACACTGGCAAAAGTTAGAACATCATTCAGAAACCTAAGTAAGGAGGCATTTAGGGCGCTTTACACTGCCTACGTAAGGCCAGTCTTAGAGTATGCCGCCTCATCATGGAGTCCCCATCTGAAGAAGCATATAATGAAACTGGAAAAGGTTCAGAGGTTTGCAACGAGACTCGTCCCAGAGCTACGAGGGATGGGGTATGAGGAGCGCCTGAGGGAACTGTGCCTTACGACACTAGAAAGAAGAAGGGAGAGGGGGGACATGATAGGAACGTATAAGATACTCAGAGGGATTGACAGAGTGGACATAGACGAAATGTTCACACGGAATAGTAACAGAACGAGGGGACATGGATGGAAGCTTGAAACTCAGATGAGTCACAGAGATGTTAGGAAGTTTTCTTTTAGCGTGAGAGAAGTGGGAAAATGGAATGCACTTCAGGAACAGGTTGTGGAAGCAAATACTATTCATAATTTTAAAACCAGGTATGATAGGGAAATGGGACAGGAGTCATTGCTGTAAACAACCGATGCTCGAAAGGCGGGATCCAAGAGTCAATGCTCGATCCTGCAGACACAACTAGGTGAGTACAACTAGGTGAGTACACACACACACACACACACTCGCCCCGTCCCAAGTCAGGAGAGTAATGACTAGGAACCAAGCCTTACTACTCGTCTCATCTGTAATAAACACCTCTGTACTTGTTCCCATACCAAACACTGTCGAATTTCCATATACTGCTCTGTTAACTGTAGAGCTGCTGCCAAACAGTTCTTAGTTTGGCAACTGTTTGTTTTGACAAATCTCTCAGTTTTGAAAAAATTGGACCACCAAACATTTTTGAGACCTGCTTAACAGAGAAGTATTGCTTATCATTGCGTGATTTGTATATATTTCTTATCAAGTATGCAAATTAGCTGTGAAATGGAGTAATGTCCTCTCTAAATATTTCTCTTTATAAAATGGTCAAACAAGGTGCAGTTCTTAGTACTATATTATTTGTTGTCAATCGTAATCCATTGTTGGAAGAGTTAAGAGCCAGTAGACTCTCAGCTCTTAAGGAATGTCACATAGGCAGTACTGAGGTCAATGTTCTCCAGAATAATCAAGTTCTACTCGTACCCACTAAACATGCTATGGAAACCTTGATAGGAATATGTGACAGATATAGTGTAGAATACAATCTTCCGATCAATCCACCCAAATGTGTCTAGTTCCCTTTACTCACAGGAATCGTTTTATAATGTTATGATCCCAAATAAAAATTGCACCGCAGATTCTTGTCAAGTATTCTGAAAAGTATCTCGGGGCACATTATTTCCTCAAGAGGGCCCACTTCTCAAATTTTCTGATGCCGTTAGAGACATAAAAGTTAAAACAAATTTCATTACGAGTAAATTTGGTCATCTTGATACGAGAGAGAGAGAGAGAGAGAGAGAGAGAGAGAGAGAGAGAGAGAGAGAGAGAGAGAGAGAGAGAGAGCAAGCGAGAGAGAGAGCGAGAGAGCGAGAGAGCGAGAGAGAGAGAGAGAGAGCGAGAGAGCGAGAGCGAGAGAGCGAGAGCGAGAGAGCGAGAGCGAGAGAGCGAGCGAGAGAGAGAGAGAGAGAGAGAGAGAGAGAGAGAGAGAGAGAGAGAGAGAGAGAGAGAGAGAGAGAGAGAGAGAGAGAGAGAGAGAGCGAGAGAGAGAGAGAGAGAGAGAGAGAGCGAGAGAGAGAGCGAGAGAGAGCGAGAGAGAGAGCGCGCGCGCGCTCGCTCACTCTGCAACTCACATACCGTCACATATACACCTAACTATCCCTTCAGCACAAGTACTGAAGATGTGATCCAACTTGGTGAGAAGGAGGTGAAGGAAAACTTGAAGTACTGAGGGGTAAACTGAAGTACTGAGGGGTAAACTTGAAGTACTGAGGGGTAAACTTGAGGTAGCGGATGTAAACTTGCGGAGTGAAGGTAATTATCAGGAGAACCCACTAAGCCAGCCCGACTACCATAGCACTTGGAAGGGATATGTGGATAAGGGTTTAGGATAGGAAAGGAATGGTGCCCAACCACTTGGACACTTGGGGATTGAACGCCGACCTGCATAAACCTGGGGAGAAGGTAGGGTAAACTTGAAGAGAAGGCAGTGCAGGTAAACTTGGGGAGGGGGTAAAGTATAATATATTCCTGGCTAGGCTCAAAATCCACACTACACTTTCCATGCGAGCTGTGATCCAATATGTAATTTGCTTGATAAATGACCATTTATATAACTGTGATCCAATTTCGATGTCATTAAACTGTGTTTCCCTGTTAGTTAACACTAAATCTAAAATATTATTTTCCCGCGTTGGTTCCTTAATGTGTTGGGTAAGAAAGCAATCGTCAATTATTTCTATAAAATCTTCTGCTTCGTTATTCCCTGTTCTGTTCACCCAGTTTATTCTCTAAAATTAAAGTCACTCATGACACAAATACTGTTAGATCTAGATGCTCTAGATATTTCATCCCATAGGTGCTTTGCTTCCATTCTGTCTAAATTTGGTGGCCTATATATAACTCCTATTATAAGATTATCTGCATTTTCGTTTAATTCTATCCAAATAGTTTCTGTGTGTGGCTCAGTTTTGATTTCCTCTTTGAGACTACATTTCAAATTGTCCCTAACATATATGGCTACTCCCCCTCCTCATCTAATATATCTATCTGTGTGAAATAGTTTAAATCCATTTATCTGATATTCAGCTAATAGTTCTCTATTTTCTACATTTATCCACGTTTCGGTAAGTGCAATAATATCTATTTTTTCTGTAGAGACAAGAACATTTAATTCGTTTATTTTGTTTCTTAGACTTCTACTGTTAGTGTAATATACCCTAAGTGTATTGTTATTTTGAGGCCCTTCTCTCTCCCTGATCATTTTGCCAATTTCTTTCTCCCACAAACACATACTTTTATTACCTCCTTCCTCCATATTGATTCCCATACCACTATCTACTAACAGTTTAAACCCAAACAAACGTCAAACGTGAGAATGGTCCAGGACGGACAGAAACGTCGTCGTCCCTTCATTTTCTAGTATGTAGATTGGTCAACAAACGCCTCCAACCACTGGTTCCAACGAGTTCGCAACCACCACCCCAGCCCTCGATAGATGCACCCCATCCCGAGCATACATTTCATTTCTTCCATAGAAGTGTTCCCAGTTATCTATGAAAGAGATTGCATTTGATTTGCAATATCTTTCCAGCCGGCAATTGACACCAAGTGCTCTCGACAACCATTCATTTCCAACTACCTTTCTTGGAAGAATGCCACATATAATCGGGATTCCTCCCTTGCTCCTAACTAACTCTGTGGCTAAAATATCTGCTGGTTGAGTGAAAATTTGTCACAGAATCTAAGCAGTTCTCTAATCTGTGGTTGGTTAAGTCCCGATAGATTTCCTGGTATAATATTATTGTTTGCTATTCTCCACCTGAGACTAGGCAAGTTGAAGTCACCGAGAAAGATAATATCAAGTATCGGATTCGCCCAATTATAAAGGCTATTCTCTATTTTGTTTATCAGTTCTGCGTGTTCCTCGGCCCTTGCATCTGGCGGTTTGTATATTAGAATAATAACTGTTTATTTTTTATATTTTTACTCCCAGTACCTCTATCACCTCATTTGTAACGTTAAGGAGCTCAGAGCATACAAGGTCTTCCCTAATGTATTCACCTAGTTATATTCACCTAGTTGTGCTTGCGGGGGTTGAGCTCTGCTCTTTCGGCCAGCCTCTCAACTGTCAATCAATCAACTGTTACTAACTAATATTTTTTTTATTTATTTTTTTCACACACACCCAGGAAGCAGGCCGTAGCAGCTATCTAACTCCTAGGTAACTATTTACTGCTAGGTAATAGGGGCATCAGGGTGAAAGAAACTTTGCCAATTTGTTTCCGCCATGGCCCGGGATCGATCCCGGGTCCCTAGATCTACGCGTCCAGAGCACTGTCCACTCAGCCACTAGGCGCCTCAGTGTGTGTGTGTGTGTGTGGGGGGGGGGGCACACGCGCACATTTGTACGTGCATGGATGAGCCTCACCATTCCAAAGGGGTAAATTACAACGCTCTCCATGAGGCAGCATAAATTTCCCACCACGCCCGTACACACACAAATCTCCATAGCAAAGTCCTATCTAAATTCATGTGTATATAAGCATGTATATATGCTTGAGCCAGAGCCGCAGGCAAGAGTGAGGGCCCTCTGGGGGTGAGGGGAGGGGCAGCAGGGGAGGGGGGGCAGCAGCAGGGGAGGGGGGGGGCTTCAGAGGAGGGGGAGAGGAAGAACCAAGTCACACACCTGCTGGCTATTGAATGTGTGTTATGAATATATTCAGCGAAAATAAAATTGCGTTACACAGGTGGCATTACAAATCTCTGGACTGGGTGGAGGTGACCACCACCCAGCCCCTCCAAGTAGTGGTGCTGGAGGTGACCAGTCCCTCCAAGTAGTGGTGTTGGAGGTGACCACCACCAACAGGTAGCTGGATCACCCCCACCCCACAAAACACTGCCAGTAATAGCATAGACACCACAGCAAGGGTGGACTGCCTCAGCCACCACAGCAAGAGTGGACTGCCTCAGCCACCACAGCAAGTGTGGACTGCCTCAGCCACCACAGCAAGAGTGGACTGCCTCAGCCACCACAGCAAGAGTGGACTGCCTTAGCCACCACAGCAAGGGCGGACTGCCTCAGCCACCACAGCAGGAGTGGACTGCCTCGGCCACCACAGCAAGAGTGGACTGCCTCAGCCACCACAGCAGGAGTGGACTGCCTCAGCCACCACAGCAAGAGTGGACTGCCTCAGCCACCACAGCAAGAGTGGACTGCCTCAGCCACCACAGCAAGAGTGGACTGCCTTAGCCACCACAGCAAGAGTGGACTGCCTCAGCCACCACAGCAGGAGTGGACTGCCTCAGCCACCACAGCAAGAGTGGACTGCCTCAGCCACCACAGCAAGAGTGGACTGCCTTAGCCACCACAGCAAGGGCGGACTGCCTCAGCCACCACAGCAGGAGTGGACTGCCTCAGCCACCACAGCAAGAGTGGACTGCCTCAGCCACCACAGCAGGAGTGGACTGCCTCAGCCACCACAGCAAGAGTGGACTGCCTCAGCCACCACAGCAAGAGTGGACTGCCTCAGCCACCACAGCAAGAGTGGACTGCCTTAGCCACCACAGCAAGAGTGGACTGCCTCAGCCACCACAGCAGGAGTGGACTGCCTCAGCCACCACAGCAAGAGTGGACTGCCTCAGCCACCACAGCAGGAGTGGACTGCCTCAGCCACCATAGCAGGAGTGGACTGCCTCAGCCACCACAGCAAGAGTGGACTGCCTTAGCCACCACAGCAGGAGTGGACTGCCTCAGCCACCACAGCAGGAGTGGACTGCCTCAGCCACCACAGCAAGAGTGGACTGCCTTAGCCACCACAGCAAGAGTGGACTGCCTCAGCCACCACAGCAGGAGTGGACTGCCTCAGCCACCACAGCAAGAGTGGACTGCCTTAGCCACCACAGCAGGAGTGGACTGCCTCAGCCACCACAGCAGGAGTGGACTGCCTCAGCCACCACAGCAGGAGTGGACTGCCTTAGCCACCACAGCAGGAGTGGACTGCCTCAGCCACCACAGCAAGAGTGGACTGCCTCAGCCACCACAGCAGGAGTGGACTGCCTCAGCCACCACAGCAAGAGTGGACTGCCTTAGCCACCACAGCAGGAGTGGACTGCCTCAGCCACCACAGCAAGAGTGGACTGCCTCAGCCACCACAGCAGGAGTGGACTGCCTCAGCCATCACAGCAGGAGTGGACTGCCTCAGCCACCACAGCAGGAGTGGACTGCCTCAGCCACCACAGCAAGGGCGGACTGCCTCAGCCACCGTTGTCAACACATGGAGGGTGCTGGAGGTCTCCTCAGGCTTTTCATTTAGCTTAGTGTGAGGAAGATTGAGTGATGTCGGGTGTCAGCCTCGTCCAGCCGGGCCTGTCTGGTGGACCAACCCATCTGTGTTGGTGTTGAAGGGTGGGGGGCGGCACGCATGGGCGAGGCAGGGCTGGGGCGAGGCAGGGTTAGGGGCGAGGCAGGGCTCGGGGCGAGGCAGGGCTCGGGGCGAGGCAGGGCTCGGGGCGAGGCAGGGCTCGGGGCGAGGCAGGGTTCCGGTGTACAACACTAGCAATGCTACACCACTCCATGACAACACCACGGGACCTGAACAAACCAACTGCTTCCAACTTCAACAATTAAATTCGAGCAGAAAATAAAATAAGTACGCCAGGGTACTAATAGTAAAGCAGTAGCTCGGGGACTTGATAACTGTTGTGGTTGGATCCTGTACCCCACAACCTTCCCCTCTACCTCAAGGACAACCATAAAGTGGATATATATACCCACCTTCTCTATTCTCTACCTTTCTTGCACATTCCAGTTTTGGTCTGACAAAGCATGTGTAGATTGCCTTGACAAATCTTAATTTAGGTTTCTAAACGATGTTCTAATGGTTGATAACATCCCATGTACTGCCCCTGTTACTGTGTGGCCCTCTTTACCTTGAGATGATTTAGGGGCTCAGCATCCCCGTGGCCCGGTCGTTGACCAGGCCTCCTGGTTGCTGGACTGGTCAACCAGGCTGTTGGACGCGGCTGCTCGCAGCCTGACGTATGAGTCACAGCCTGGTTTATCAGGTATCCTTTGGAGGTGTTTATCCAGTCCTCTCTTGAACACTGTGAGGGGTCGGCCAGTTATGCCCCTTATGTGTAGTGGAAGTGTGTTGAACAGTCTCGGGCCTCTGATGTTGATAGTTCTCTCTTGAACACTGTGAGGGGTCGGCCAGTTATGCCCCTTATGTGTAGTGGAAGCGTGTTGAACAGTCTCGGACCTCTGATGTTGGTCCGGCACGTTTTTTAGAAAAGATTAGTTTTCTCTTGAAGATGTCCACGGTTGTTCCGGCAATATTTCTTATGCTCGCTGGGAGGGTGTTGAACAACCGCGGACCTCTGATGTTTATACAGTGTTCTCTGATTGTGCCTATGGCACCTCTGCTCTTCACTGGTTCTATTCTGCATTTTCTTCCATATCGTTCACTCCAGTACGTTGTTATTTTACTGTGTAGATTTGGTAAAATCAGATATATTTTACCAGATATTTTACCAGAAGGGGCAGATTTGGGATCTGGCCCTTCAGTATTTTCCACGTGTATATTTGATATTATTTCAATTATATATTAATTGATATAAAATAATTGATATAAATTATTTTATATCTCTCTCGTCTCCTTTCAAGAGAGTACATTTGGAGAGCTTTGAGACGATCCCAATAATTCAGGTGCTTTATCTCGTCTATGCGTGCCGTATAAGTTCTCTGTATTCCCTCTATTTCAGCAATCTCTGCTGCTCTGAAAGTACTGAGCAGTACTCGAGACGTAACAACACATGTGACTTGAAGAATACAATCATTGTGATGGGATCCCTGGATTTGAAATTTCTCGTAATCCATCCTATCATTTTTCGGGCTGACGCAATACTTGCTTGGTTATGCTCCCTAAACGTTAGGTCGTTAGACATCATTATTCCCAAATCCTTGACATGCTGTTTTCCTACTATGGGCAGATTCGATTGTGTTTTGAACCCTGTATTATGTTTCAGATACTCATTTGTACCGTACCTGAGTACCTGGAATTTATCACTGTTAAACATCATGTTATTTTCTGCTGCCCAATCTAAAACTTTGTTGATATCTGCTTGTAGTTTTTCAATGTCTTCAGCAGAGGTAATTTTCATGCCCGATTTTTGTGTCATTCATCTGCAAAGGATGACACGAAGCTTTGACTTGTATTTTTGTCTATATCTGATAAGGAAAAGCAGTGGTGCAAGGA
Organism: Procambarus clarkii; assembly: GCF_040958095.1. Lineage (NCBI taxonomy): Eukaryota > Metazoa > Arthropoda > Malacostraca > Decapoda > Cambaridae > Procambarus > Procambarus clarkii. Next base: position 34,044,215 of record NC_091172.1, read on the forward strand.
CTGTACTTTGAAGTACAGAGCTTTTAACTGCGCTTGAGTTCGATTTTATTTAATTGACTGTTACTCTTTGTGTTCTGTTCGACAGGAAATTGAGTATCCAGCGTCCTATTTTGCCAGTTATTCCCATTGACCTCATTTTGTGTGCTATCACCCCATAGTCACATTTGTCGAATGCCTTTGCAAAGTCTGTGTATACAACATCTGCTTTTTGCTTTTCTTCTAGAGCTTCTGTGATTTTGTCATATTACTCATCTATTTGTACTCACTTATTTGTGCTTGCGGGGATTAAGCTTTGTCTCTTTGGTCCCGCCTCTCAACTGTCAATCAACTGGTGTACAGGTTCCTGAGCCTACTGGGCTCTATCATATCTACATTTGAAACTGTGTATGGAGTCAGCTTCCACCACATCACTGCCTAATGCATTCCACCTGTTAACTACTCTGACACTGAAAAAGTCCTTTCTAATGTCTCTGTGGCTCATTTGGGTACTTAGCTTCCACCTGCCCCTTCCCCCCTTGAGCGTGTACCACCCGTGTTAAATAATTCATCCTTGTCTACCGTGTCAATCGTAATGGACTGTCGTGTGAGTCAATATGAACAACTTTCTCACTTCAAGAACACCTGACAATTAACTTAGTAGGCATTAATATATAAATCTGGTTAAGATATAATAATATTCCCACACACCTGCAGCACACAACACCTCCCCCACACACGTGATCTATACTGCACCTCCTGTGTTCCTAAAAACAAAAAGCTGTTTCAGAAAACATCTAAAGCAGCAACAGCTGCTTCACCCAACACCTGTCTCTTGCCAGACTGGCAATACTGCCTCAGATGAAGCTTTTTCTCAGGCCGGGTTGTGAGTAGAAAAACTCTGGAAATCAGTCACAGGCAAATGAGAGAATCGATCATGGTTCAAACAAGAACCCACAGAGAGGAGGAGAGTTACCGGGAGAGCAAGTGTGTGGACGACGCGTCTCGTAACTTAATTAATTCTCGCCCCAAACTTGGAGCGTCGGAGCTGATATCATCCTTAAAACTCTGGCGGTATCTACTGGTGGAGCGGGGCTCGGCGCCGGGCACAGCTGCTGCTGCTCCAGTCACTACCTCAGATTACCACTCCCACAGCTTACTGCTACCACACACTACCGCTGTAACGCTACCACAGTCTATGGTCACCACACTACCACAGTCTATGGTCAGTACACTACCACAATCTATGGTCACCACACTACCACAGTCTACAATCACCACACTACCACAGTCTACGATCACCACACTACCACAGTCACCACACTACCACAGTCTACGGTCACCACACTACCACAGTCTACGGTCACCACACTACCACAGTCACCACACTACCACAGTCACCACACTACCACAGTCTACGGTCACCACACTACCACAGTCACCACACTACCACAGTCACCACACTACCACAGTCTACGTTCACCACACTACCACAGTCTACGGTCACCACACTACCACAGTCTACGGTCACCACACTACCACAGTCTACGGTCACCACACTACCACAGTCTACAGTCACCACACTACCACAGTCTACGGTCACCACACTACACAACTAGCCTGCCACATGCTCCCTGCTTGAACTGCCAACCACCACGAATTCTTCACAACACTACACGACCACAATCACTAGCACTACTCTCCCTACACTATACCATCACCATCATCACTACTACTACAACACTACTCCCCAACACATCACCATCACCTCAGACTAGCGTAATGTCGCCAGCGGAGTTCCACAGGGTACTGTACTCTGACCTATCTTGTTTCTGATATACGTAAATGATCTTCCAGAAGGTATAGATTTATTCCTCTCAATGTTTGCTGATAATGCTAAAATTATGAGAAGGATTAAGACAGGAGGAAAGCAAGAGGCTACAGGATGAAATGGACAGACTGAAGGAATGGTCCAACAAATGTCTACTAGAGTTTAACTGGAACAAGTGCAAAGTGATGAAGATAGGCATAGGGAGAAGGAAGCCAAACACAAGGAACCAGCTGGGAGAGGAAATCCTTCAACAATCAGGAGGAGAGAAAGCTCTGGGGGTTGATATCACACCAGATCTGTCCCCCTGAAGCCCACATCAAAAAGATAACATCAGCAGCGTATGCAAGGCTGGCGAACATTAGAAGTGCCTTCAGAAATTTGAGTAAGGAATCATTCAGAACCTTGTATACCTGATATGTCAGACCAATACTGGAATGCGCGGCTAAAACCTGGAGCCCATATCGAGTCAAAACACTCGATATGGGCTCCAGTACAGTCGTCTGCGTTCTCTTTCTAGAGTGGTCCTCTTTCTGCCCCTCCTCACAGGCACGTGCTTCAAGCAGACCTTGTAAGCTTCAGCTGTCAGTTGAGCTATTCCCTGTGTGGGAGTTTTGTCGCTTAAGACCGTCTCCCATTGAATGGTTACAAGGTCTACATTGATTTTTTTCCCAGTCGATCCTCTTAATGTTGAAATTGAATTGATTGAATACTCCTTCTCGCTTGTTGGGTCTCTTAAGACCTACTACCGTTATTTATGCTAGTTCGGACTTCAATGAGCTTATGGTCTGAGTATGTAGTATCTGATAGATTGTAATGTCTCTGATTAGTTCATCATTGTTTGTGAAAAACAAGTCTAGTGTGTTTTCGTTCCTAGTTGGTTCTGTGATCTGTTGATTGAGCGAAAATTTGTCAACGAATCTTAAAAGTTCTCTGACCTGTGGTTGGTTATTTCCCGGGTCATTCCCTGCTATGATATTTGTGTTTGTCATTCTCCATCTTAGAGTTGGTAAATTGAAATCTCCAAGGAAGATAATATCTGGAGCTGGGTTCGCTAGATTATCAAGGATGTTCTCTATTTTGTGCATCTGCTCTGTGAATTCCTCAACCGTTGTATCTGGCGGTTTATATATTAGAATAATAATTAGGTTTATTTTTTCTACCTTAATTCCAAGTACCTCTACCACCTCATTAGTTGAGTTTAGTAGTTCTGTGCATACCAGGTCTTCCTTAATATACAAACCTACTCCTCGATTTGACTTAGTTTCTCTGTCACATCTATATAAATTATAATTTGGAATCCAGATTTCACCATCCATGTAATCTTTTGTATGAGTCTCCGTGAATGCCCCAAATACTGAGTTTGACTCTAATAGAAGGCCATTTATGAACTTAACTTTATTTCTTGACTTTGGCTTTAAACCTTGAATGTTTGCAAATATGAATGATTGTCCATATTGTGTGTCACTTCTGGAAGGTTTTGGTAGTTCTCCCTCCTCTCTACCCTGACCCAGGGTGTGTTGTTGTGGCAATGGTTTGTCCAGTTTTGGAAGTGATACTGGGGAGTGTGGTGGTCTCTGTGTAGTTGGGGGGTGTAGTATGTGTGGGCTTGATGACGAACCGTAGTCCAGTCTTGGGCATTTCCCTCCTCCATCCGTACTCCTGTAACGTTTCTGCCTGTCTGTTCCTCCCTCTGTTTCTGCCTGCCTTTAAAAAAATTTCAGGACTATTATATTGGACTTCCTCTCTTATATTGCACTGTGAACCTCAGACGTGGAAATCAGGGCAATGAAGATTGCAGCGTTTCCTCTCATTCACTGAGAGTTTGCATAACTTAGGGGAGGAAATATCTACAATCTGTTCCAAAACGACAGCTGCCTTTCCTTAACATGTTTCGGCATTTCCGTGGGTGCGTGAATGTGCATTCCGTGCCTCTGGGCCCATATCTACACTGTCATTTTGCATAATACCTGCAAACATTTTCTTCTGTGATTGTATTCTTCTTGTTTGTACCCGTGCACGACTTGGCTACCTCTGTGGTTTTTGTTACCACTTCCTCAATTCCGCATTCTTTCTCAGTATTGCCCTTATCTTTCTCCTTGTTGCTTTCGTCTTTCTCATTTTTGTTTTCGTCCTTCTCATTGTTTCTCTCCTTATTCATATTACCAGTCTGTTCCTCAATATTGCCTTCATTTTCGTGTACCTCGACACTATGTCCTTCTACAATGCGAATTTGGCTCTCTAAGTTCTCAGTCCCTGGGTTGTGTTCAGTGTTCAACACCACCACCACCACAACAGGAACACCATCACCACCACCACAACAGGAACACCATCACCACCACCACAACAGGAACACCATCACCACCACCACAACAGGAACACCATCACCACCACCACAACAGGAACACCATCACCACCACCACAACAGGAACACCATCACCACCACCACAACAGGAACACCATCACCACCACCACAACAGGAACACCATCACCACCACCACAACAGGAACACCATCACCACCACCACAACAGGAACACCATCACCACCACCACAACAGGAACACCATCACCACCACCACAACAGGAACACCATCACCACCACCACAACAGGAACACCATCACCACCACAACAGGAACACCATCACAACAGGAACACCATCACACCACCACAACAGCGACACCATCACAACAGGAACACCATCACCACCACAACAGAAACACCATCACCACCACCACAACAGCGACACCATCACAACAGGAACACCATCACCACCACCACAACACCACCATCACCACCACCACAACACCATCACCACCACAACACCATCACCACCACACCACCATCACCACCACCACAACACCACCACCACCACATCACCACAACAACACCATCACCACCACATCACCACAACAACACCATCACCACATCACCACCACAACAACACCACCACCATCATCACCACAACACCATCACCACATCACCACCACCACACCACCACCACAACACCACCACCACAACACCACCACCACCACCACAACATCACCACCGCAACACCACCACACCACCACCACACCACCACCACAACACCACCACCACCACCACCAAACACTTAACTTCAGCACGACTCAAATGGTCGCAATAATGGAGATCGGCTTTCAACCTGAGTTGAGTTTCAAGTTATAATAGTCTGCGGTGAGTGCGTGAGGGGGCGCTGCCCCGGGGTCTATGGGCGGGGGGGCGTCGGGGGGGGGGGGGGAGGCCGGGGGCTGCAACAGCCCTTATTATATAAAGTTGTGCCACTATGTAGTGTTTACTGTGCTACTGGAACTCTGTAAGTGTTCTACCCCCACTCTTAAGAGAGTCCTTGAGCTGAGTCCTTGCCCCTTGCTGCCCACTCCCCTCCACCCTTCCTTGTCCCTTGTCCCTTGCCTTACCTTCCCTGGCCACCCTACCCTCCTCCTGCGCCTCACGGCACCACCTGTCACCGTGCCAAGTGGCAGGTAACATTAATCGTCGTCTTCGCTACCATTACCAAGCGAATTCCTATCAATTTGATCATAACTCGGCGAGGGGTGTGACCCTCGCCACCTGGGCACCACCATCCATCACGCTCACTCCCCCTACACGCGCGCGCGCACACACTCGGGGAGAGGACGAGGAGAAGGAGACGATGAGGGAGAAAAAGAAGGGGACGACGAGGGAAAAAAAAGGAGTAAAAGAAAAAACTAAAAAAGAAAATAAGAGAGAGAGAGAGAGAGAGAGAGAGAGAGAGAGAGAGAGAGAGAGAGAGAGAGAGAGAGAGAGAGAGAGAGAGAGAGAGAGACAGACAGACAGACACACACACACACACACACACACACACACACACACACACACACACACACACACACACACACACACACACACACACACACACGGTGGGAGGGGGAAAGAAGTTGGAGGTGAAGACGGAGGAAGTATGGAGTAGCGTGAAGAGAAACCATGCTCAAGAAATACTGCAAGAGAGCCTCAAAGATAACCAGAAAGACCTCATAAGTACAAACCTGTGCTAAAGAGTAATTAAACTTGACAACCTGAGTAGCCTGAACCTCGAAGAGTAATTAGCAAAACCATACAAGTGCCCACCACTCAACCCATCTCCTTCCCCCCACTCCATGTTTATCTGTTAATTACCTGGTGACTATGTTGTGAGTTCTTCTCCTACAGCGTGTCCAGTGACCAGCCAGCCAGTCTGATCTGTGAGCGTGCTTCTTGTCCCAGCCCCCAGACCCACACAGTCACGGCGCGGAGGTAATTCCAGCAGAAACTAACTTAGTTTCCCCTTGAAAGTTTTCACTATTTCCCCCCCCCCCCCGTGACATTTCTTATTTTTGTTGGCAGGATAGTGAAGAGTCGCAGGCCTCTGATGCTCACACAGGTCTCTAAATGTCATTATGGTATCCCTACTTCTTATGGGATTTATTGTACACTTGCTAACATCTCTCTCACTGCAGTGTGTTGTAATACTGCACGTTTGGAACTGGTCAGTCTAGTATTTTCCATGTTTTTAGTATGAGTGATGTCTCGTCCGTGCCAGCAGCCTAAGTGCTTGAGCGATGTCTCGTCGGTGCCAGCAGCCTAAGTGCTTGAGCGATGTCTCGTCCGTGCCAGCAGCCTAAGTGCTTGAGCGATGTCTCGTCGGTGCCAGCAGCCTAAGTGCTTGAGCGATGTCTCGTCGGTGCCAGCAGCCTAAGTGCTTGAACGATGTCTCGTCGGTGCCAGCAGCCTAAGTGCTTGAGCGATGTCTCGTCGGTGCCAGCAGCCTAAGTGCTTGAGCGATGTCTCGTCGGTGCCAGCAGCCTAAGTGCTTGAGCGATGTCTCGTCCGTGCCAGCAGCCTAAGTGCTTGAGCGATGTCTCGTCGGTGCGAGCAGCCTAAGTGCTTGAGCGATGTCTCGTCGGTGCCAGCAGCCTAAGTGCTTGAACGATGTCTCATCGGTGCCAGCAGCCTAAGTACTTGAGCGATGTCTCGTCGGTGCCAGCAGCCTAAGTGCTTGAGCGATGTCTCGTCGGTGCCAGCAGCCTAAGTGCTTGAGCGATGTCTCGTCGGTGCCAGCAGCCTAAGTGCTTGAGCGATGTCTCGTCGGTGCCAGCAGCCTAAGTGCTTCGTTGTCTCCCTTCACCCACGCTCCCAACTCTGTGGTGGGAGACTCTCTATATCACTGGTTCCTCCCTTTTCAATTCTGCATAAATCATAGGCAAGCTCTCCAACAATTTAAATTTATTAGTGTGAGGAATATCTTCTAAAACACTTGTCAATATGCCCCAAACTTCCTACAGATCCAACCAAATTGATTTCGCCTATCACTATTGCTTAGACTGGTTTCTGCACTAGACAGGTGGAAGCTGTGATTACAGACAGAGCCCCTCAAGGTAACACGTGATGCTCCGTGTGACAGTTTTAGAGATATTCCTCACATTCTCTACAGACTTGCATGTCCAACCATTTGGATTGGACGGTAGAGCGACGGTCTCGCTTCTTGCAGGTCGGCGTTCAATTCCCGACCGTCCAAGTGGTTAGGCACTATTCCTTTCCCCCCCGTCCCATTCTAAATCCTTATCCTGACCCCTTCCCAGTGCTATATAGTCATAATGGCTCGGCGCTTTCCCCTGATAATTCATTCATTGCTTCACTTGGGCTGGATGGTAGAGCGACGGTCACGCTTCATGCAGGTCGGCGTTCAATCACCCAACCGTCAAAGTGGTTGGGCACCATTCCTATTCCCCGTCCTATCCCAAATCCTTATCCTGACCCCTTCCAAGTGCAATACAGTCATACAATACAATATATATATATATACAATACATACATACATACATACAATACAGATACAATACTTGTATCACTCTCGTCACCTGTCACGGGCTACCAGTTACTATCACAGTATTATATACTCCATTATCTCTGTTTTAACTGTTAGGGCTTTCATTCCACAGTGTCCGTCTCGTGGCACCATTGTGACCGGCACTCGGGGCCTACACACACGCACACAATACAACTATGTTCTTCCAACTTTCTATGACGTTAAGCTTTCTCTATTTGCCACGACGATTTCAGTCTATGTGTTAAGTAAAGTTGATAGGCGGGACCACAGAGCCGAAGCCCAACCCTTGCAAGCCCATTTTAAGCGAATATTAGCACGCCCGCATACAAGCACACACAAAACAGGCTGTACACCAAGCACCACCCAACAAGCACAGCACTGTCAGCTCACCAGCACAAACAGGAGAGGCAGAGTGGTGAGGTGAGACCTCCCGGGTCTGTGCCCCGGCCCGCCTCAACCTGTTACCCCCTCTACCCCATACCTCACCTTCCCCTACCTGTGTGCTCTCACCCCTCACCTTCCTCTACCTGTGTGCTCTCACCCCTCACCTTCCCCTACCTGTGTGCTCTCACCCCTCACCTTCCTCTACCTGTGTGCTCTCACCCTTCACCTTCCCCTACCTGTGTGCTCTCACCCCTCACCTTCCCCTACCTGTGTGCTCTCACCCCTCACCTGCCCCTACCTGTGTGCTCTCACCCCTCACCTTCCTCTACCTGTGTGCTCTCACCCCTCACCTTCCTCTACCTGTGTGCTCTCACCCTTCACCTTCCCCTACCTGTGTGCTCTCACCCCTCACCTTCCCCTACCTGTGTGCTCTCACCCCTCACCTGCCCCTACCTGTGTGCTCTCACCCCTCACCTGCCCCTACCTGTGTGCTCTCACCCCTCACCTGCCCCTACCTGTGTGCTCTCACCCCTCACCTGCCCCTACCTGTGTGCTCTCACCCCTCACCTTCCTCTACCTGTGTGCTCTCACCCCTCACCTGCCCCTACTTGTGTGCTCTCACCCCTCACCTGCCCCTACCTGTGTGCTCTCACCCCTCACCTTCCCCTACCTGTGTGCTCTCACCCCTCACCTGCCCCTACCTGTGTGCTCTCACCCTTCACCTTCCCCTACCTGTGTGCTCTCACCCCTCACCTTCCCCTACCTGTGTGCTCTCACCCCTCACCTGCCCCTACCTGTGTGCTCTCACCCCTCACCTGCCCCTACCTGTGTGCTCTCACCCCTCACCTGCCCCTACCTGTGTGCTCTCACCCCTCACCTGCCCCTACCTGTGTGCTCTCACCCCTCACCTTCCTCTACCTGTGTGCTCTCACCCCTCACCTGCCCCTACTTGTGTGCTCTCACCCCTCACCTGCCCCTACCTGTGTGCTCTCACCCCTCACCTTCCCCTACCTGTGTGCTCTCACCCCTCAACTGCCCCTACCTGTGTGCTCTCACCCCTCACCTTCCCCTACCTGTGTGCTCTGACCCCTCACCTGCCCCTACCTGTGTGCTCTGACCCCTCACCTGCCCCTACCTGTGTGCTCTGACCCCTCACCTTCCTCTACCTGTGTGCTCTCACCCCTCACCTTCCTCTACCTGTGTGCTCTCACCCCTCACCTTCCCCTACCTGTGTGCTCTCACCCCTCACCTGCCCCTACCTGTGTGCTCTCACCCCTCACCTGCCCCTACCTGTGTGCTCTCACCCCTCCTCACCTGAACGGTTCATCCTTCGTCTCCTCCACACACTCTTTATCAATGCTTTAAGCTTCCCTTTTTATTTCCGTTATTCCGGATCAATTCGACATAAATTTCCCTTCCGCCCTCTTTCACTCCCTCCCTGCCTTACCATCCCTGCTACACTCCCTCCCTGCCTTACCATCCCTCCTACACTCCCTCCCTGCCTTACCATCCCTGCTACACTCCCTCCCTGCCTTACCATCCCTCCTACACTCCCTCCCTGCCTTACCATCCCTGCTACACCTCTCTGTCTGTCTCTCTCCATTCCGTCTCACCGCCTCTTTTCTACAGCATGGGGCGAGCAGCAGAATTTTTGTTGTTCAAAGGCGGGCTGGAGATTAGCAGAGTGGTCTGCCACCGTCCCCACCACTACACACCCTCAGCACAGTGGTCTGCCACCGTCCCCACCACTACACACCCTCAGCAGAGTGGTCTGCCACCGTCCCCAGCACCACACACCCTCAGCAGAGTGGTCTGCCACCGTCCCCACCACCACACACCCTCAGCAGAGTGGTCTGCCACCGTCCCCACCACTACACACCCTCAGCAGAGTGGTCTGCCACCGTCCCCACCACCACACACCCTCAGCAGAGTGGTCTGCCACCGTCCCCACCACCACACACCCTCAGCAGAGTGGTCTGCACATCTAATTCTCCACTATTTTTTGTTTCACTTTTTCTACAATGACTACAATGTCATCCAGTATTTCCTCTGGCCTTTCATCTTGCAACCTTGGTCTCAACGCTGGTGCTTATGTAAAGACCTCATGAAATCTTTCGTGGAGTTCCTCACACACCTCTGTATCATTCTCTGCGAGAACTTCCACTTGTTTCCTCAGTGTGAGTACATGGCGATGTGTGTGGGAGAGTGGTGGTGCAGGTGCGGTAGTAGCAGATGTCGCGAGACTGCAGGTGTCACCAGACGAGGACATGCCAGGCGTCCCATCAATCACTGGCTCGCCAGGTCAACAACAGAACACCATTAAATTGGTTATTATCATGGAAATATTGATGAGCAAATATTGATGGGTCACAAATGAGGTGGGAGGCAGGTTGATGTTGTGCATCTCGCCCCCACACGCTGCCTCGGCTCCTCACACGCTGCCTCGGCTCCACACACGCTGCCCCCTCCCCTTCCCCACACGCTGCCTCGGCTCCACACACGCTGCCTCGCCTCCCCACACGCTGCCTCGCCTCCCCACACGCTGCCTCGCCTCCCCACACGCTGCCTCGCCTCCCCACACGCTGCCTCGCCTCCCCACACGCTGCCTCGGCTCCTCACACGCTGCCTCGCCTCCCCACACGCTGCCTCGCCTCTCCACACGCTGCCCCCTCCCCTTCCCCACACGCTGTCTCCGCCCCCCCCCCACACCTGCTTGATGAGGGGTTCTGGGAGTTCTTCTACTCCCCAAGCCCGGCCCGAGGCCAGGCTCGACTTGTGAGAGTTTGGTCCACCAGGCTGTTGCTTGGAGCGGCTCGCAGGCCCACATACCCACCACAGCCCGGTTGGTCCGGCACTCCTTGGAGGAAACTATCTAGTTTCCCCTTGAAGATTTCCACGGTTGTTCCAGCAATATTACTTATGCTCGCTGGGAGGGTGTTGAACAATCGCGGACCTCTGATGTTTATACAGTGTTCTCTGATTGTGCCTATGGCACCTCTGCTCTTCACTGGTTCTATTCTGCATTTCTTCCATATCGTTCACTCCAGTACGTTGTTATTTTACTGTGTAGATTTGGGACCTGGTCCTCCAGTATTTTCCATGTGTATATTATTTGGTATCTCTCTCGTCTCCTTTCTAGTGAGTACATTTGGAGAGCTTTGAGACGATCCCAATAATTTAGGTGCTTTATCTCGTTTATGCGTGCCGTATATGTTTTCTATACTCCCTCTATTTCAGCAATCTCTCCTGCTCTGAAGGGGGAAGTGAGTACTGAGCAGTACTCAAGACGGGACAACACAAGTGACTTGAATAGTACAACCATTGTGATGGGATCCCTGGATTTGAAAGTTCTCGTACTCCATCCTATCATTTTTCTGGCTGACGCAATACTTGCTTGGTTATGCTCCCTAAACGTTAGGTCGTCGGACATTATTATTCCCAAATCCTTTACATGTTGCCTTCCTACTATGGACAAATTTGATTGCGTTTTGTACCCTGTATTATGTTTAAGGTCCTCATTTTTACCGTACCTGAGTACCTGGAATTTATCGCTGTTAAACATCATGTTATTTTCTGATGCCCAGTCGAAAACTTTATTAATATCAGCTTGAAGTTTTTCAATGTCTTCAACAGAAGCAATTTTCACGCTGATTTTTGTGTCATCTGCAAAGGATGACGCGAAGCTGTCTGTGCCTTGTATTTGAGTCTATATCTGATATGAGAATAATGAAAAGCAGTGGTGCAAGGACTGTACCTTGAGGTACTGAGCTTTTAACTGCGCTTGAACTCGATTTCATATGGTTGACTGTTACTCTTTGTGTTCTGTTCGACAGAAAACTGAGTATCCAGCGTCCTACTTTACCAATTGACGTTATTTTGTGAGGTATCACTCCATGGTCACATTTATCAAATGCCTTTGGGAAATCCGTGTATACCACGGATACACGGAGGGAGAGCCGGTGGCTGAGCGGACAGAACACTTGTCGCGTGATCCTGTGGTCCCAGGTTCGATCCCGGGCGCCGGCGAGAAACAACGGGCAGAGTTTCTTTCACCCTGATGTTCCTGTTACCTGGCAGTAAATAGGTACCTGGGAGTTAGTCAGCTGTCACGGGCTGCTTCCTGAAGGTGGAAGACTGGTCGAGGACCGGGCCGCGGGGACACTAAGCCCTGAAATCATCTCAAGATAACCACATCTGCATTCTGTTTTTGCCTTGCCTCCGCCCCCCCTCCCCACTCGCTGCCTACGCCCCCCCCTCCCCACACACTGCCACGCCCCCCCCCCCCTCCCCACACACTGCCACGCCCCCCCCTCCCCACACGCTGCCTCCGCCCCCCCCCTCCCCACACACTGCCACGCCCCCCCCCCCTCCCGCACACGGTGCTTCAGAGTTTTGCATCTAGATTAGCGCCGAAATTCAGGAGCCTCAGCAATGAAGACAGGTTGAGGGGACCCTCCTTTAGTTGAGGGAAAATACACTGCCTCGTAACGCCCCCTGCCTCGCCGCGCCCCCTGCCTCGCCGCGCCCCCCTGCCTCGCCGCGCCCCCTGCCTCGCCGCGCCCCCTGCCTCGCCGCGCCCCCTGCCTCGCCGCGCCCCCTGCCTCGCCGTACCCCCTGCCTCGCCAGGACTGAGAGTGGAACCATTAATAACAGGAAATGATGAAATCTCGTTTATACGGCCGAAATTGGCCGGCAAATTGTATTTCTGATGCTATAACATGAACTGTGTGTGACAAGTCACTTCCGGCTACCAGTGACCAGCCACCTGAGTGTCCTGGGTCCATGTGGACGCCCGCACGCTGTCTGTACTCTCCCCCTGTACAGTGTCTGTACAGTACCCAGCAGTAACAGGTACTCGGGCGGCCTGCAGCGCCTTCCCATAACATCTTCAGTGTGACTCTCCACAGGCGTCGAGGCGAGCTTCAGCTCCTTCATCCCACTTCTCAATGCCAAGTCTTGACTTATCATATTTCAAACTGTGTATATAGTCTGCCTCGATCAGTTCACTACACTGATACACAACTGTTTCTAGAGTGACTCTGGCCTTCTGGTCTGCCACGAGGCAAGTATTTCATGTTGGTGACGAATATTCCAGAATATGACTCACATGTACTGTATTCACAACGTCCTCAATGATTCCTTATTAGGATTTCTATACACAGGTTGCTATGGTGGCCAACCTTGCTGATGAGCCCCTGGTGTGATCCGTCTGGTGTAGGGCTCGGGAGAGCCTTGCTGGTGAGCCCCTGGTGTGATCCGTCTGGTGTAGGGCTCGGGAGAGCCTTGCTGGTGAGCCCCTGGTGTGATCCGTCTGGTGTAGGGCTCGGGAGACAGCTGCCGTGTAATATCAGTCCCCCGGTATTTGTCTCGCCTTGATTCTATTAAGATTTCCTTCCACGTGTTGTGTCTCGCCTCTTTATCTGTGGGGGTCTGTCAGATTACACCTGTATCTCTTGGTGTGTCAGCACTTGTGTGTACTCACCTAATTGTACTCACTTAATTGTGCTTGCCGGGGTTGAGTTTTCTCTCTTTCGTCCCGCCTCTCAACTGTCAATCACCTGTTGTACAGATTCCTGAGCCTATTAGGCTCTATCATATCTACATTTGAAACCGTGTACGGAGTCAGCCTCCACCACAACACTGCCTAGTGCATTCCATTTGTTAACTACTCTGACACTGAAAAAATTCTTTCTAACGTCTCTGTGGCTCATCTGGGTACTCAGTTTCCACCTGTGTCCCCTTGTTCGTGTCCCACCCGTGCTGAAGAGTTTGTCTTTGTCCACCCTGTCAATTCCACTAAGAATTTAGCAGGTGGTTATCATGTCTCCCCTTACTCTTCTGTTTTCCAGGGACGTGAGGTTCAGCTCCTTTAGCCTTTCCTCGTAGCTCATACCTCTCAGTTCCAGGACGAGTCTGGTGGCATACCGCTGAATCTTCTCTAACTTTGTCTTGTGTTTAACTAGGTATGGACTCCAGGCTGGAGCTGTATGTTCCAGGATTGGTCTTACATAAGTGGTATACAGGGTGCTGAGCGATTCCTTACACAAGTTTCTAAAGGCAGATCTTATGTTGGCTAGTCTAGCATATGCGGCTGATAATATCCTTTTGATGTGGGCCTCTGGGGACAGGTTCGGTGTGATATCAACCCCCAGATCTTTCTCTCTATTTGACTCTTGCAGGATTTCACCTCCCAGATGGTACCTTGTGTTCAACCCCCTGCTCCCTTCGCCTAATTTCATTACCTGACACTTTCCTGAGTTGAACTTTAGCAGCCATTTTCTAGACCATTCCTCCGGTTTATCCAGGTCGTCCTGTAGTCTCTGTCTATCTTCATCCGTCTTGATTCTTCTCATAATTTTTGCATCATCAGCAAACATTGAGAGGAACGAGTCTACACCCTCTGGAAGATCGTTTATATATATTAGAAACAGGATGGGTCCAAGTACTGAGCCCTGTGGGACTCCGCTGGTGACATCTAGCCACTCTGATGTCTCCCCCCTCACCGTTACTCGCTGTTTCCTGTTGCTTAAGTACTCCCTTATCCACTGGAGCACCTTACCTTTTACTCTTGCCTGTTGCTCCAACTTTTTTAACAGTCTTTTGTGTGTGTGTGTGTGTGTGTGTGTGTGTGTGTGTGTGTGTGTGTGTGTGTGTGTGTGTGTGTGTGTGTGTGTGTGTGTGTGTGTGTGTACTCACCTAGTTGTGTTTGCGGGGGTTGAGCTCCGCTATTTCGGCCCACCTCTCAACTGTCAATCAACTGATATTACTAAACTAATTAATTCCCCCCCCCCCCCCAGGAAACAGCCCGTAACAGCTGTCTAACTCCCAGGTACCTATTTACTGTTAGGTAACAGGAGCATCAGGGTTAAAGAAACTCTGCCCATTTTGTTTCTGCTATCAGTGGGAGATCGAACCGGGACCCTAGGAATACGAGTCCAGAGCGCTGTCCACTCAGCTATCAGGCTCCCATATGTCTGGGGGCCCTGATACATATGAACATGTGTGTGTTCATATGTTTGTGAGCATCTTCGTGCATATGCTTAAAGGCATCAGTTTGTGAGCGCATCTGTTGGTATTTGGCTTGTTGAACTTGCAGAGGGGGGGGGGGGGTGAGCTACGGCTCTTGGACCCCGCCTTTCAATACTTAATAGACTGATGCATGGGTTTCAGAGTATATCAGACTGTCATATCCACAGTTAAAGCTGTTAATGTGGTTAATTGCCTTCGCGTATTAATCACCTTATTAGCGTATTAATTGTACATTATTCTGACAACAAATTCCTTGTGTCTGTTGTTCATTGGAGCTTTTAGTTCCATCTGTGCCCCCTTGTGTTATATAGTACACACATATACTATACCTCCTAAATATTATGTTGTATTCTCTCCTGTTTATTAAAGCCAATTTTGTATGTGGTAAGCATGTGTCTCCTTTCTTCCAGTTTATCTTGTTTAGTCAAATCTCGTAACTCATACCTCTCAGCTCTGTGACTAGTCTGGTGGCATACTTCTGAGCATTCCCCAGCTTAATTTTGTGTTTGTACACACGCACACACACACACACACACACACACACACACACACACACACACACACACACACACACACACACACACACACACACCTATTTCCCTATCATACCCCAGGTATGATAGGGAAATGGGACAGGAGTCATTGCTGTAAACAACCGATGCTCGAAAGGCGGGATCCAAGAGTCAATGCTCGATCCTGCAGACACAACTAGGTGAGTACAACAACTAGGTAAGTACACACACACACACACACACACACACACACACACACACACACACACACACACACACACACACACACACACGCACGCAAGCACGAATATGCACTCAAACACGCACAGTACAAAACAAGGGATCAGCGGTGCCCCTCAATCAACAGCAACAATACAATACCATACCCCCCCCCCTCCTCCCCACACAGATAGCAGCAGGCAATTCCCCAGATAGATAGTTATTTCCTGCTATCCTTATCAGGCCATTTACACTCTACTTTCCCTGGCAAAGATGGATGCTTCCTTCATTACCAGTAAGACACTCAGCCGTCCGCCCCCACCTGGCCCCCTTCAACCTGAGAGAGTGATCAGGAGTCAGGTCACCAGTTTCATGGAGACCAATGACCTTCACAATCCAGGCCAACATGGATTTAGAGCGGGAAGACATGCCTCTCAAAGCTACTTAATTTATTAACCATTACGACAAAATCACTGAGGCATTAGAAGAAAAACAGAATGCAGATTTGATATACATGGACTTCACCCTGGGGGACTGAGCTCTTCACGGTTGATGGTCCGGATTTTATTTTGTTGACTATTACACATTGGGTTGTGTTAGTCAGGAAATTGTAGATACATCTGCCTATTTTTCCGGTAATTCCCTTGGACGCATTTTGTGTGCTATAACACCATGGTCACATTTGTCGAAGGCTTTTGCAAAATCTGTATAATTACATCAGCGTTTTGTTTGTCTTCCAGGGCTCTAAGGCCATGTCTTAGTGCTCCAGCAACTGTGACAGGCAAGAGCGCCCTGTTCTTCATGAAGGAGCAGGAGAGACTGCTGAAATATAAGGAATACAGAGAACATAAACGACATACATTGTGTTATGTCCCCCTATATAATGTGGGGGAGATTAATTGGTATAAATGTTTTAATAAATATATTATTATTATGACAGGGTTAGTCAGTTAGGCTAGTTTCCATCACCCATCTGGCCCAGGGTTAGGTGATCTGCATTAGAAAGTAGTCCGTTCATAATTCATAATTTATTTGGGAATTGTTTCCCTGCAGGCCAGGCCTATCCTAACTACATTATGTGGAACTCCTTTATCTTCAGTTTTACCATAATTCAGCCCCCACATGTAACAGTGGTGTAACATGTGTTTCCGTTACATGTGTTATGAGACTTACGGTATATACACACACACACACACACACCATATATGATACGATAAAGCACCTAAATTATTGGGATCGTCTCAAAGCTCTCCAAATGTACTCGTTAGAAAGGAGACGAGAGAGATATCAAATAATATACACGTGGAAAATACTGGAGGGACAGGTCCCAAATCTACACAGTAAAATAACAACGTACTGGAGTGAACGATATGGAAGAAAATGCAGAATAGAACCAGTGAAGAGCAGAGGTGCCATAGGCACAATCAGAGAACACTGTATAAACATCAAAGGTCCGCGGTTGTTCAACACCCTCCCAGCGAGCATAAGAAATATTGCCATAACAACCGGGCTGTGGTGGGTATGTGGGCCTGCGGGCTGCTCCAAGCAACAGCCTGGTGGACCAAACTCTCACAAGTCAAGCCTGGCCTCGGGCTGGGCTTAGGGAGTAGAACTCCCAGAACCTTAAACATTAACACAGTTTTGTTCGGGCAATATTTCTTAATCTTACTGGGACATTGACCTATTGAATTTAATTGATTGGAATACCTAACATGACAGAAGACAGTATTGCTCGTGTCAACACGACACTTTTGTGTTCTTTAACCGTCCCATTAAGACCCCGAGCAGTTTCACAAGAGTGCTTGAGTGCACGAGAGCAACAGGGGTGTAAGCCCCATCAATAGTGGCACCCACCACCACCACCTTGCCACCAGGTGTGCTCCATCAATAGTGGCACCCACCACCACCACCTTGCCACCAGGTGTGCTCCATCAATAGTGGCACCCACCACCACCACCTTGCTACCAGGTGTGCTCCATCAATAGTGGCACCCACCACCACCACCTTGCCACCAGGTGTGCTCCATCAATAGTGGCACCCACCACCACCACCTTGCCACCAGGTGTGCTCCATCAATAGTGGCACCCACCACCACCACCTTGCTACCAGGTGTGCTCCATCAATAGTGGCACCCACCACCACCACCTTGCTACCAGGTGTGCTCCATCAATAGTGGCACCCACCACCACCACCTTGCTACCAGGTGTGCTCCATCAATAGTGGCACCCACCACCACCACCTTGCTACCAGGTGTGCTCCATCAATAGTGGCACCCACCACCACCACCTTGCTACCAGGTGTGCTCCATCAATAGTGGCACCCACCACCACCACCTTGCTACCAGGTGTGCTCCATCAATAGTGGCACCCACCACCACCACCTTGCCACCAGGTGTGCTCCATCAATAGTGGCACCCACCACCACCACCTTGCCACCAGGTGTGCTCCATCAATAGTGGCACCCACCACCACCACCTTGCCACCAGGTGTGCTCCATCAATAGTGGCACCCACCACCACCTTGCCACCAGGTGTGCTCCTTTCTTGAAAAGCGTAATTTACATTAATTATTTCAGTTATTTATTTGACTTAGTTATTTACTTCAACAATATTATTGTGACATTCTCTGCATACATTCTTTTGTTTCCGTCATATTTGTAATATAATGTCGTTGAAGAGGTTGGATTTTTCTTAATATTTCATGTGTGATGAGCACAAGGTGAATACCAGTAAAGACAAGGTGCAACATGCGGTGCAACATGTGGTGCAACATGCGATGCAACATGAGGTGCAACATGCGGTGCAACATGTGGTGCAACATGCGATGCAACATGAGGGGCAACATGCGGTGCAACATGCGGTGCAACATGAGGGGCAACATGCGGTGCAACATGCGGTGCAACATGAGGGGCAACATGTGGTGCAACATGCGATGCAACATGAGGGGCAACATGAGGTGCAACATGCGGTGCAACATGCGATGCAACATGAGGGGCAACATGAGGTGCAACATGCGATGCAACATGAGGGGCAACATGCGGTGCAACATGCGATGCAACATGAGGTGCAACATGCGGTGCAACATGCGGTGCAACATGCGATGCAACATGAGGGGCAACATGCGGTGCAACATGAGGGGCAACATGAGGTGCAACATGCGGTGCAACATGTGATGCAACATGAGGGGCAACATCAGGTGCAACATGCGGTGCAACATGCGGTGCAACATGCGATGCAACATGAGGGGCAACATGCGGTGCAACATGAGGGGCAACATGCGGTGCAACATGCGATGCAACATGAGGGGCAACATGAGGTGCAACATGCGGTGCAACATGCGGTGCAACATGAGGGGCAACATGCGGTGCAACATGCGATGCAACATGAGGGGCAACATGAGGTGCAACATGCGGTGCAACATGCGGTGCAACATGAGGGGCAACATGCGGTGCAACATGCGATGCAACATGAGGGGCAACATGAGGTGCAACATGCGGTGCAACATGCGATGCAACATGAGGGGCAACATGAGGTGCAACATGCGGTGCAACATGCGATGCAACATGAGGGGCAACATGCGGTGCAACATGCGATGCAACATGAGGGGCAACATGCAGTGCAACATGCGGTGCAACATGCGGTGCAACATGAGGGGCAACATGAGGTGCAACATGTGGTGCAACATGCGGTGCAACATGTGGTGCAACATGAGGGGCAACATGCGGTGCAACGTGAGGTGCAACATGCGGTGCAACATGAGGGGCAACATGCGGTGCAACATGAGGTGCAACATGCGGTGCAACATGAGGGGCAACATGCGGTGCAACATGTGGTGCAACATGCGATGCAACATGTGGTGCAACATGCAGTGCAACATGTGGTGCAACATGCGGTGCAACATACGATGCAACATGTGGTGCAACATGCGATGCAACATGTGGTGCAACATGCAGTGCAACATGTGGTGCAACATGTGGTGCAACATGCAGTGCAACATGTGGTGCAACATGCGGTGCAACATGCGGTGCAACATGCGGTGCAACATGTGGTGCAACATGCAGTGCAACATGTGGTGCAACATGCGATGCAACATGTGGTGCAACATGCGGTGCAACATGTGGTGCAACATGCAGTGCAACATGTGGTGCAACATGCTGTGCAACATGTGCAACATGCGGTGCAACACCGTCTCCGGAAATCACAGGTGTGAGCCGGCCACTTCTCCAGACATAAAAGTTGGTGCCAAGTCATGAAAAAATTACAATTGATAAAACCTTTTTTAAGAGAAACAATTAGATAAGAATCGTACATGTAAACAAACAATTATTTTCATAAAATTGCAAAAGATATTGTTGTGAGTGAGGAGCTGTGAGTGAGGTGCTGTGAGTGAGGTGCTGTGAGTGAGGAGCTGTGAGTGAGGTGCTGTGAGGGACCGTCAACACTGCCTTCACAGTTATTTTGAGGGCAATAAACAAAGGCTTTATCCTATACCTGGAGCCCGGAGGCACGCTTTGATGTCGCCTCTCATATTGCTTTCTTGATATTCCCTTGTCTTCATGTATAAGAATATATGGAAAAGGCTTCGTCCACACATGCGTGTACTGGATGAAGCAGCAGGCCGCTCCCTCGCTCACAACCCACAGGCAGGACACACAATCACTCCGACACATACAGTTAAGAGGCGGGACCAAAGAGCAGCAGCTCAACTCTCGCAAGCACAACTAGGTGCGTACACGTCCTCTGACAACAAAATAACTAGTGAGAAAATCTGTAGGAGCCGTGATGAGGGTTCGAATCTATGCCGAGGGTGTTCTCAGGCGCACGCCCCAGACAGCCAGGCCACGGTCAACAGGACAGCATTCTGGGGTTCTACTGAACCCACGAGGGTTCTTCAGGCTTCCACTGAAGACGAACCAGGGTTTCACACAATCCCCCTTTTGATCTTGTCGTGTCTGGGGCGTGTGTGCCTGGGAACACCCTCCCCATAGGTTCGAATCCTCATTAAGGCTCCTCCGGATTTTCTCATTAATCCATCACGTTTGTGTGATTCATCTGTGTAAAATAACTAGTGACGGGGAAGGAACAGGAACTGTGATTGAGAGGAGGGGTGCTGGAGTGGGAAATGGAGGGGGGGGGGGGGAGGGGGGGAGGGGGGAGGACTAATCAAAGGTGTCACCGCTGCAGTGCAGTCAATGACCTCTTAGTTTAGGACAATCTGATTGGTGAATATTTCCTTCTATATATATATATATATATATATATATATATATATATATATATATATATATATATATATATATATATATATATATATATATATATATATATATATATATACATATAATGAGTCTCTTGTCGCCCTTCTGAAGATGTATTATTAAATACGATGGTACTTTAGGAAACTCCTGTTTCAATTCTTCCTTCGTGGTCTGACACTCGCATTTTTCATCACGTGTTAATTTTCGTTATTTACGCACACGAGCGCGAATACATACACATACACACACACACACACACACACACACACACACACACACACACACACACACACACACACACACACACTGAACTACAGGCCGGTGTCCCTAACCTGCATACCATGCAAGCTGATGGAGAAGATTGTGCGCAGAAAGCTAGTGGAGCATCTGGAACGAAGGAACTTTGTAACACAGCATCAACATGGATTCAGGGATGGCAGGTCCTGCCTCACAGGGTTACTTGAATTCTACGACCAGGCAACAAAAATAAGGCAAGAAAGAGAAGGGTGGGCAGACTGCATATTTTTGGATTGTCAGAAAGCCTTTGATACAGTACCACACAAGAGGCTAGTGAAAAAACTGGAGATGCAGGTTGGAGTGAAAGGGAAGGTACTCCGCTGGATAAAGGAGTACCTAAGCAACAGGAGACAACGAGTCTGTGTGAGGGGTGAGGTCTCAGATTGGCGAGACGTTACAAGTGGAGTCCCGCAGGGGTCAGTCCTTGGACTTATACTGTTTCTGATATATGTAAATGATCTCCCAGAGGGTATAGACTCGTTTCTCTCAATGTTTGCTGATGATGCAAAAATTATGAGGAGGATTGAAACAGAGGATGATAGTAGGAGGCTACAAGATGACTTAGACAGACTGAATGAATGGTCCAACAAATGGCTGCTGAAGTAAGTACTCAACCCGAGTAAATGCAAAGTAATGAAACTAGGCAGTGGACACAGGAGGCCAGACACAGGATACAGAATAGGAGATGAAGTACTTAATGAAACAGACATAGAGAAAGATCTAGGAGTTGATATCACACCAAACCTGTCTCCTGAAGCCCACATAAAAGGAATTACGTCTGCGGCATATGCGAGGCTGGCTAACATCAGAACAGCCTTCAGGAACCTGTGTAAGGAATCATTCAGAATCTTGTATACCACCTATGTAAGACCAATCCTGGAGTATGCGGCCCCAGCATGGAACCCGTACCTTGTCAAGCACAAGATGAAACTGGAAAGAGTTCAAAGATATGCCACTAGACTAATCCCAGAACTGAGAGGCATGAGTTACGAGGAAAGGCTGCGGGAAATGCATCTTACGACAGTGGAAGACAGAAGAGTAAGGGGAGACATGATCACTACCTACAAAATCCTCAGGGGAATCGACCGGATAGACAAGGATAAACTATTCAACGCTGATTGTACGCGAACAAGGGGACACAGGTGGAAACTGAGTACCCACATGAGCCACAGAGATGTTAGAAGGAACTTTTTCAGTGTCAGAGTAGTTAACGGATGGAATGCATTAGGCAGTGATGTGATGGAGGCTGACTCCATACACAGTTTTAAATGTAGATATGATAGAGCCCAGTAGGCTCAGGAATCTGTACACCAGTTGATTGACAGTTGAGAGGCGGGACCAAAGAGTCAGAGCTCAACCCCCGCAAGCACAACTAGGTGAACACACACACAAACACACACACACACACACACACACACACACACACACACACACACACACACACACACACACACACACACACACACGGAAGACAGAAGAGTAAGGGGAGACATGATCACAACCTACAAAATCCTCAGAGGAATCGACCGGGTAAACAAGGATAAACTATTCAACACTGGTGGGACGCGAACAAGGGGACACAGGTGGAAACTGAGTACTCACATGAGCCACAGAGACGTTAGAAGGAACTTTTTCAGTGTCAGAGTAGTTAACGGATGGAATGCATTAGGCAGTGATGTGGTGGAGGCTGACTCCATACACAGTTTTAAATGTAGATATGATGGAGCCCAGTAGGCTCAGGAATCTGTACACCAGTTGATTGACAGTTGAGAGGCGGGACCAAAGAGCCAAAGCTCAACCCCCGCAAGCACAAATAGGTGAACACACACACAAGCACACACACACACTACACACACTACACACACACACACACACAAACACACACACACACTACACACACTACACACACACACACACACACACGCACACACACACGCACGCCAGTACAACCCATAACTTCCCCGCCCTCGCTAATGTCAGGTCACACAGGAAATTAAGAACAGTTTATCACTCTTTATTAAAACCCAGCAGCGGGTACTCCATCGCAGGAGCTCCGAGTATATGGGGCTCCAGGTCACATAACACAACCACCACTATTACTCACAACCACTAAACTACTAACAATAATAACACCACCAGCACTTAACGGCTAACAACTTTACCTACAGTAGGTCTACCACCTTCACCAGCAGCATTTACCAGTGAACATATATTCCAACATTAACACCAGAGCGCCACAAACATGTTAAAAGACGCAGGTGAACAGAACATCGTTTAGAAACCTAAATCTGGATTTCTTTAAGGCAATCTACATATTTCTTAAACCATTACTGGAAACCACACCTTGTGAATCATGGAACCATAACTGAAAAAGCCCAAAGGTTTGCAGCAAGACTGGTGCCAGAGCTAAGAGGGTTAAGCCACGAGGACAGGCTACTGGAACTAAATCTCACAAGCCTAGAGGATAGAAGCAACACAAGCCTAGAGGATAGAAGCAACACAAGCCTAGAGGATAGAAGCAACACAAGCCTAGAGGATAGAAGGAACACAAGCCTAGAGGATAGAAGCAACACAAGCCTAGAGGATAGAAGCAACACAAGCCTAGAGGATAGAAGCAACACAAGCCTAGAGGATAGAAGCAACAGAGAATCTATGATCATAGCATACAATATAATAATGGGGGTTGGGTGGGTAGAGAAGGTGGACATGGACACACTCTTCACATGGAGAGACAGCAGGTCAGGAGAACACAGGTGGAAGCTGGAAACACAAATGAGCCGAAGGAACAACACGTACCCTGTACGGGTCAATAAGTAGCATTCACTAAAAGAAGTTGTAGAAGCCACCTCCATCCACAACTTTAAGGCCAGATTCGACAAAGAACTTTAACATCAAAATAGTCAAGATATAATGCAACAAGGCTAGTAGGCGGGGCATAAAGAGTTAGACCTCACTCCTCCGTAGACACTAATAAGGAAGCACCACCACCACACCACACCACACCATACAACCAACCCGTTCTCACACTAGGCTGTTTAAAGCAGCGGCCGTCCTCCCCAGACGCATTCATCAATTTTAATATACTGTGTATTCAAAATTGGTTTGTTCTCATATACAAATTAATATTCTTATACATAAAAATTGTATGTATAGTTTGGCGTAGGTTAGGTTAGGTGTTTAGGTTCTGTTGGTAATTATATGTATTTCAACCCATCCTCGACTCAAGTCCATTACATCCAGCGGTCGACCCCACAGACGCATTCATAAATTTTAACATGCTGTTCATTCAAAACGGGAATTTTCTCAAGTATAAATTAATATTATAATATATTAGCATATTGTGTATATATAGGCATAGGTTAGGTTAGGTTAGGTGTTTAGGTTCTGTTGGCGATTATTTGTATCTGTAGTACGTGGGTGAAGCATTTATAGCGTTGTGATTCGAACAAAATTCGTCAGTGAAGCACTTGTTCCGGATATGTTCGAACGTCAGCAGTTGTGAGTCGTGTGTAAACTGTTTTTCCTTCATAAACAGGGGGTTTGGCGGGTGTATGGAATCACTTTTGGGTCTTTGTCTGGAGGACGGGCTGTTACACCACCACACACCCATCAAGGACCAGAAGAGCACCACCAAATACCACTGCCATCACCACCCTCACACACTATTGTCTTCGCGCCCATAACAAATGTAACACCATTACGCCTTAATGTTGAGAAGTGGCGGTGAGGGAAGAGTGGTGGCGTTGATTATCTGACAGTGTCTACGGCGGAGTGAGCTCTAGCTCTAGGCTGCCTGGCATGGCTCAGCAGCAGCTGCCTGGCATGGCTCAGCAGCAGCTGCCTGGCATGGCTGATATTGTACTATGTAATATAACGAGTAATATTTTCTGTATTACTGTACTATTATATTTTGTCATAAATGTATGATGTAAATGTATTTTGAAGACTTAAGTAATTTATTGACTTAATGGCCTTAATAGTGTCTTCAACATGGCAGGGAATAACGTCTTGTTGCATGATGCAGGTGTGCTACAGAACCAACTAACTAGTGAGGTATATGTTTGGTTGCAGAAAGTTGGTGTTTATCGTTGTAGACATGTTGTGTGGTGACCAGTGGGGGAGGGGGGGGGGGGCTAGGCGAGTACACAGCCCGTAGCAGCTGTCTAACTCCCAGGTATACATGTTCTGCTAGGTGAACAGGTGCATCAAGTGTTGAGGATCTCTGCCCATTTCTTTCTACCTTGTCCGGGAATCGAACCCGGGCCCTTTGGACTACGTCTCCCGAGCACTGACAACTCGGCCGCTATGAAGTACGTACTCGTCTAATTGTGCTTGCGGGGGTTGAGCTCTGGCTCTTTGGTCCCAACCTCTTTATCACGTGTGCGCGTGTACGTGCATGTGCGCATGTACTCAACTGTCAATCAACTGGTGTACAGATTTCTGAGCCTATTGGGCTCTATCATATCTACATTTGAAACTGTGTATGGAGTCAGCCTCCATACACAGTGCAATCCATACACGGACATTAGTGCAACTGGTCTATAATTCTTTGCCAATGCTTTGCTCCCTCCCTTGTGTAGAGGGGCAATGTCTGCTGCTTTAAGCGCATCTGGTATCTCCCCTGTGTCCAAGCTCTTCCTCCACACTATACTGACTGCCTGTGCTACTGGCACTTTGCATTTCTTTATAAATTGTGAATTCCATGAGTCTGAATCTGCAGCCTGAGTGTATGGGCAGTGTCAATTTCTCTTTCAAAATCTGCCACGCTCGTGTTGATGTCAGTAATATTTACAGGGGTTTGGATATCACGCATAAAGAAGTTGTCCAAATCTTCCACTTTAATGCTGTTTATCGGAGTGCTAAACATGTCCTCATACTGCTTTTTTAGGATTTCACAAATTTCTTTGTCATCCTCAGTGTATGAACCTTCACTAGTACGAATAGGTCCAATACTGGCAGTGGTTTTTCCTTTTGATTTGGCACATGAAAAAATATTTTGGGTTTTTCTTTATTTCTTGAATTGCTTTCTGTTCTAGTTGCCTTTCTTCAATCTGATATAAATGCTTCTGTCTCTGTTCGATTTCTTCAATCTCCCTGTTTAAAATATTCCTTCTTTGTATGGAAAGTCGCGTCTGCTTCAGCATTTCCGTTAATTTGTTCTTATTTTGTAGAAGTAGAACTTTTGTAGAACTCTCTGCGTTCTCTGTCTAAGTTGGACCACTTTCTGGCTTTCCTCAAAGGAACATGTTTCTTCAGACAGACTTCGTATGCTTCAGAAGTCAGTTTTTCTATTCCTTGTGTAGGATTTATATTTCTTAGAACAATTTTCCATTGAATGTTTGTAAGTTCCCTGTTTATTTTCTCCCAGTCTATTCTTTTATTATTAAAATTGAATTTATTGAATAGCCCTTCTCGCTTGTTGTTTCTCTTGGGCCTACTACCGTTATTAATGTTAGTTTGCACTTCAATGATCTTGTGGTCCGAGTACGTAGTGTCTGAGACAGTAATGTCTCTGATTAGCTCATCATTGTTCGTGAATATCAGGTCCAGCGTGTTTTCGTTCCTAGTTGGTTCTGTAATCTGATGATTGAGCAAGAATTTGTCACAGAATCTCAGTAGTTCTCTGACCTGTGGTTGGTTATTTCCAGGTTGACTTCCTACTATAATGTTATTGTTTACTATTTTAAACTGGGTAGACTGAAGTCTCCACGGAAGATGATATCTGGTACTGGGTTTGCTAGGTTATCAAGGATATTCTCTATTTTGTGGATCTACTCAGTGAATTCCTCAACTGTTACATCTGGCAGTTTGTATATTAGAATAATAATTAGATTTATATTTTCTACCTTGATTCCAAGTACCGCTACCACCTCATTGGATGAGTTCAGGAGCTCTGTGCATGCCAGCTCCTCTTTAATATACAGACCTTCTCCTCCACTTGACATAATTACTCTGTCACATCTATATAGGTTATAATTTGGAATCCAGATTTCACCATCCATGTAATCTTTTGTATGAGTCTCCGTGAATGCCCCAAATACTGAGTTTGACTCTAATAGGAGGCCATTTATGAACTTAACTTTATTTCTTGATTTTGGCTTTAAACCTTGTATGTTTGCAAATATGAATGATTTCCCATATTGTGTGTCACTTCTGGTGGGCTTTGGTAGTTCTCCCCCCCATCCCCCCCTCTCTGCCCTGGTCCAGGGTTGTTTTGGTAGTGGTTCGGCCAGTTCTGGTAGTAGGACGGGTGTTGTGTACCTGTGTGCTTGTTGATGGCTTATCTTCCAGTCTTGTGGGTATCTCCCTTCCCCTCTGTAATCCTGTAGTGGTTCTATCTCACTGTTCCTCTCTCTCTTATATGTTCTACTCTGTTTCTGCCTTCCTCTAAAAAATCTCCAATAGTATCATATTGATCTTCCCGTCTATAACGCTGTGTACCTCTCACATGGAATTCCGGGCACTGAAGATTGTAACATTTTTTGTCACTAATTGAAAATTTACAAAGTTTAGGGTGGAAGTATCTGCACTCCGTCCCAAAACGGCATGTACCCCTCGCCAACATGTTCCTGCATTTTCGAGGATGCAGAAAAGTGCATTTCCCACATTTGTATATTCCTTGTGCATAGAATTTGCAAATATTCTCAGTTTTATTTTTTTTCAGGATATTTATTCCTATGCTTGTCCTGGCCACCTCTTATTTGGAGCCATCTCCGTTTTTCGTCCCAATTCTTTCGTTTAAGCACTCTTGCTCACTGTTGCTCTCATTGATTATATTACCTGGCTCTGTAATATTACTGTTGTTGTGTACCACACTACCCTCTTCCTCCACACTACTGCTGTGGTTCTCTACACTACCTGTTCCTGAGTGTTGGTCGGTATCCAGTGTTGTCTTGTCACAGTCCGCATACATCACTGGTAGTTTTTCTGTGAATGTTAGTCTGTGTGACTCTGGTATGGCATTCATCAGTTGGGTTATGTTTTCCCATATTAACCTGTTATTGTTGTAAACCCAGTATATTCCTTGGCTGTTGGTGCATGCTGTAGAGAATTCTGCACAGTACAGGTAAAATGTTGCCTTACAGATGCAACACTTGACCCCTAAAATACGTCTTCCATATGCTATACTTGCCCACACACCTCCAGTGTCTGATGTATTATATTTGTGCTTTACTGTATGTATTCCTTGTTGACTTCGGTATTTTTACTATTTATAATATTATATGTATACAGTATATTTGTAATATTATCTATGTTCATTTGATCAAACTTTATGGGCAGGTACTTAGGGTATGGTAGAAAAGATGGTCTCAGTGTGATGTACAGTTGACCATTATAGTCTCAGGATGGATGCCACCAGTTTCCAGTTACTTGATTTATAACACTGATTTATTATTTGCCTGTATTACTACGAGGAATTTTCTGCTTAGTTTCTTGCTTGCAATGGTATTCACTTTATTACTAATTTCTAGATGCACATTCCCATTTAACTATATAGTGTCAGTATATTATCACTGAGGGACATGTGGTTTTATGTAGGGATTTCTATTTCTATATCTACCCTGGGGTAGGCCTCGTGGCTGTGGTGTAAACACAGCCAAGCGTGATGCTGCCTCTTGCCGCTATTCTATATTTACAATATTCTATGCACAAATCTCCTACACTTTCAACTTATATACGAGTTGTGCTTACCCGATTACACTTCACTGTTCCACGTATCACTGTTCACTATATTTCATATATATCGACTGAACGCACGTACATAAGAGCCTCGTGGCACTGGTTCACACGTGGTCCCACGTTTATTCTCTATTTAACTCAAAGTTCCATTGTTAATGACTGTATTCAACTTTCCAACGGGTCACTATGCACTTTGTGATGACTGATCACCAATCCATGGCTGTAACCCCTAAAAAATCCCGGCATGTGTCGAGATTTTAATGGAGCGGGACAACCCGTCTTTCCCTCCCTCCCTCCCTCCCCCTTACATGAGTTGAAGTAAAAGTTGGAGTGGTAACAGTTTTGATGTGTGTATTCACCTAGTTGTGCTTGCGGGAATGAGTTCTGCTCTTTCGGCCCGCCTCTCAACTGTCAGTCAATCAACTGTCACTAACTACTAACTAATTTTTTTCCACACACACACACACACACACACACACACACACACACACACACACACACACACACACACACACACACACACACACCCAGGAAGCAGTCCGTAACAGCTGTCTAACTCCCAGGTACCTATTTACCTGTCCCTGGCGCCCCAGACCGCCAGGGACGCCTCAGACAACACCACACCCAGGGGAGCCCCAGACCGCCAGGGACGCCTCAGACAACACCACACCCAGGGGAGCCCCAGACCGCCAGGGACGCCTCAGACAACACCACACCCAGGGGAGCCCCAGACCGCCAGGGACGCCTCAGACAACACCACACCCAGGGGAGCCCCAGACCGCCAGGGACGCCTCAGACAACACCACACCCAGGGAAACCCCAGACCGCCAGGGACGCCTCAGACAACACCACACCCAGGGGAGCCCCAGACCGCCAGGGACGCCTCAGACAACACCACACCCAGGGGAGCCCCAGACCGCCAGGGACGCCTCAGACAACACCACACCCAGGGGAGCCCCAGACCGCCAGGGACGCCTCAGACAACACCACACCCAGGGGAGCCCCAGACCACCAGGGACGCCTCAGACAACACCACACCCAGGGGAGCCCCAGACCGCCAGGGACGCCTCAGACAACACCACACCCAGGGGAGCCCCAGACCGCCAGGGACGCCTCAGACAACACCACACCCAGGGGAGCCACAGACCACCAGGGACGCCTCAGACAACACCACACCTAGGGGAGCCCCAGACCACCAGGGACGCCTCAGACAACACCACACCCAGGGGAGCCACAGACCGCCAGGGACGCCTCAGACAACACCACACCCAGGGGAGCCACAGACCACCAGGGACGCCTCAGACAACACCACACCCAGGGGAGCCACAGACCACCAGGGACGCCTCAGACAACACCACACCCAGGGGAGCCACAGACCGCCAGGGACGCCTCAGACAACACCACACCCAGGGGAGCCACAGACCACCAGGGACGCCTCAGACAACACCACACCCAGGGGAGCCACAGACCGCCAGGGACGCCTCAGACAACACCACACCCAGGGGAGCCACAGACCACCAGGGACGCCTCAGACAACACCACACCCAGGGGAGCCACAGACCACCAGGGACGCCTCAGACAACACTCCTCACACAGCTAATATAAAAACACTGACATGGAACACACTCAATATTGGCAGCAGCAGCGAGAGGCATGAGAGGCATGAGGGAGGGACTCTCAGCAGGAGCCGTGGAGGGCGAGGAGGGCGAGGCAGCACATGGAGGTTATTATTGATTAATAACCAGGTATGGTCTCAAGTAATCAGCAGATTCTCTGGGCCTTGTAAATCACGATGCGAAGAAAATGGTATCCTGAGATTAGAAGGCTGGGCGATAATAGTGGTGGTGGTGGTGGTGGTGGTAGTGGTTGTTGTGGTGGTAGTTGTGGTGTTTGTTTTTGTAATGCTTGTTATTGTGGTAATGGTGGTAGTGATAGGAGTGCTGATGGTGTGACAAGAGTGATGGTAGTAGCAACAAGGGTGATGGTGGTAGTGACAGGTGTGGTTGTGGTAGCAACAAGGGTGGTTGTGGTAGCAACAAGGGTGATGGTGGTAGTGACAGGTGTGGTTGTGGTAGCAACAAGGGTGGTTGTGGTAGCAACAAGGGTGATGGTGGTAGTGACAGGTGTGGTTGTGGTAGCAACAAGGGTGGTTGTGGTAGCAACAAGGGTGATGGTGGTAGTGACAGGTGTGGTGGTGGTAGCAACAAGGGTGGTGGTGGTAGTGACAGGTGTGGTGGTGGTAGCAACAAGGGTGGTGGCGGTAGCAACAAGGGTGATGGTGGTAGCAACAAGGGTGATGGTGGTAGCAACAAGGGTGATGGTGGTAGCAACAAGGGTGATGGTGGTAGCAACAAGGGTGATGGTGGTAGCAACAAGGGTGGTGGTGGTAGTGACAGGTGTGGTGGTGGTAGCAACAAGGGTGGTGGTGGTAGCAACAAGGGTGGTTGTGGTAGCAACAAGGGTGATGGTGGTAGTGACAGGTGTGGTGGTGGTAGCAACAAGGGTGATGGTGGTAGTGACAGGTGTGGTGGTGGTAGCAACAAGGGTGGTGGTGGTAGCAACAAGGGTGGTGGTGGTAGCAACAAGGGTGATGGTGGTAGCAACAAGGGTGATGGTGGTAGCAACAAGGGTGATGGTGGTAGCAACAAGGGTGATGGTGGTAGCAACAAGGGTGGTGGTGGTAGCAACAAGGGTGGTGGCGGTAGCAACAAGGATGATGGTGGTAGTGACAAGGATGATGGTGGTAGCAACAAGGGTGATGGTGGTAGCAACAAGGGTGGTGGTGGTAGCAACAAGGATGATGGTGGTAGCAACAAGGGTGATGGTGGTAGCAACAAGGGTGGTGGCGGTAGCAACAAGGATGATGGTGGTAGCAACAAGGGTGATGGTGGTAGCAACAAGGGTGGTGGTGGTAGCAACAAGGGTGGTGGCGGTAGCAACAAGGATGATGGTGGTAGTGACAAGGATGGTGGTGGTAGCAACAAGGGTGATGGTGGTAGCAACAAGGGTGGTGGTGGTAGCAACAAGGATGATGGTGGTAGCAACAAGGGTGATGGTGGTAGCAACAAGGGTGATGGTGGTAGCAACAAGAGTGATGGTGGTAGCAACAAGAGTGATGGTGGTAGCAACAAGGGTGATGGTGGTAGATCACTACCCCGCCCGGACCCACCGACACATATAAAGCGTCGAACAATTACACTAAAAGCTTTGACGCATCTCAGGAGGGCAACTCTGACGAACACGGAACGACCCTGTTCAAGTTGGCAGACTGTTACCACCACCACCACCACCACCTCCAGGCTGCCACTACCAGGGTCTCCTCCCGCCTGCCACCACTGTAGTTGGTGTGACAAGTCAGCTGCCACCATTAAGTACCATGGAAAGGTGGCACTGAGGCTGTCTAGCTCCAGCCTTGACCAGGAAGTGGAGGTAAAGGTGTGGGTGGGTGAGAGGGTGGAGGTGTGGAGGGAGGTAAGTACGGAGTTAGGGTGGAGGCGGGCATCACCCTACCTCCAAACCATCACTGCTCGCCCAATTCCCCCTCAAACGAAAAACTTTCTCCAAACAAAAATGTTTTAAAGTGTAAACCCGAGAAGTTTACACTACCTGGAGGAGTTACTCCACTCTAATATCCTGGAAATAATGAGCAATACGCCTCGGCAATCTTCCCATTTCCGGCCACCCCGCGCTCAATATAATTATTTCCCGTACCCCGAGTCTACTGCAGGACGTCACCTTGTGGTCACTGTGGGCGCCTGGGTCTACTGCTCTACCCCCACACCTCACCCCACGACACACACACCTTCAGTCAACACACCTCTAACACTAACACTAACACTTACACTTACACACACAGAGCCCTAGTATGGGTGAGGAATTACCTAACAGGAAGAAGCCAGAGAGAAATGGTAAGGGGCGAGAAGTCGGACTGGCGAACAGTAACAAGTGGAGTACCTCAAGGATCGGTGCTGGGACCAATCCTCTTTCTAATTTACGTAAATGATATGTTTACAGGAGTGGAATCATACATGTCAATGTTTGCAGATGACGCAAAATTAATGAGAAGAGTTGTGACAGACGAGGATTGTAGGATCCTCCAAGAGGACTTAAACAGGCTGCAGAGATGGTCAGGGAAATGGCTACTGGAGTTTAACACCAGTAAATGTAAAGTTATGGAAATGGGATCAGGTGATTGGCGACCAAAGGGACAGTACACAATGAAGAGGAACTGCCTACCTGTAACGATTCGAGAAAGAGACCTGGGAGTGGATATGACACCTGATCTAACTCCTGAGGCACATATAAATAGGATAACGACAGCAGCGTATTCTACACTGGCGAATATTAGAACTTCATTCAGAAATGAAGGTACTTATTTTACTGCTAGGTAACAGGGGCATAGGGTGAAAGAAACTCTGCCCATCGTTTCTCGCCGGCGCCCGGGATCGAACCCGGGACCACAGGATCACAAGTCCAGCGTGCTGTCCACTCAGCCGACCGGCTCCCCGGTCAGGGACAGAAATGATTGTATGCATTTCCTATCACGTATTGTCCTGTTCCCCGAGCAGTTTATAGGTACCCAGGAGTTAGTCAGCTTCTTGTGGGGTTGTATCCTTGCTGGTCAGTATTCAACCCGTTCTCGCACTTGCTTATAGTCACTATTGGCTTATTAATAAATGCATATGTGACATACTAATTTATTGTGAATATTTGAGTTTACCTTGAAATGCTGAATAGAAAACACAGACCTAACTTAACCTTCTTAGTATGTTAAGATAAGCATCTTATTGCTTCTTAATTACAATTAGTACTTAACCTATACCTATCTTGATATTATAGTTTTATAACAATAATAAAATAAAACCAAAATATGTAAATAAATTGTAAAGTAACTCAGGATATTGTCAAATATTGTATAAAATCTCTATTGTTTAATAAAACTGAAAAAAGAAATTCCTAATATTAAAACTGGTCTCTAGCAAATCTACAGAAAGAGTTTGTATCTTAAAAACGAAATATACTTGGCATATACCACATATGTACTTATTAATCAGCCAAATAGTGACTATAAGTAATAAGTCATATATGTACTGTCTTGTGCGAGAGCGGGTTGCAGTATTTGAACCTTGGAAGGGACCTCGATATACGCCTAACATGTATATATTCACTGGTTGCCTGTTCCCCCGACACAATGAGTTATTATAAGCGTCTCTATTTTCCATCTATATTCCATCGTTCTCTTGTTCCTAGCTATGAACAGTGATTCTTTGTATACTAAATGCACCTTGGAATCTTTGATGTCGTTATCACGTTCCCCCCCCCCCCCTCCTCTCCACTATGGTGGGTACGTTCCACCAGTCTTTCCTCCTCCCTCAGGAACATATACATATGCTCTTACACTGCTGGGTCTCCGGGAAGCTCTAGAGCCCAGCATCCTAGTTACAATACCTGATGCAGTTATATTCTGTCGTTCCTAGACTATTATATTTACGTTTGACACTATAAATTGTGGTTGTTTTTCACCAGTTCTGGTTCTGGTTTATTGTAATGATTCAACTGGGTAATTTAATGCAAACCGTAACA
Source organism: Procambarus clarkii (assembly GCF_040958095.1). Classification (NCBI taxonomy): domain Eukaryota; kingdom Metazoa; phylum Arthropoda; class Malacostraca; order Decapoda; family Cambaridae; genus Procambarus; species Procambarus clarkii. The sequence continues at coordinate 34,078,843 of NC_091172.1, forward strand.
TTCATATACATATCTGGGCCTCCTTGGTCATAGTATTTTCTTTCCAGCAGTAAGGGTTTACAAATTTCTTGGGGCAAATACTTGCTGTTTATTCCAAAGTGGTATATTCGTCCTCTAATTATATATAAATATTTCTTGGAATGTTTGAAATTACAGTGGATATCGCTTCTCATTGAGGGTGTACCTTTGGATTACCTTGGTACAGAGTTTACACGGGTTCGCAGTGATGGCCAGTCGCACATTGTATGTTCTAGTAAGTTGACCAGACCACTCACTAGAAGGTGAAGGGACGACGACGTTTTGGTCCGTCCTGGACCATTCTCAAGTCGATTCCTGTCTGCATGTGTCAATCGACTTGAGAATGGTCCAGGACGGATCGAAACGTCGTCGTCCCTTCACCTTCTAGTGTGTGGTCTGGTCAACATACTTTAGCCACGTTATTGTGACTCATCGCCTGCATATGTTCTAGTATTCTCTGTATATCTTGGAGTGGCAGTTTTGCTCTCCTCCTTCTCAAAGTAGCGTTTCTCTGACCTAGTAAACACACACAAATATTTACTTACTACATCTGAAATATAACACATTTTTGAAATATCAGACAAGAAAGACGCTTAATATTCAGTTGTAATTACGAATACATCATTATAACCACATGCAGACAGGACGTGATGGCTGCAGGCTCCCTCTCCCTCTCTCACCGCCGGCTTCCTGATATCTTGTCTTTCTTATATGTCTCTGTCTTATACGTCCCTTCAACTGTGTAGCAAGCAAGCAGGGCGGCTGTGCTGCCTGCCTACATAGGTTACCTTGAGGTTATCTTGAGATGATTTCGGGGCTTCTTAGTGTCCCCGCCACTAAGAAGCAGCCCGTGACAGCTGACTAACACCCAGGTACCTATTTTACTGCTAGGTAACAGGGGCATAGGGTGAAAGAAACTACCCATTGTTTCTCGCCGGCGCCTGGGATCGAACCCAGGACCACAGGATCACAAATCCAGCGTGCTGTCCGCTTGGCCGACCGGCTCCCGCGACCGGCGACCGGCTCACATATACACATCTCTGGCGTCTTACTGCACATATTCTCAAAACAAAAACCAAGATTCTTACCCGAACATAATTCGGCAACAAAAATTTTCTTGCAGGCTTCTGAGACCAAAGTAAATTCGTCTTAAACAGCCGTACGCTACTGAACTGCGCTATTAGCATCATTCTGTAGTTTATGAACCAATACTTTCTTCCCCCAAACTTATACTCCAGCAAATTTCACGAGGAAACATTCTAGCCGAGGCGTCTACGGCCAGGTAAATCCCTGGTTTTTTCCTGCACCAGGTAATTTTCCCACTTGCATCCCACTTGCCTTCTCTCGCTGCTGCTGCTGTTGTTATTGTTGCTGTTGTTGCTGCTGCTGCTGTTGCTGCTGCTACTGCTGCTATTGCTGCTGCTGCCGCCGCCGCCGCTGCTGCCGCCGCCGCCCCTGCTGCCGCTGCTGCTGCCGCCGCTGCCGCTGCTGCTGCCGCCGCCGCTGCCGCCGCCGCTGCTGCCGCTTCCCAACTTCCCTTCAAGATTTCGAAGACTAATACCGCAGAAGTTTCCACAATCCTGCTTCATCCCTCTTCTTTTATAGGCTACCACCACTCAGCACAGTCCTGGCCCCTCGCCCCCACCCACAGTCCTGGTCCCTCGCCCCCACCCACAGTCCTGGTCCCTCGCCCCCACCCACAGTCCTGGTCCCTCGCCCCCACCCACAGTTCTGGTCCCTCGCCCCCACCCACAGTCCTGGTCCCTCGCCCCCACCCACAGTCCTGGCCCCTCGCCCCCACCCACAGTCCTGGTCCCTCGCCCCCACCCACAGTCCTGGTCCCTCGCCCCCACCCACAGTCCTGGCCCCTCGCCCCCACCCACAGTCCTGGGCCCTCGCCCCCACCCACAGTCCTGGTCCCTCGCCCCCACCCACAGTCCTGGTCCCTCGCCCCCACCCACAGTCCTGGTCCCTCGCCCCCACCCACAGTCCTGGTCCCTCGCCCCCACCAATTACTTCTAACCACTTTACCTTAAACACTAATGTGGATTTCATCTACTTAAGAATCATTAGGATAAAATAACTTTTCGCCCAAACTGTCACTCAACACCTGTGTCACTCAACACAGCATCAACACCTGTGTCACTCAACACAGCATCAACACCTGTGTCACTCAACACAGCATCAACACCTGTGTCACTCAACACACAGCATCAACACCTGTGTCACTCAACACACAGCATCAACACCTGAGTCACTCAACACACAGCATCAACACCTGAGTCACTCAACACAGCATCAACACCTGTGTCACTCAACACACAGCATCAACACCTGAGTCATTCAACACAGCATCAACACCTGTGTCACTCAACACAGCATCAACACCTGTGTCACTCAACACAGCATCAACACCTGTGTCACTCAACACACAGCATCAACACCTGTGTCACTCAACACAGCATCAACACCTGTGTCACTCAACACACAGCATCAACACCTGAGTCACTCAACACAGCATCAACACCTGTGTCACTCAACACACAGCATCAACACCTGTGTCACTCAACACACAGCATCAACACCTGTGTCACTCAACACACAGCATCAACACCTGTGTCACTCAACACACAGCATCAACACCTGTGTCACTCAACACACAGCATCAACACCTGAGTCACTCAACACAGCATCAACACCTGAGTCACTCAACACACAGCATCAACACCTGAGTCACTCAACACAGCATCAACACCTGTGTCACTCAACACACAGCATCAACACCTGTGTCACTCAACACAGCATCAACACCTGTGTCACTCAACACAGCATCAACACCTGTGTCACTCAACACAGCATCAACACCTGTGTCACTCAACACACAGCATCAACACCTGTGTCACTCAACACAGCATCAACACCTGTGTCACTCAACACAGCATCAACACCTGTGTCACTCAACACACAGCATCAACACCTGTGTCACTCAACACACAGCATCAACACCTGTGTCACTCAACACACAGCATCAACACCTGAGTCACTCAACACAGCATCAACACCTGTGTCACTCAACACAGCATCAACACCTGTGTCACTCAACACAGCATCAACACCTGTGTCACTCAACACACAGCATCAACACCTGAGTCACTCAACACAGCATCAACACCTGTGTCACTCAACACACAGCATCAACACCTGAGTCACTCAACACAGCATCAACACCTGTGTCACTCAACACAGCATCAACACCTGTGTCACTCAACACACAGCATCAACACCTGAGTCACTCAACACAGCATCAACACCTGTGTCACTCAACACACAGCATCAACACCTGAGTCACTCAACACAGCATCAACACCTGTGTCACTCAACACAGCATCAACACCTGTGTCACTCAACACAGCATCAACACCTGTGTCACTCAACACACAGCATCAACACCTGAGTCACTCAACACAGCATCAACACCTGTGTCACTCAACACAGCATCAACACCTGAGTCACTCAACACACAGCATCAACACCTGAGTCACTCAACACAGCATCAACACCTGTGTCACTCAACACAGCATCAACACCTGTGTCACTCAACACAGCATCAACACCTGTGTCACTCAACACACAGCATCAACACCTGTGTCACTCAACACACAGCATCAACACCTGTGTCACTCAACACACAGCATCAACACCTGTGTCACTCAACACAGCATCAACACCTGTGTCACTCAACACACAGCATCAACACCTGTGTCACTCAACACACAGCATCAACACCTGAGTCACTCAACACAGCATCAACACCTGAGTCACTTAACACACAGCATCAACACCTGAGTCACTCAACACAGCATCAACACCTGAGTCACTTAACACACAGCATCAACACCTGTGTCACTCAACACACAGCATCAACACTTGTGTCACTCGGTCTTGTCACCCGTACTCACTGATAGGTAAGTACATGTGTCTCTCTACCCCTGACATCAACGCCTGTCTCTCTCTACCCATGATATCATATGTCCCCCTCCACACCTGTCCCTCTACCCCCCCTGATAACATCTGTATCCCCTAAACACCTGTCATTCTACCCCTGATATCATCTGTGTCCCTCCACACCTGTCCCTCTACCCCCCTGATAACATCTGTATCCCCTAAACACCTGTCATACTACCCCTTATATCATCTGTGTCCCTCCACACCTGTCACTCTACCGCAACCTTGCCTTCAGGTTACCTTGAGGTGCTTCCGGGTCCTAGCGTCCCCGCGGCCCGGTCGTCGACCAGGCCTCCTGGTTGCCGGACTGATCAACCAGGCTGTTGGACGCGGCTGCTCGCAGCCTGACGTATGAGTCAGAGCCTGGTTGATCAGGTATCCTTTGGAGGTGTTTATCCAGTTCTCTCTTGAACACTGTGAGGGGTCTGCCAGTTATGCCCCTTATGAGTAGTGGAAGCGTGTTGAACAGTCTCGGGCCTCTGATGTTGATAGTTCTCTTTCAGAGTACCTGTTGCACCTCCGCTTTTCAACGGGGTATTCTGCACATCCTGCCATGCCTTCTGGCCTCTTGTGATGTTATTTCTGTGTGCAGGTTTGGGACCAGCCCCTCAATTATTTTCCACGTTTAAATTATTATGTATATCTCCCGCCTGCGCTCGAGGGATTACAGATTTAGGCTCTTTACTTGGTCCCAATAGTTTAGGTGTTTTACTGAGTGGATTCTAGCAGTAAAGGATCTCTGCACGCTCTCCAGGTCAGCAATTTCTCCAGCTTTGAAAGGGGCTGTCATTGTGCAGCAGTACTCTACTCTAGAGAGCACAAGCGTTTTGAAAAGTATCATCATCGGTATAGCATCTCTAGTGCGAAAAGTTCTTGTTATCCAACCTGTCCTTTTTCTTGCAGTTGTGACGGCTACTTTATTGTGTTCTTTAAAGGTAAAGTCTTCCGACATGAGTACACCCAGATCCTTTACATTGCCTTTTCGTTCTATGTTATGATTTGCCTGAGTTTTGTACGTGGTTTCCGTTTTTATATTTTCATCTTTTTCTGTAGCGCATGAGCTGGAACCTATCTTCGTTAAACACCATATTATTTTCTGTAGCCCATAGAAAGACTTGATTTACATCAATTTGGAGGTTTGCCGTGTCCTCTATGTTATCTACTCTCATAAAAATCCTAGTGTCATCTGCAAAGGATGATACAGTGCTATAGATTGTGTCCTTGTCTATGTCCGATATGAGGATGAGAAAAAGTACTGGAGCAAGCACAGTACCCTGGGGGACTGAGCTCTTCACGGTTGATGGTCCGGATTTTATTTTATTGACTATTACACGTTAGTCGGGAAATTGTAGATACATCTGCCTATTTTTCCGATAATTCCTTTTGAACGCATTTTATGTGCAATAACACCATGGTCACATTTATCAAAAGCTTTTGCAAAATCTGTGTAAATTACATCAGCGTTTTGTTTGTCTTCCATAGCATCTAATGCCATATCATAGTGGTCCAGCAACTGTGATAGGCAAGAGCGCCCTGTTCTGAAACCATGTTGTCCGGGGTTATGGAGATGCTGTGATTCCATGTATTTTGTGATCTTACTTCTTAGCACTCTGTCAAAGATTTTTATGATGTGCGATGATAGTGCTATCGGTCTGTATTTTTTTGCCTCTGCCTTATTTCCTCCTTTATGGAGTGGTGCTATCTCTGCTGTTTTTAGTATGTCAGGAATAACGCCAGTATCTTGGCTTTGTCTCCACAGAATGTGAGGGGCCTGCGATAGTGTTTTTTTACAATTCTTGATGAATATGGAGTTCCAAGAATCCGGGCCTGGTGCAGAGTGCAGAGGCATACAATTTATTGCTTCTTCAAAATCCAGTGGGGATAGGGTGACGTCTGATATATGATTTAATGTTCGTATCATATCCATTAAAAATTAATTTGGGTTATCAATCTTTAGAGTCTTTAGTGGCCCGCCGAAAACAGAGTCGAGAAACAAAACAGAGAAACAAAACAGAGAAACAAAACTTCAATCAAGTTGTGATCTGAGTAACAGGTATTTGTAATCATTATGTTCCTGATCAATTCATCATTATTAGTGAAAATGAGGTCCAGCGTGTTCTCCTTCCTAGTTGGTTCTACTATTTGCTGATTTAAGGTAAACCTGTCGCACATCCGTAGCAGGTCATTTGCATGTGCCTGTTCATTTAGGCTACTTCCTGGTATTTTTTCTGATATTACTGTATTAGCTAACACCTGCCCCACTACCCCTAACAACACACCTGCCCCACTACCCCTAACAACACACCTGCCCCACTACCCCTAACAACACACCTGCCCCACTACCCCTAACAACACACCTGCCCCACTACCCCTAACACCACACCTGCCCCACTACCCCTAACACCACACCTGCCCCACTACCCCTAACAACACACCTGCCCCACTACCCCTAACAACACACCTGCCCCACTACCCCTAACAACACACCTGCCCCACTACCCCTAACAACACACCTGCCCCACTACCCCTAACAACACACCTGCCCCACTACCCCTAACACCACACCTGCCCCACTACCCCTAACAACACACCTGCCCCACTACCCCTAACAACACACCTGCCCCACTACCCCTAACAACACACCTGCCCCACTACCCCTAACAACACACCTGCCCCACTACCCCTAACACCACACCTGCCCCACTACCAAAACAATACAAGAACCAAACAGTCATCACCAACAAAGGCTGTTCCCGGACGCAAAACCGGTTTAATAACCACAAGAGTTGTATATAAAAATTAAACCGCATTATAAAAAAGGCTCCAATATAACCAACATGTTACACAACAGCAATTACCGCGCTGCAATAAACAAACCAGTTCAACAAGGAATAACAACACTGCAACAACCATCACATCTGTTACATTTACAACTTTTTACAGGTAGTCCCGAGAGGACTACGTCTGTGGGACAGATGTAGGAGGATATGTTATGCCTGGAACTTACGACTGACAGACTTCCGTCCATCAGTTACGAGACGCTACCCCCCACCTCCAACACACACAGTCACTCCGTCCGTCCTCTCCACCTGTCACTACGTCATGAAAATGATGGACTAAATTGCCTGAACCTAACCGAGGACCCACGAATAAAAGCGGGACAGCCCGTCAATTTTTGCTAGCCGCTATAATATAAAGCATATTGTGGCCGCTGGGGACTTGTACGTCACAATGAGACGTACAAATCGAGGACAGAAGTTGTTCAACGAGAAATCTGCTAAAGTATCTTAATTTAATAAACAATAAAAACAAAACGGCAAATTATTGACATTTCAATAAGGTAAACAAAGCAGTAGGCTGCGTGCCGAACATAATCCCTAAATGAATACATATTTTTATGTAAAATTTACCTGTTTATTGTAACTTTCAAATGTGAATTATTTCCAACATATAAATAAATATAGATAGCGAAACATTTATTTCTTTTGTAATTTGTGAATTTTAAAAATAATCGTAAAACATAAGTTGATAAAATATGTAAAACACTTCGAAAGTTATAAAGGACCTCTTGCCCCCCCCCCTGCCAGTCATACCCCGCCCCCCTGCCTGTCATACCCCGCCCCCCTGCCGGACATACCCTGGCCCCCTGCCTGTCATACCCCGCCCCCCTGCCGGACATACCCTGGCCCCCTGCCTGTCATACCCCGCCCCCCCTGCCGGTCATACCCCGGCCCCCTGCCGGTCATACCCCGCCCCCCTGCCGGTCATACCCCGCCCCCCCTGCCGGTCATACCCCTCCCCCCAGCCGGTCATACCCCGGCCCCCTGCCGGTCATACCCCGCCCCCCTGCCGGTCATACCCCGGCCCCCTGCCGGTCATACCCCGCCCCCCTGCCGGTCATACCCCGGCCCCCTGCCGGTCATACCCCGCCCCCCTGCCGGTCATACCCCTCCCCCCTGCCGGTCATACCCCGCCCCCCCTGCCGGTCATACCCCTCCCCCCAGCCGGTCATACCCCGGCCCCCTGCCGGTCATACCCCGCCCCCCTGCCGGTCATACCCCGGCCCCCTGCCGGTCATACCCCGCCCCCCCTGCCGGTCATACCCCTCCCCCCAGCCGGTCATACCCCGGCCCCCTGCCGGTCATACCCCGCCCCCCTGCCGGTCATACCCCTCCCCCCTGCCGGTCATACCCCGGCCCCCTGCCAGTCATACCCCGCCCCCCCCCTGCCTGTCATACCCCTCCCCCCTGCCTGTCATACCCCGCCCCCCTGCCGGTCATACCTCGGCCCCCTGCCTGTCATACCCCGGCCCCCTGCCGGTCATACCTCGGCCACACCCCAGTGGGAGAGTGTGAGGATGACCTCTTCTCTACAAGTGGGAGCTCGTACACGACTCTTGCTGATCAATACGGAACTTTTCTACCTTCACGCTCTCCTCCCTTTACTATCCTCCCCTCCCCTCCCCTCCTCCCAACCCTCCACCCCCATAATCACCCAACAGGCATGAGGATTCCCGTATAATCCCAGGTCTCCAAAGTCATTATGTCATTACTGTTACCCCTCCCTCGTTCCCCACACACCCACCCTACACCTCACCCACCACACCCACCCTACACCTCACCCACCACACCAACCATCCCTCCCATCTCTCTCTCTCACACCCACCCTACACCTCACCCACCACACCAACCCAACACCTCACCCACCACACCAACCATCCCTCCCATCTCTCTCTCTCACACCCACCCTACACCTCACCCACCACACCAACCATCCCTCCCATCTCTCTCTCTCACACCCACCCTACACCTCACCCACCACACCAACCATCCCTCCCATCTCTCTCTCTCACACACACACTACACCTCACCCACCACACCAACCATCCCTCCCATCTCTCTCTCTCACACCCACCCTACACCTCACCCACCACACCAACCATCCCTCCCATCTCTCTCTCTCACACCCACCCTACACCTCACCCACCACACCAACCATCCCTCCCATCTCTCTCTCTCACACCCACCCTACACCTCACCCACCACACCAACCATCCCTCCCATCTCTCTCTCTCACACCCACCCTACACCTCACCCACCACACCAACCATCCCTCCCATCTCTCTCTCTCACACGCACCCTACACCTCACCCACCACACCAACCATCCCTCCCATCTCTCTCTCTCACACACCCACCCTACACCTCACCCACCAAATAGCATAGCATAGCATTAAATCATAGCATAGTAAGAACTCTGTTTAGTGTTTGCAGGTTATAGTTGTGTGTGTGTAAACTAAAAGTCTTTGAAAATATAATAAGTTATTACGAAATGCGTTCAAGTGTCGCGTCAGGCTAGAAATAAAAATGAATTTTGGAGAATTGATTTTTCAATTACAATCAACAGTGAAAAGAAACATAAGAAATATTGAGAAAATTCGTGTTAGATTTATTAATCTTACTTTTTCGGTCATATTTAATAATATTATATATATATATATATATATATATATATATATATATATATATATATATATATATATATATATATATATATATATATATATATTGGTAGCAGTCTTTCTTGTAGACATATATTATTAAATATGACCGAAAAAGTAAGATTAATAATTCTAACACGAATTTTCTCAATCTTTCGTACATTTCGTTTCACTGTTGGAGGTAAATCAAAAATCAATTCTCCAAAATTCATTTTTATTTCTAGTCTGACGCGACACGAGCGCGTTTCGTAAAACTTATTACATTTTCAAAGAGCTCTGTTGCATAAGCAACAGGGCTCCATTAAGGAACATATAATCTCTTCCCACAACCAAACCATCGCCAGAGAAATCCTAGTAAACAACACAGAAATCATCGATAGATACAGCGATAGCAGGCGGCTTGACGTTTGCGAGGCACTACACATCAAGAAGTCAACACCAGCAATCAACAGCCAATTATTGCACAACTATATTCTACCCACCTCAAGACTCCGCTCCAATATAGAAGCATCAAGAAATATGGACCAATAGGCTTTCTACAAACACTTCTATTCAATATCCATTGTTTCGTGTTCTGTCTTGTGTTGATGAAATTAATACCCTATTAATACTCTTGTTCTGTCTTGTGTTGATGAAATTAATACCCTATTAATACTCTTGTTCTGTCTTGTGTTGATGAAATTAATACCCTATTAATACCATATCTTGTTCTGTCTTGTGTTAATGCCACATCACCCCTTCCACCTCACTCAAATGTAGATATAAAATCGGAGATGCGTAAGTTCTATTCAGTTGTGTATTTGTGAACTAAAGTCTTTGAAAATGTAATAAGTTTTACGAAACGCGCTCGTGTCGCGTCAGACTAGAAATAAAAATGAATTTTGGAGAATTGATTTTTGATTTACCTCCAACAGTGAAACGAAATGTACGAAAGATTGAGAAAATTCGTGTTAGAATTATTAATCTTACTTTTTCGGTCATATTTAATAATATATATATATATATATATATATATATATATATATATATATATATATATATATACACACACACACACGAGTTGTTACATTCTTGTACAGCCACTAACACGCATAGCGTTTCCTACAAGTCATTAAGCCTATGTTCCCCGGAATACGACCTGTCAAATCGTTTAACAACCAAGTACCCATTTTACTGTTGAGTTCAACAGAGGCTACAGTTAAGGATTGACGCCCAGTAAATCCTCCCCGGCCAGGATACGAACCCAGGACAAAGCGCTCGCGGAACGCCAGGCTAGTGTCTTACCACTACACCACGGGGACTGCGTAAACTATTTATACGGACCCTCTGTTTCCTTTGAAATATGCAAGGTGTGGTCGGGTTGAGGTCAGCCCTCACTATAACACGCGTCTCCGAGCCCTTCGTCAGGCACAGTATAAATTGGTCCACTGAAGTCAAGGAATATAACGAGGCAATCCTCTCCACAATATAAAGTTTGAAAAAGTATTGGAAATGAGTGAAAACTTGTTAACCACGCAGCTCGTCCTCATAAATGAGGCTCGAACATTTCTGAAACAGTTCATCACTGAAGTCGTCTGTTCGAATTACATCTCTCTGTAAATGAACTTGTACATCTAACCTAAGCTTAACTATACACCAAATTCTAATATAGAATGTTCCTTTACCTATGAGAAAATACCGATTTTGAATACATAGTGAAGGTGAAGCGTGTTTGTGTCTGGTGCAGCAGCAGCATACATGAGGACGGTTCCTATGATATATAAAATATTCTAAGCTAGACCATGTCTTACTAAGCAGCGGTGGTACTCTTCCTCCAGTATCCTCAACTAAATGTCTACACAGTTGAACAAATCCACAAGGGCCGTGACGAGGATTCGAACCTGCGACCGGGAGCATCCCAGACACTGCCTTATGACACCAATGCTCCCGGACGCAGGTTCGAATCCTCGTTACGGCCCTTGTGGATTTGTTCATTTGATGCATCACGTTAGTGTGATCTGTGTGTGTGTGTGTCTACACAGTTGCCTTGTATGCGTGTTCTGACTAGTACTATGACCATACATACCTTACGTTCACGTAACCTCAAGGTATGGTAGACATGGTCACAGTGATCATCGATACACAAAAACTTTGCAACTAAGCTCTTGAGCCACTCATACCTGGAGAGACTACGACTACTACTTCCCGAGCCTGGCCGCTTGCGATAACTTGGTCCACCAGGCTGTTGCTTGGAGCAGCCTGCAGGCCCACATACCCACCACAGCCTGGTTGGTCCGACACTTCTTAGAAGAACCTGTCCAAGTGCCTCCTGAATACATCCACCTTCGTTCCATCCATCCTATCATTTTCCTGGTCGCCGCATTCTTTGTCCAGTGAAGGTGAGATGCTGGGGAGATGCCTCGCACAAGTTCCCAAGATGACACACATCCCGTTTGTGTCATCTCGGGATGGGGGGGGGGGGGAGGTGATCATCGAAGGCCACTCGGGGTCAATATATATATTTAACAATCCCTTGTGATTTTCTTGAAGTCGGACATTTGGAAAGTATTTTCCAGAGAGTTTTCTGCAGTTTGTCATTGCTTTGAAATAATTTAATTTTCCGAGAGAGAGGGGAAATGGTGGGGATGGAAGACGTTGGAGAGGTGAGAGAAGTGGTGGTGAGGGAAGGAGGGGAAGAGGAGGAGAGAAGGGAGACTGAGGAGACGGCTCCGTGGAATGGAAAAATAATTGTCAATGTTTCCTTTCACCTTATTACGTTTACCTGTTTCACCTGGCGGTAAATTAGTACCCGGGAGTTAGACTGTTTCTGGGGGATGTATCCTGGGGATGATCAGTTGTTGGTTTAGTAGACACACACACACACACACACACACACACACACACACACACACACACACACACACAAAGAAAGACAATCTTTCTAGTTGATTGACAGTTGAGTAATTGATTGACAGTTGAGAGGCGGAACGATAGAGCCAGAGCTCAACCCCCGCGAGCACAACCAGGTAAGTACAGTGATGAGGATGGCAAACTTTGGTCAATAAGACAAGACCTCTCAAAGGAAGACAGAGAAAAGCTGAAAACAAACCTCGATGAAGCGAAACGTCTAAACGAGAATAAAAAAAAAAAAAAAAATCGACGTGTCATTGACTGGAGAACTAGTGAAATGGTACAAAAGAGAAAGCAACAGAATCCTTAGAGGAAGGGGAAGTAAAGGACAAAGGGAAAGGGAACATGTTTCTGAAAATTGTAAATACCAGCATACATGGAGTAAGATACAAAAAAAAAATACTGGAGCTAAGATATATAATTCAGCTTAAGGTTCCAGATATTGTCAACACTAACAGAGACAAAAGTTGAAGAAAATATTTTAAATGAGGTAGCATCCCCAAGGGGCTACTCAGTTTGGAGACGTGACAGGAAAACCTGGAAGGGCGAAGGAGTGACTGTGGTGGAACACAGCACATGATATATGTATATATATATATATATATATATATATATATTTGATGGTTACAAGATATACATGGGTTGATACAAAAATAATAATGCAAAAAGGTGCTTAAAGGTTATGGATCTCTTGAAGAACACAACAATGGGAAACATTGATGAATGTCACAGACGGGTTCGATCATTGTTGCAAGTCAAACACTTCTTCGAATTCCTCTGAAGTTGGACTAGTGCCCAAGACGCAACAGGCATTTCCCCTCTGAATCGCAACACTGAGGCGCTGGAACAAGAAACTTTTTGCTCTCTGGTCTTTTGTAGCGCTGATCAATTTGTCCCCCAATTCCTTCAGGAACTTCAATGCACATTTTCCCCACGAACCGAGGGTCTCCGAGCCGATCGGAACAAAGCTGTAGCAGTGTGCTAGACCTCTGTATTTAATAATTTTCTGCGATTCCCTGAAAGAAGCAGCACCACCGCTTTCACGTGTGCTGTAGTGGAGGTAGGTACTGGCCAGTGTGGCAGCGCACGTGTAGTCCCATACCACTTGCTTACTATCCTTCCAAGGTAGCAAGGTGACCCCATCAGGGCGCTTCTGAGGGTCGTTAGGTCTGGATAAGTGTGGTTCTCTTTGTGCCGGGCAGCGGGCTGTGGCGAGGCTCCTCTTGATGATGTTGTTGACTTCTTCATGTCTTGCAATTTTACCCTGTGATTTACTACATACCAGACCATGACGACCATATTGGTCTGCCATCGCAGTTCCGCAGATGCACCTATGTTCGGTGAGGATGGGGGCGGCAAGGCGAAGGGCAACTCCAATGCGGAGAGCGTCATGACTGAGGCGAGTTCCCAGGGCTGCATTGGGCACAGCATATAAAAAATCCCCGGCGTGGGGTGCTGTTACCGCTAGGAGGCGGGCTTTGTTTTCAGCATCAGCGTTGTCAATCATTGCTGTGACAGTCTTTTCCATTATGGGGCTATCCCAGTGGGCCTGCTTGTGGTCTTTTGGGACTTGTGGTCGGGGTTGAGGGTGTGCAATGGTGTCCCATTGTCTGGCTGCTTCGATGAACGTTTGATCATGAGTTCCCGCTGTCTCTCTCATACGCTCTGGTAGGATCTGCCCTACCAATTCGTTGGCTGCTGTACATGAGGATAAGAATGCTGGAAGTGCTACCTCAGTTGCCTTTCGTATGCCTATCCCTCCAAATCTCACTGGTAGTGTTGCTTGGTCCCACAAGCATATGGTCCCACAAGCATTGGTATATATATATATATATATATATATATATATATATATATATATATATATATATATATATATTATTAAATATGACCGAAAAAGTAAGATTAATAATTCTAACACGAATTTTCTCAATCTTTCGTACATTATGCTTCACTGTTGGAGGTAAATCAAAAATCACTTCTCCAAAATTCATTTTTATTTCTAGTCTGACGCGACACGGGCGCGTTTCGTAAAACTTATTACATTTTCAAAGACTTCACAAATACACAACTGATTAGAACTTGCGTTTCCCTGATTTTATATCTACATTTGAGTGAGGTGGGAAGGGTGATGTGGCATTACATTTGAGTGAGGTGGGAAGGATGATGTGGCATTAACACAAGACAGAACACTAGAGGATATTAATAGGGTATTAAAAGTATGAACATCATACTCTCTGACCAAACTAAGTTCCAAAGGGTAACGAAGGACACTACAGCCGAATTAAAAGCAAAGGTCAACAAACTGATCGAAACTGTGAACGCCAAGAAATCCGGACTCCACCTGCCAAAGATCATTGGGGAATATAAACCTGGATATGCGTATGGAAATGTCAAGACGCACAAGCCTGGAAACCCACTTCGGCCAATCATTAGCCAGATACCCACACCCACGTACAGATTGGCGAAGCGACTCAACGGCCTGCTGACCCCTTATGTTCCTTGCGCCTTCAGCCTGAAGTCTCCAAAGGAATTTGTGGACTTACTGCGGGGCGCACGGGCCACAGGGATAAGAGCCTCGTTGGACGTAGAATCGCTATTTACCAACGTACCTGTGGACGAGACAATCGGAATGATAGCCGACAGAGTGTATCGTGATCCAGCCTGTACTCCTCTTGACATGCCAGAAAGTATTCTGAGGAAACTACTCCAAGCTTGTACTAAAGAGGCACCCTTCTTGAGCCCGGATGGGCACATGTATAAGCAAGTAGATGGGGTCGCCATGGGTTCTCCCCTAGGTGTCCTGTTTGCAAACTTCTACATGGGTACCATCGAGCAAAAAGTCTTAGTCGACATGAACTTGAAACCGGCCATATACTGCAGGTATGTTGACGACATTTTTACACAGGTACCTGATGTCAGACATCTGCAGGAGCTGAAGGAGGCATTTGAGCAGAGTTCCGTACTGCGTTTCACTTACGAGACGGAAAAGGATGGGAAGCTGCCTTTTCTAGATGTAACAGTCATGGAAAAGGGCGGAGGTTTCCACACTGCAGTCTACACAAAGGAAACAAACATAGGAATGTGCCTAAATGCCAACAGCGACTGCCCTGACAGGTACAAGAGGAGTGTTGTTAACGCATACGTCGACCGTGCTCTCAGCCACAGCTCAGAATGGAAGCAAGTCGACGAAGAACTCTGTAGGGTAAGGCAGGTTCTAGTCAATAACGGCTTCTCCAATGGTTTCATCGAAGACATCATAAGAAGGAAAGTGAAAAGCCATGCAACCTCCGAAGAGACAACTAACACAACACCTATACCCCCTATTAGACTATTTTACAGGAACTTCTTTTCCACAGCTCATAGACGATTTACTATAAAACCAGAAAAACGGCCAGCCTACTCATGAGAAACTCTCCAGACACGAAACAGAACGCTTTAAAAGAGACTAACGTCGTCTATGCCTTCAAATGCCCACTTGGGGACTGTAAGCTCCAAAAAACCCAGTATATAGGCAAGACAACAACATCTCTTTCTAGGCGTTTAACGATGCATAAACAACAGGGCTCCATTAAGGAACATATAATCTCTTCCCATAACCAAACCATCGCCAGAGAAATCCTAGTAAACAACACAGAAATCATCGATAGATACAGCGATAGCAGGCGGCTTGACGTTTGCGAGGCACTACACATCAAGAAGTCAACACCAGCAATCAACAGCCAATTATTGCACAACTATATTCTACCCACCTCAAGACTCCGCTCCAATATAGAAGCATCAAGAAATATGGACCAATAGGCTTTCTACAAACACTTCTATTCAATACCCATTGTTCCTGTTCTGTCTTGTGTTGATACTTTTAATACCCTATTAATATCCTCTAGTGTTCTGTCTTGTGTTAATGCCACATCATCCTTCCCACCTCACTCAAATGTAATGCCACATCACCCTTCCCACCTCACTCAAATGTAGATATAAAATCAGGGAAACGCAAGTTCTAATCAGTTGTGTATTTGTGAAGTCTTTGAAAATGTAATAAGTTTTACGAAACGCGCCCGTGTCGCGTCAGACTAGAAATAAAAATGAATTTTGGAGAAGTGATTTTTGATTTACCTCCAACAGTGAAGCATAATGTACGAAAGATTGAGAAAATTCGTGTTAGAATTATTAATCTTACTTTTTCGGTCATATTTAATAATATATGTCTACAGGAAAGACTGCTACCAAAATATACTAATATATATATATATATATATATATATATATATATATATATATAAATATATATATATATATATATACACACACACACATATATATATATTAATATATTTTGGTAGCAGTCTTTCCTGTAGACATATATTACTAAATATGACCGAAAAAGTAAGATTAATAATTCTAACACGAATTTTCTCAATGTTTCTTATATTTTTCTTCACTGTTGATGGTAACTGAAAAATCAATTCTCCAAAATTTATTTTTATTTCTAGTCTGACGCGACACTTGAGCGCGTTTCGTAAAACTTATTACATTTTCAAAGACTTTAGTTTACACACACACAACTATAACTGAACAGAGCTTAAACATCTTCGATTTTATACCTGCATTTGGGTGAGGTGATATGTTACAACAGTTTTGGATGAGGTGAAAACAAACTTTCAACACAAGACAGAACACGAAACAATGGGTATAATATTTTGTAAGTTAAAGAGAAGAATGGAAGTAATTGCAAAGGGCCTATTGGCCCATATTTCTTGATGCTTCTATATTGGTGCGGAGTCTTGAAGTGGGTAGAATATAGTTGTGCAATAATTGGCTGTTGATTGCTGGTGTTGACTTCTTGATGTGTAGTGCCTCGCAGATATCTAGCCGCCTGCTATCGCTGTATCTATCGATGATTTCCGTATTTTTGTTAAGACTTCTCTGGTGATGGTCTGGTTGTGGGAAGAGATTATATGTTCCTTAATGGAGCCCTGTTGCTTATGCATCGTTAACGATGCATAAGCAACAGGGCTCATGTAACTTCAACATCACTCCTGGCCCTCCCCCTCCCCCTTGTGCCCAGGTCCAACATCACTCCTGGCCCTCTCCCTCCCCCCTGTGCCCAGGTCCAACATCACTCCTGCCCCCCCCCCCCCCTGTGCCCAGGTCCAACATCACTCCTGGCCCTCTCCCTCCCCCCTGTGCCCAGGTCCAACATCACTCCTGCCACCCCCCCCCCTGTGCCCAGGTCCAACATCACTCTTGGCCTTCTCCCTCCCCCCTGTGCAAAGGTCCAACATCACTCCTGCCCCCCCCCTGTGCCCAGGTCCAACATCACTCCTGGTCCTCTCCCCCCCCCTTGTGTCCAGGTCCAACATCACTCCTGCCCCCCCCCCCTGTGCCCAGGTCCAACATCACTCCTGGCCCTCTCCCTTCCCCCTGTGCCCAGGTCCAACATCACTCCTGCCCCCCCCCTGTGCCCAGGTCCAACATCACTCCTGGCCCTCTCCCTCCCCCCTGTGCCCAGGTCCAACATCACTCCTGCCCCCACCCCTGTGCCCAGGTCCAACATCACTCCTGGTCCTCTCCCCCCCCCCTTGTGCCCAGGTCCAACATCACTCCTGCCCCCCCCCCCCCCTGTGCCCAGGTCCAACATCACTCCTGGCCCTCTCCCTCCCCCCTGTGCCCAGGTCCAACATCACTCCTGCCCCCCCCCCTGTGCCCAGGTCCAACATCACTCCTGGCCCTCTCCCTCCCCCCTGTGCCCAGGTCCAACATCACTCCTGCCCCCACCCCTGTGCCCAGGTCCAACATCACTCCTGGTCCTCTCCCCCCCCTTGTGCCCAGGTCCAACATCACTCCTGGCACTCTCCCTCCCCCCTGTGCCCAGGTCCAACATCACTCCTGCCCCCCCCCTGTGCCCAGGTCCAACATCACTCCTGGCACTCTCCCTCCCCCCTGTGCCCAGGTCCAACATCACTCCTGCCCCCCCCCCCCCTGTGCCCAGGTCCAACATCACTCCTGGCCCTCTCCCCCCCTGTGCCCAGGTCCAACATCACTCCTGCCCCCCCCCCCTGTGCCCAGGTCCAACATCACTCCTGGCCCTCTCCCCCCCCTGTGCCCAGGTCCAACATCACTCCTGCCCCCGCCCCCTGTGCCCAGGTCCACCATCACTCCTGGCCCTCTCCTCCCCTGTGCCCAGGTCCAACATCACTCCTGCCCCCCCCCTTGTGCCCAGGTCCAATATCACTCCTGCCCCCCCCCTGTGCCCAGGTCCAACATCACTCCTGTCCCCTCCCCCCCTGTGCCCAGGTCCAACATCACTCCTGCCCCCTCCCCCCCTGTGCCCAGGTCCAATATCACTCCTGCCCCCCCCCCCTGTGCCCAGGTCCAACATCACTCCTGCCCCCTCCCCCCCTGTGCCCAGGTCCAATATCACTCCTGCCCCCCCCCCTGTGCCCAGGTCCAACATCACTCCTGTCCCCTCCCCCCCTGTGCCCAGGTCCAACATCACTCCTGCCCCCTCCCCCCCTGTGCCCAGGTCCAATATCACTCCTGCCCCCCCCCCCTGTGCCCAGGTCCAACATCACTCCTGTCCCCTCCCCCCCTGTGCCCAGGTCCAACATCACTCCTGCCCCCTCCCCCCCCTGTGCCCAGATCCAATATCACTCCTGCCCCCCCCCCTGTGCCCAGGTCCAACATCACTCCTGTCCCCTCCCCCCCTGTGCCCAGGTCCAACATCACTCCTGCCCCCTCCCCCCCTGTGCCCAGGTCCAATATCACTCCTGCCCCCCCCCCTGTGCCCAGGTCCAACATCACTCCTGGCCCAAGAATGAAAAGTGAAACGATTTACAGGAGCGAGCGCTGGAGACGGTGATATAGTTCACAACCGCCTCGCCGCCCACCATGTAGATGAGTTTATCGCAGGAAGCAGCAGTAGCAGCTGCAGGAGCGGGAGCAGCAGCACACGATAAAACACAATAGCTGTATAGCGATGGTGTTCATCAACCCTGCTGAATCTTGAACGTGGGAACGTGACGCTTATAAGGAGTACATGTATCGGGCCGTGAGCAACAGACACCAACAGTCTTATGGCTCAGGATCAATTACTAATCCTGGACCCTTCAAAACGGAACTGGTACACCAAGGAGCTTGTCACACCATGGTGAGCACATCACCACTACGACACCAGCACATCTTTGTGTGCCCTTGTAGGTCTACCTACCTACCTTGTGTGCTAAACTGGGTGGGTGAGGGCGGGACTTATCAGGGGTAAAACGCCAACCCATTATGACTATAGCCCTTAGAAAGGATCAGGATAAGCTTTTGGGATGGGACGGGGGAAGGAATGGTGTCCAACCACTTGGACGGTCGGGGATTGAACGCCGACCTCCATGATGTGAGACCGTCGCTCAACCTTCCAGCCCGAGTGGATGGTCAGGGGTGAGTGAGTTAGTGTGTGTCAAGAGTAGGAGAGTGGGGCCTGCCAGAAAGTATATATTAGCAACATCAGCCACCTTCCCACGCCCTTTCCCCCTCCCTTCCCTTCCCTTCTCCCCTACCCCACCCTTACCCTTACTCACCACGCCCTTTTACCTGCACACGCCAACGCCCCTCCTCGCACCCCCCCCCCCCGACGGTGCACTGATAGCAAAAAGAATGAGGTGATCTCACGCGAGGCGCCCCATCCCTCCCCCCTCGACCTTTACCCAAATTGCTTCAGCTGGGAAACCTCTGCACATCTCGCCAATTCAATAAAACTCCAATTTAAGATTCTCTGCATAATGCCTCTTGCAAATTACTTCCCGCTCGCTGGGACGGCGCGTACAATGCCTACTGTAATGGCAGTTCAATATGCTTGCCGCTTTACTGGAAATATAACATAGGGCTCATGTCTGGGGTTATTATGAGTAGTCATAAACTCTCACAAGATACATCCCGATTATCCGCCTTCATAAAAACTGGAGGAACTTCATAAAACGGTAAAGTTTAAAACTCACAAGAAAGTAAACACGGGCTGAAATAAAAACGAAGACTCGCTTTCCGCTGACGAGACCTCAGCCGGTGTGTGAGAGTGTACCTACTTCCCTGTACTCCCACTAACTTTCCCTACACTACCACCACCACCACCACACCCAGCTACTGCCTGACTCCTCTCTCCATCACGAATTTGTCACCCTGCTGTGGTGCCCATGGGTGGTGGAGGGAAGGACAGGCCAGGCAGTGTCATGGGTGGTGGAGGGAAGGACTGTGGAGTGGGTGCAGGAGGTAGTGAAGTGAGGCAAGGACATCCCGCAGAGTTGGAGTCACAACGTCCTACACCAACTTGGGTGATGGTGACTACGGAGCGTAACTGCTCTCGTGACACCAAGACACGTCTCGTGGACTCCTTCCTGACAAGAACTCCTGCTTGAAGGCCTGACTAGTCAAACTATTGGGGGTTCCAACTCTCAGTTGGAAGTCGGGCATTACATCCCGGCAGTTCAGGTTCCTTTGGTAGAGGTTTATAGAGTTCCACCCTGTACACAATTAAGGTCCCGCTGGTAATTACAAGTTGAAAAGCCTTGAGGCCCTTAATGAATACTGTTATCTCGTATTGTATCCCAATTTTTTCTTCCTACATTCATGGAAGCCTCGTTAGTCTAAAATAATGATTTCACTATGTTGTGATTCACACGTCAAGCTGCGAGAAGCCTCGTCTAACAGTGTGGCTGATCAGACCACCAACTAGGAGGCCTGGTCAGAGACCGGGCTGTGGGAACGTTGATCCTCGAAATCAACGCAAGGCTCCGAGGGCTCAGCCCTCTAATATTCTTCAGATGTAGATTACACTATATAATGTTTTTGTTCTTGTTGTATTATATGTTGTATTCTAATGTATGCTTCCAACGTACAGAATATGACTGTTATTTCACCAAAAACTTTGCTTTGACGTTCGCCATAGTCAGCTTAGTGAAGAGGACTTGAAGGTTACTTTAAGGCTGTCGACTTCTTATCTATAGCTGTGACACTCTGTCACTGAACTATAATGGCACAAGAACCACCCAACACCCTCATCACCACTAACACAACCACCACCCACACCACCACCAGCCACGTCAACAACACCCCCCCCCCCACCACAATCAGCACCAACAACCTCACCACCTCCAGCATCCCAGACCACCCCCATCAACACCCATATCAACACCAGCAGCAGCCGTACAACAGCCACACCCCCAACAAGGGTGGAACTTGGTGCGGTGAATGTGGGTTGGATAAGTTTAGATTCAGGGACGACCTGGGTGGGTAGTGAAAACTACCTGTAGTGATACAGGTTTGAAAACAGGGTTGCTGATTTATGGAACAAATTACCGGGTAGCATAATAGACACGGGGTCGGTGCATTGTTTCAAACGTTGGTCAGACATGGTCTAAACATCACTATTACCACAACCACCCACCACAACACCTTCCACCACACAACAACTAACAACAAACACCACAACCACCCTCACCAGACCCACCATTACCCAACACCATCGCCACTACACTAGACAAAGCACCGAAGCTTACTGCAATACAATACATGTATTAAGAAAGAAATGTTCCCCCGGAATACCAATGCGGTGTGTTCATTCCAGAGGGCGAGGACCTCAGACATCCCACCAGGTGACCACTCCTGGTCACCTGGTGTGGGATGAGTGACAGTACCGTCAACACAGCGGACTGTGCTCCTTCTCGCCACGACTACAAAATTAATAGCATTACATTACAGCAGATTAATGAAAAAATGAACCTTGGAGTCAAAATACACTCGTGGCCCGCACAAAGCCACCACCAACATCCCCAACAATAGTAACTCCCCTTCATCATATATAACACGGAGTGCAAGTTTATTCCCAACAATACACATATTATATGTAGTTAGTAAAATAAAACAATGAAATATATTGTTAGGTAAATTTGTGTACTGCGGGTATAGCCAGCTGATCGAACGCTACCCACTATATAAACAACACAAGGAGCCACATTTATGTCAATGTGCTTATGAGTGAAATAATTCAACTTAAAAATCCAAAATTAAAACATGCGTTACTTTAATCAAAGAAACTTAACACCTGCCATACAGCTGTCTTGCACAAGTAACATATAATACAAATAAAATAAATAAATAAAACACGAAGTATAACTCCGTGACCCGGACACCAGAACAAGAACAAAAAGTTACATTAACAAACCCACGAATCCTGCCAAGCTGCCAGGGTAGTTGGGACTGTTCACCCAGCACTAGACAACCCCGAGTACCGTCTGGGGGCTACACTACTTCCTCCCCCAGCACGGGTGGTGGGACTACCCCCAGCACGGGTGGTGGGACTACCTCCAGCACGGGTGGCGGGACTACCCCCAGCACGGGTGGTGGGACTACCCCCAGCACGGGTGGTGGGACTACCCCCAGCACGGGTGGTGGGACTACCTCCAGCACGGGTGGTGGGACTACCTCCAGCACGGGTGGTGGGACTACCTCCAGCACGGGTGGTGGGACTACCCCCAGCACGGGTGGTGGGACTACCTCCAGCACGGGTGGTGGGACTACCCCCAGCACGGGTGGTGGGACTACCTCCAGCACGGGTGGTGGGACTACCTCCAGCACGGGTGGTGGGACTACCCCCAGCACGGGTGGTGGGACTACCTCCAGCACGGGTGGTGGGACTACCCCCAGCACTGGTGGTGGGACTACCCCCAGCACGGGTGGTGGGACTACCCCCAGCACGGGTGGTGGGACTACCCCCAGCACGGGTGGTGGGACTACCTCCAACACGGGTGGTGGGACTACCCCCAGCACGGGTGGTGGGACTACCCCCAGCACGGGTGGTGGGACTACCTCCAGCACGGGTGGTGGGACTACCTCCAGCACGGGTGGTGGGACTACCCCCAGCACGGGTGGTGGGACTACCTCCAGCACGGGTGGTGGGACTACCTCCAGCACGGGTGGTGGGACTACCTCCAGCACGGGTGGTGGGACTACCTCCAGCACGGGTGGTGGGACTACCTCCAGCACGGGTGGTGGGACTACCCCCCAGCACGGGTGGTGGGACTACCTCCAGCACGGGTGGTGGGACTACCCCCAGCACGGGTGGTGGGACTACCCCCAGCACGGGTGGTGGGACTACCCCCAGCACGGGTGGTGGGACTACCTCCAGCACTGTGTAGCTGTGACAGACAGGATCTGCCCGCTCTAAATCCATGTTGTCCTGGGTTGTGCAGTTCATTATTTTCTATTAAACTAGAAATTTGAATCCTAATCACTCTTTCAAAAACTTTATTATGTGTGATGTTAGTGCAACTGGCCTATATTTTTTGCCAAGGCTTTACTCCCCCCCCCCCCTTGTGCAAGGAGCTATATCTGCTGATTTAAGTGCTGCTGGTATCTCCCCTGTATCCAGGCTCTTTCTCCATATTACACTGAGCTCTCCCGCTACTGGAACTTACATTTCTTTATGAATATTGAATTCCATGACCAGAGGCCGAGTGCATGGGCAGTTGTCAATTCTTCTTTCAAAGGGGCGGGGTGTTCGTTTACCCTACCTCCCGTCCTTACACCCCCACACCCGCCCCTTCACCCCCACACACCCGCACCTTCACCCCCACACCCGCCCCTTCATCCCCAAACACACATCTCTATTTTTCTGTACCCTGAATTTGATCTCTCCCTCTCAAACATCCATTAATCCCGTCCTCACCCCATCTCTCCACTTAGTCCTAATATATTTTCGTCATGACCTTCCCCCCTCTTCAGTACAAGAGACCCCCCCCCCTCCTCCCCACAAAGTCCCCATCTTCGCCACTGCTTCCTGACCACTGACACGCGAGCGGACACGTACACAGACACGCAAGGACCCTAGATACCCATTCGATCACGGAAATGCCAACAACAGAGATGGCCACAGAGATGGCCACAGACATGGCCACAGACATGGCCACAGAGATGGCCACAGACATGGCCACAGACATGGCCACAGACATGGCCACAGACATGGGTACCAAATGCTAGCTCAGTACATCCAGGTAACAGGAAAATTGTAACAAATACGAAAATTCGCAAGAGAAAGAAAATTATAATAACGGAGTAAGAAAGAACTAACAGTTGTTAACAGTAGTGAGAAGACAGTAAGAGGGCAGTAACATGAGAGGAAGGAACGTTAATTAAGAACAAGACTGTCGTAAACCGCGTCCATCACCCTGGTTGACCAAACGACCAACCAGGAGATTTGGTCGGAGACCAGGCCGCGAGGCCCGGTCTCCGACCAGATCCCCGGAAACTACACTAGGTAGATTTCCATTCTCCATTCCCCCCATCCCCTCGTGCCCACAATCCCAAACTCCCATATCCCCTCGTCCTCCCCACCATTACCCCCTCCCTTGTCCCCTCGTCCTCCCCACCATTCCCCACTCCCTCGTCCGATGTCTTCCCAAATGGTCTGATGTTCCAATCAGAAAATTGGGAACATCAAGTGATCTGATGTTCCCATCACTGATATATAAGAAAAAGTTAAAAAATGAAATGAAATTATGAAAACATAAATAAATAAACTATACTCACGAAATGAACGGTATGGTAAACAACACAGCTCAATTCTAACGCAATTCACACAAAATAATTAAATCAAAATGAAAATATATCAAAATCTATGAAAATTCAATTGATTAATGGAATCAGAAACATTGAAATGGAATTGTAACATATTTAGTATAGCATGTGTGTTGCTCTTACATGCAACAGATGGCGCTGTTTGTCAAGAAAAGCATAGTTTTACCTGTCACAGGTGTGGCATCTATACCTGTCACTTACGAAATGAACGGTATGGTAAAAACACAGCTCAATTCCAATACAATGTCATACAAAATAATTCAATAAAAATTAAACAAATCAAAATCTATGAAAATAAAATTTATTAATGCAAGAGGAAACATTGAAATGGAATTTGTGACATATTTAGTAAAGCGTTCATGTTGCTATTATGTGCAACAGATAGCGGTGCTTTTCAAAAAAGCATGTTTTTATCTGTCACAGGTGAGGCATGTATACAATAGATATATAAAAACACGCGCCTATTCGAATGCAACGTTGTGTAAAAATTTTAAAACAATCGGTAAAGAGGTTTCGAAGATTTCCCTCACATGAAAAACACATGAAGAACACAGCTTTTCAGAAAAAGCACGTTTTTTTTTTTTTTACAGTCACAGACGTGACATCTATATAGTATGTATATAAAAACACGCTCGGATGCGAATGGAACGTTGTGTGTAAATTTCAACGTAATCCGTGAAGAACTTTCGGATATTAGCAATTATGCACGAACGAACATTTCCATTTTTATTTATATAGATTACACACAGAAATCACAATAGCATGATGCATCAAATGAACAAATCCACAAGGGCCTTGACGAGGGTTCGAACCTACGTCCATAGCTAAGTCGATTAAGGCAGCGTCTGGGATCTGCTCGGACGTAGGTTCGAACCCTCGTCATGGCCCTTGTGGGTTTGTTCAGAGTACTTACCTCTTTCGCCTGCGCTCTACAAAACACAGATTTATAACTTTTAATTGGCCACAATAATTATGACCTATAGAGTGGATTTTAGCAGTAAAGGATCTTTGCACGCTCTCTAGGTCAGCATTTTCTCCGGCACTGAGTGAGGATGTTAGTGTGCAACAATATTCCACCCTGGAAAGCACTAGTGGCTTGAAAAGTATTATTATTGGTCCATTGTTTGGAAGGTCCTTGTTATCCAACCTGTCATTTTTCTGGCAGTCATGACAGCTACTTTATTGTGTTCTGTAAAGGTAAAGTCTTCCGACATGATTATTCATAGATCCTTACAATGCTCTTTCGTTCTATAGTGACATTTGATTCCGTTTTATAAATGGTTTTCCTTTTTATATTTACGTTTCTTCCGTAGCACAGGAGCCGGAATTTATTTTAATTAATCAACATCATCATATCTGTGGCCCGTTGAAAGACCTGATTTACATCAGACTGGAGGTTTGCCGGGTCCTCTATATTGTCTACTTGCATGAAAATCATAGTCATCTGTAAATAATGATACAGTACTGTAGTTTGTATTCTTGTTTGTGTCTGATATTTGGATGAGAAAAATTACCAGAGCAAGTACGGTACCTTGGGGGACTGAGCTCTTCACAGTAGATGATCTGGATTTTACTGTGTTGTGTGATAGGGGGAGTGTGGCGGTGGAGGGGTTGGAGGAGGGGGGGGGGGGAGAGGGTGTCGATAGGGATGGAGAAGATGCGCGAGTAGGGAGAGGGAGGGAGGAAGTGAGAGAGGAAGGAGGGAAAGGGAGGAGGTGAGGAAGTGAGGGAGGGAGAAGAGAGAGGGTGGGAGAAGAGAGAGGGAGGAAGAGGGAGAGAGGAGACAGAAGGAGAAGACAGGAAGTGAAAGAGGGAGGAGAGAGAGGGGAGGGGGGTAGAGTAGAAGAAGGGGGCAGAGGAGAGGAAGGGGGAAGGGAGGAGGAAGGGAGGAGGGGTAAGAACTTCAAGAATGAGTGGCGTGGGGTCGGGTCCACAGGACTTACCTGTGGAAGGCAGGTAAGACCCCAGGAGAGGAGTAGCTTGTGTAGGGGGCAGTGGTTGGTGGGTGCGTGTTCCTACACCCACTACCGGGGGTTACCTGGTTGATGGGGTTCTGGGAGTTCTTCTACTCCCCAAGCCCGGCCCAAGGCCAGGCTCGACTTGTGAGAGTTAGGTCCACCAGGCTGTTGCTTGTAGCGGCCCGCAGGCCCACATACCCACCACAGCCCGGTTGGTCCGGAACTTCTCTTAGAAAACAGTCCAGTTTTCTCTTGAAGATGTCCACGGTTGTTCCGGAAATATTTCTTATAGTCGCTGGGAGGACGTTGAACAACCGCGGACCTCTGATGTTTATACAGTGCTCTCTGAATGTGCCTATGGCACCTCTGCTCTTCACTGGTTCAATCTTGCATTTTCTTCCATATCGTTCACTCCAGTACGTTGTTATTTTACTGTGTAGATTTGGGACCTGGCCCTCCAGTATTTTCCATGTGTATATTATTTGGTATCTCTCTCGTCTCCTTTCAAGAGAGTACATTTGGAGAGCTTTGAGACGATCCCAATAATTTAGGTGTTTTATCGCGTCTATGCGTGCCGTATATGTTCTCTGTATTCCCTCTATTTCAGCAATCTCTCCTGCTCTGAAGGGGAAAGTGAGTCTTGAGCAGTACTCAAGACGGGACAACACAAGTGACTTGAAGAGTACAACCATTGTGATGGGATCCCTGGATTTGAAAGTTCTCGTAATCCATCCGATCAATTTTCTGGCTGACGCAATATTTGCTTGGTTATGCTCCCTAAACGTTAGCTCGTCGGACATCATTATTCCCAAATCCTTGACATGTTGTTTTTCTACTATGGGAAGATTTGATTGCGTTTTGTATCCTGTATTATGTTTCAGATCCTCATTTTTGCCGTACCTGAGTACCTGAAATTTATCACTTTTAAACATCATGTTATTTGCTGCCCAATCAAAAACTTTGTTGACATCTGCTTGAAGTTTTTCAATGTCTTCAGCAGAGGTAATTTTCATGCTGATTTTTGAGTCATCTGCGAAGGATGACACGAAGCTGTGACGTGTATTTTTGTCTATATCTGATATGAAAATAAGGAACAGCTGTGGTGCAAGGACTGTACCTTGAGGTACAGAGCTTTTAACTGTGCTTGAACTCGATTTTATTTGGTTCACTGTTACTCTTTGTGTTCTATTCGACAGAAAATTGAGTATCCAGCGTCCTACTTTTCCGGTTATTCCCATTGACCTCATTTTGTGTGCTATCATTCCATGGTCACATTTGTCGAATGCCTTTGCAAGGTCTATGTATACAACATCTGCATTTTGCTTTTCTTCTGAAGCTTCTGTGATTTTGTCATAGGAGTTGAGTAACTATGACAGCAGGATCCTTCCTGCTCTAAATCCATGTTGTCCTGGCTCATTAATGTGAAGCTCATTATTTTCCATAAAACTAGAAATTTGATTCCTAATCACTCTTTCAAAAACTTTTATTATGTGTGATGTTAGGGCAACTGGTCTATAATTTTTTGCCAAAATTCTACTCCCCCCCTTGTGCAACGGAGCTATATCTGCAGATTTAAGCGCAGCTGGGGTCTCCTGTGTATCCAGGCTCTTTCTCCATATTACGTTGAGGGCTCATGCTACTGAAACTTTACATTTCTTTATGAATATTGAATTTCATGAGTCAGACCCAGGAGCTGAGTGTATGGGCATATTGTCAATTTCTTTTTCAAAGTCTTCCGAGTTCGTGTTAATATCCGTTATATTATCTGCAGCTTGAATGTCATTCATAAAGAAATTGTCTGGGTCATCAACTTTCATGTTGTTTATTAGTGTGCTAAACATAGCCTCATACTGGCTTCTTAGAATTTCACTAATTTCTTTGTTGTCCTCTGTGTACGTACCTTCACTTGTAATTAAAGGTCCAATACTGGTCGAGGGTTTTGATTTTGCGTATGTGAAAAAATATTTTGGATTTTTCTTTATCTCTTGTATAGCTTTTTGTTCCAATTCCATTTTCTCAGACTCGTATGATCGCTTCAACGTTTGTTCTATTTCTTCGATCTCCCTGTTTAGGCTTATTTTCCTTTCTTGCGATAGTCGTGTCTGCCTAAGCATTTCCGTTATTTTTCCTTCTCCTGTACAGTCGTCTGCGTTCTCTTTGTAGAGTGGTCCTCTTTCTGCCCCTCCTCACAGGCACGTGCTTCAAGCAGACCTTGTATACTTCAGCTGTCAGTTGAGCTATTCCCTGTGTGGGAGTTTTGTCGCTTAAGACCGTCTCCTCTTATTGTTGAAATTAAATTAGTTGAATAATCCTTCTCGCTTGTTGGGTCTCTTAGACCTACTACCGTTATTTATGCTAGTTCCCACTTAAATGAGCTTATGGTCTGAGTATGAAGTATCTGAGATTGTAATGTCTCTGATTAGTTCATCATTGTTTGTGAATAACAAGTCTTGTGTGTTTTCGTTCCTAGTTGGTTCTGTGATCTGTTGATTGAGCGAGAATTTGTCACAATCTCAACAGTTCTCTGACCTGTGGTTGGTTATTTCCCGGGTCATTCCCTGCTATGATATGTGTGTTTACCATTCTCCATCTTAGACTCGGTAAATTGAAATCTCCAAGGAAGATAATATCTGGTGCTGGGTTTGCTAGATTATCAAGGATGTTCTCTATTTTGTGCATCTGCTCTGTGAATTCCTCAGCCGTTGTATCTGGCGGTTTATATATTAGAATAATAATTAGGTTTATTTTAGGCTGTCGTCCGCGGCTCCACACCAGGAGACCTCACCCATAATGCATCACATGCAATAATTACACTCAGAAATACTGTATAAAACGTATTAAATTACTGAAAGTACATTTAATTACAGTGGCCCTAAAGTCACTTTACCTTACCATTATTTTATTGCATTCATTTTATACTAACATTATTTATATTATATTTTATTAATTTATTGTTTATACTAATATATTAAAATAATATGTTAGTGTAATGTTTTGGTATAAAATGATTTAAATAATCTATTAGTAGGGTAAAGTGACTTTAAAGCCACTCTGTTATCAACCAGTACCAGAACAATGTTAGTTTGTGAAAGTCATATGTAAGTAGTATTATCTTCAAGCATATGTGGTTTATTTGTATTACTCCAATGGGTTCATATCAAAGCAATAAACACCTACAAAAACACAGGTTATTAACTTAAGCATGAAACCCATATTTATACATCACAACGAGCTGCTATATTGTATGATTCCTTATTATACAGATAAAACAATTATAAATGAAATCTAATTATTGATCCGCCAAAGCGCAAATAATGACGTAGCGTCGATAACTGATGATTCAGCACCCACTAATGGGGGGGGGGGGCGATGCTGGAGTGTGGGGGGGGGGGCGACGCCGCCCACAGCCCAGGCAGACGCCAGGAGTGGCTGCTATGAAGAGCCAGTAGAGAAGGTCGCACCACGCCAGCCCCCGTGTTACCGGCTAAACTTGCTACATAGACCTGGCTACAAGCGGACGTATCACGCATGTTCCTGTTACAAATTTGCTGGTAGAAATGAGTGTAGGATTGTTTTTCCATTGTAATTGGGCATCATCCAAGATAATGATTCTTCGAAAAGTGTATGATAATTTCCTACAGCCGGTCGACGTGGGACATGGGAGAGGGATGGTACTTCCATATGACCCAAAACTTTAAAAATGATGCATGAAAAAGTTCATCTTGTATCGCCAACAAAACGAAACACACTGAAGAAAGAAAACTATTTAAATAATAACCGTAATGTATTATCATCCGGGAACAACTTGGACTGGTGGGCAGAGGGAAGGGGGCATTGACACCTGGAAACCAGCGTAGACAGAATATAGCTCTGCCGCCTTCAGCACCGGGCTTCACTCACTGGAAGACGGTAGAGGCAGCTTAGCACAGACGTAGCCCAGCTTGACCCGTCTGCTTCCCCCAAACACACGTCCACCACTGACAAGATAATCGCTCCCACCGACACTAAATTCATGACCGGTGTTTACACTAATTTCTCCTGGCATTAAGCCGGATTTGCTGACAATCTTGATGGACTCTAGTAAGTCCAACTGCAGCCGCTGACGCTCACTATCGACTCTTCCATACATTACCCGCACCAACACTTGTATTATGTCAGTCACCAGTCTACAAATTAAGCTACACACACACACATACACACACACACACACACACACACACACACACACACACACATACACACACACACACACACACATACACACACACACACACACACACACACACACACACACACACACACACACACACACACACACACATACACATACACACACACACACACACACACACATACACACACACACACACACACACACACACACACATACACACACACACACACACACACATACACACACACACACAACTGTGTAACTTCACACCAAGTGTAAACACGGAAGAAAGTACGGGGGTAAAGCCACAATCAAATACTCCTGGTCGAGGACCGGGCCACGGGGACACTAAAGCCCCGAAATCATCTCAAGATGGGCTACTGAAAATAATATGGTATTTAACGAAGATAAGTTCCAGCTCCTGCGCTATGGAAAAAATGAAAATATAAAAACGGAAACCACGTACAAAACGCAGTCAAATCATAACAAAGAACGACAATACAATGTAACGGATCTGGGTGTACTCATGTCGGAAAACCTTACCTTTAAAGAACACAATAAAGTAGCCGTTTCAACAGCAAAACAAAATGACAGGTTGGATAACAAGAACCTTTCACACTAGAGATGCTATACCAATGATGATAATTTTCAAAACGCTAGTGCTCTCTCGAGTGGAGTACTGCTGCACAATGACAGCCCCTTTCAAAGCTGGAGAAATTGCTGACCTGGAGAGCATGCAGAGATCCTTTACTGCTAGAATCCACTCAGTAAAACACCTAAACTATTGGGACCGACTAAAGAGCCTAAATCTGTATTCTCTTGAGCGCAGGCGGGAGAGAGACAATAATTTACACGTGGAAAATATTAGAGGGGCTGGTCCCAAACCTGCACACAGAAATAACACCACATGAGACCAGAAGACATGGCAGGATGTGCAGAATACTCCCGTTGAAAAGCAGAGGTGCAACAGGTACTCTGAGAGAGAACTATCAACATGAGAGGCCCGAGACTGTTCAACACGCTTCCACTACACATAAGGGGCATAACTGGCCGACCCCTCACAGTGTTCAAGAGAGAACTGGATAAACACCTCCAAAGGATACCTGATCAACCAGGCTGTGACTCATACGTCAGGCTGCGAGCAGCCGCATCCAACAGCCTGGTTGACCAGTCCAGCAACCAGGAGGCCTGGTCTGGGACCGGGCCGTGGAGACGCTGTGCCCTGAAATCATCGCAAGGTAAAGGCCTAATACACGCTAATTGACGCCTAATATAGAACATGTGTGTGTTATACTAGGCCTTGGAATATTTAAGTTTTTTTGCTTAATTTTTTCGGACTCTATTGAATATTACCAAAGTGTACTATGTAATTGGTGAGCACGTCAACGTGTGTACTATGGTGCACAGGGTTACAGAGAGTACTGTGTAAACAGGAGGATGGGTTCGTATAGCAGGGAGGCAAGGAGACGCGGACCCACCACACCCTACACACTGGCTCCCTGCTTCTGCTCTTCACTGTGGAAGAAAACTTTACGCTCCAGCACAGTCGGTAGCACAGTCGGTAATCCTCCACACACCACCAGCAGTCCACCAACAGTATGAAATCGTAAACCACTTTATTGATCTAAGCTCAAGTCTCTGCAGGTCCGCCACAGGACACAACCAGTCTTACCAACATAACTTGGGGCTAAGATAACCCTCAGTCTGCAGAGCTTAAGTGCCTACTCTGCCACTTCCCATCTCACTAATTCCACTATAAACACTTACACTACAATATTTGGTGACATAGAAAGTACCCTAGATGCTCTGGGAAGAACCATTGCTACACCGCTGCTGCTCAACCCACCGCTGGCCCTCCTGTCGTTAGCACAGTAGTTGAATAAAACTAACAACTGTGCACCAGTTGTTACACCGGACCCCAAGACAGGTAAATATAACTACCTGCTAATGGATGCTTCCTCCACCTGACGCAGAAGAAACAACTTTTGCCGTCTTCGGCATCCAAGTCAAGAGCACTCAGTGCTGCCACTGGAAAAGTAACCTAACCAACTTCTTGGATAAACTTCAAACATTAGCAAGATCCCGGTGGAGCGAGAACGGTTGCTTCTTGGCGATGCCTTAACATACCAAATATATTTATCCTCATATTAGCATTAACGCTATATTGATCATAGTGACTGAAACGGTGACACATCCCGTCGTCTCCTAACACAATGTCAAGAGAAACATTAGTTACCAACTACTTGACAAGTTACGAGGTAGAGGGAAGAGTGCGAGCGAGAGTGCACCTTCACTCACCACTGCTTGCAGCCTTACACTGGCAATAATGGCGAGGCATGCAGGTCCATCCATCCCGGCGAGGCATGCAGGTCCATCCATACCGGCGAGGCATGCAGGCCCATCCATACCGGCGAGGCATGCAGGTCCATCCACACCGGCGAGGGATACAGGTCCATCCATCCGGGCGAGGCATACAGGTCCATCCATACCGGCGAGGCATGCAGGTCCATCCACACCGGCGAGGGATACAGGTCCATCCATCCGGGCGAGGCATACAGGTCCATCCATACCAGCGAGGCATGCAGGTCCATCCATCCCGGCGAGGCATGCAGGTCCATCCACACCGGCGAGGCATGCAGGTCCATCCACACCGGCGAGGCATGCAGGTCCATCCACACCGGCGAGGCATGCAGGTCCATCCACACCGGCGAGGCATGCAGGTCCATCCACACCGGCGAGGCATGCAGGTCCATCCACACCGGCGAGGCATGCAGGTCCATCCATACCGGCGAGGCATGCAGGTCCATCCATACCGGCGAGGCATTCAGGTCCATCCATACCGGCGAGGCATTCAGGTCCATCCATACCGGCGAGGCATTCAGGTCCATCCACACCGGTGAGGCATGCAGGTCCATCCACACCGGCGAGGCATGCAGGTCCATCCACACCGGCGAGGCATGCAGGTCCATCCACACCGGCGAGGCATGCAGGTCCATCCACACCGGCGAGGCATGCAGGTCCATCCACACCGGCGAGGCATGCAGGTCCATCCATACCGGCGAGGCATGCAGGTCCATCCATACCGGCGAGGCTTTGGCCGCGTTACTGCCATTCGCTGGTGTTCCCTCTGGACACTTGCACTGTGGAGAGGCTTTTACGGTGGCTGTGCCGAGGATGGCGGAAAGTGCCCCTGCCCGTACGATGCAATAAATATGATTGTATGAGGGTCAGGACCTGCGTTGATCCTCATTTACGAAGGCCTTAGCGGTTCTGTTATGATGGTATCTGCCAAACATTATTGTTATGGAGGCAATGTTTCCTTTATGAAGGTCTGGAACGCCCTCCCCACGCATGGTATATAAGGCACAGGAAACATTCCTACACCACCCAACTCTGTGTTATACGATGCCGTATGGCCAGCTCACCACCTGTCATCACACATACGAGAGAACGATGCAGCACAACAACTATTCTTTATAACCCAATCTCGCATACAAAAGCGACCAAGACAAAGATATTTAAATAATAATGTAAACAAAACGAACGCTTACAGAACACAATAAAGCAAACAGAGCAATAGCCAGGGCAACTTATATAGTGGAGAATGGGAGCATTCATCACCAAGGATGAGAATGATGGCGTTCCTCAAAGCACTTGCGTTATTTCGTGTGGATCCGAGTTGTTAGGTCCTCATATCCTCCATAAAGACAGGTGAAATAGCAGAATTGAATATGTACAGAGATTCTTGAATTACTGACTTTAGAAAATAGATAAGGCAGTACCGAAACTACTGGAGCAGACTCGAAACATCAAACTTGTACCCCATGGGAACATGGATAGGGATATATCACTGCATTCATATACAAAATCTGGTTTACACAAGCCTTGAGGAGAGCTTAGTTATAACCCAAGAGGTACAACAAGGCTTGGTAGGCGGGGAATAAATACCTAGATTCCATTTACCAACTGACACCCTCGGTTAGCACACGCCCAATGGAATATTGAAACGTGACACAAGATTGCCGCAGAGTTTCGTCAACACAAAAACATGTTGTAAATCAAACATAATGCGTGACTTCCGTAGAATTTAAATATAACTTTTTTCAATTTTAACTTCAGATACACATACACCAAACTCAGACCGGTGCGCGCGCACGATAAATCTAAAATATTGCGGCAGAAAAAAAATCATATTTGAAACTATTACAAGAAATTAATATAACTTAACTATTCTGCCTCGTTGCCTTACAATGCTCCACAACCTTACTCTGAAACACTATACTACTCCACCGGGACTCCTCAAGAATTTACACGTTCACGTCCGAAACCTATATATCTTGACTCAATCGTGACGGCTTTGTTTACATATATTAAACAGTTTTGAGATACCTAGTACTACATGGTTATTTCTTAATAAAAACCTGGGACTGTGAAGTTTTACAGCTAGCACTGTTTAGTACATGCAAGCAAAGTCGCCATGATTGAGTCAAGATGTATAGGTTGCGAAAGTGGCTGCGTAAATCCTTGATGAATCCGGACTCCAGGACTCCTGCGCAACTTGGCTTAACAGTTCTCCCAAGAGTCTTTAGACGTGCCATTAATATCTACCACACACCCAAGTCCCGAGACCTGGGGCTTGGTCTCCAGGTGTATGCACAGTAGAAGAGGCGGCGGCACCACTGTGTACACCACTACCGTGACTTTCAAACCCTCCACTGGAAGAAGAACTACGGCTACTGTGAAGTGCATACTTAAGAGGAATAAGCGTCACTGAGCCACAGACCGATACCACTTAAAAGATGCTACACAGATGCGAGGAGGATGGTAAAACACTTGAGAAAGTTTACATTCTCTCTTCAAACATCTAAATGGAATCGGTGAGGGAAAAGTCATCTTACGAATTTGACAAGATGGCATTAATAAAAAAATATATATTAGAGAGAGAGAGAGAGAGAGAGAGAGAGAGAGAGAGAGAGAGAGAGAGAGAGAGAGAGAGAGAGAGAGAGAGAGAGAGAGAGAGAGAGAGAGAGAGAGATGGAGGAGAGAGGGGGAGAGAGGGGGAGGGAGGAGAGAGGAGGAGGGAGGAGAGAGGGGAGGGAGGAGAGAGGGGGAGGGAGGAGAGAGGGGGAGGGAGGAGAGAGGGGGAGGGAGGAGAGAGGGGAGGGAGGAGAGAGGGGGAGGGAGGAGAGAGGGGGAGTGAGAGAGAGAGTAAGGGGAGAAAGCCAGGTGGTCAAAAATTGTTGGAAAAGGGGTAGTGTAATATGAAGGAACTCTTAAGCAATGGAAGGTGGGGAGCTTGGTGTGAGTGGTGAGGACGGTGATGGGCAGGGCAGAGGGGGCTGTGTGGAGTGGTGGTAATACAAGTGGGGAGTGTGATGGCTGGTGATAATCACCATAGCAATTCATTATGCCATTACTTGGTGTCCCCAGACGAACGGTTCAGCATTAATAGACACGACACATCACTGAGTAATATGCGGCCTTTCGTATCAAGAGGCTGAACATTTACTATTTACATTAGTTATCCATAACACCACAACATAAAAGGGGAAGTAAAGAAGAATGACATGAGGATGAGTGGAGTATGGACAGTGCGACGAAGACCTTGTTTGAGCAGCATAACACAAGCACGCCATGCATGTTTCAGAGAAACACTAATACTTTCCTATCATGAAGGACTCCGTGTGGGTGGTGGTGGTGATCCCATGAGGGTCTCGAGAGCGTGGACCGTGATCCGTCAAAAGAATTCTCAGTGTAGCTCGTATAATGTTTCTCCAGACCCACAAAATGGATTAGTGTCTCGTGATTTACGAGCAGCGAAGTAGAGAATCACATTCTTGGTTGCCCAGTTCCGCACCTCCCACTCCTCCCCCTGCCACCTAATGCTACGTAAACATCAGGTTCCCAAAAGCTGAATCTATAACAACAACAATAACGCTCAAACACCAGCCCCCACTGCAAGCCTCATTCAATCTCAAACTTTAACCACGAGAATCGATTTTGTCATTTTTGTAGTCAAGTTTATTAAGATAAAGAAAAGACCAGATTATATACACAAACCTTTAACTTGGCCTGCCCACCCTGGCCACAGGAAGGCTGCCAAAACTCCGGTATGCATATATTAGTCTTCAAGTTAAAAATTCAGAGACGCTATTAAGGGATTTACTGCAAGCCCCACTCCATCATCGTCAACGGTCGGTGTGTGTGAGTGCGTGCGTGCGCGTGTGTGTGTGTGTGTGTGTGTGCGAGTGCGTGCGCGCACACACACACACACACACACACTGGAATGTGTGATGAATGAATAATAGAATGCATTAGGAAGTGATATGGTGGAGGCTGACTCCATACACAGCTTCAAGTGTAGATATGATAGAGCCCAGTAGGCTCAGGAACCTGTACATTTGTTGACTGACAGTTTATTGACCGTTGAGAGGTGGGACTAAAGAGCCAGAGCTCAACCCCTGCAAGTACAACTAGGTAACTACAACTAGGTAAGTACACACCCACACCTGAACGTTTGCCAACGCGCCAGTTCTTAATGTCGACAAAAACGTTCTGGAATATGAGTGTGAAGCTCAATTATCCAGTATGCATAGACAAAAACTGAAACAAACCTGGGTTGAGATAGGAGCGAGAACATGCAGAATACTTGGTAGTGGTGACGGTACCTTGTTGAGGAAGGTGGCTGCGCGAGGTGGCGGGAAGCTGGCAATATCTTGAGAGTACCTCGGGTGTACTGTCACAGTGATGAGGCAACAGTACACAACCACCATCTGTTGACCCTCCTGCACGAAGGAGGGAGGGAGGGAGGGGGAGGGCCGAGGTAGGAGAGCGACAGGTGTCCGCCGCCTCTCACGGGTAACTCCACACCCAGCTATATTACGGGCGTTCCTGCACCCAGGCACCTCCACCTTTGACAGGGTCTTGCAAGCACCAACCGTGCACTATAATTCACCACTACAATCCTCATCATGCATAGGTTCCATTACAATCATCTTCAGATGCTCCTACATGCAATTCATACAATTACATATAATATATCCGGGGATTACAAATATGTGGCTTTATCTTAGCGTTATAAAATGATGCGTCACACCAAGAGAAGAGCTCTGAAAGAGGACACTCGAGCAATTGGTTACACCGAGAGCCTCACACGAGACCAACGATCATTCACATCGTACAGCCTCGCTTCTTGTGTGAAACACACTAATTAGTGTTTGATCACAACCGCACAACACACATGCCACCAGGAACACCAATACGACACTTCAAGTTTCTCATCAAAACCTCAGAGTACAGTATAATATTCTTGTAATATTGCTAACATTTTTTTGTCAATGTTAAAAATCTTCTGTCGCCAATTAAAATTACTTAAGAGAGACTAGTTATAATAAAGAAAGCACATTGACCTACCTTGATGACGAAGAGCATCCTGTGTGTATATAATTGTACATTATGTTAGCCTTATCAGTACACACACTTCACTACATGGACAAGTGATAAATAATACAATACAAATCATTAATCAATGATTCAACATTCAGGAAATCATTCATGTTGGTTTAAATACCTGAATAATTATTATTATATATATATATATATATATATATATATATATATATATATATATATATATATATATATATATATATATATATATATATATATATGAGCATAACCATAGTAAGGACATTTACTGGGATGGTCTCAGCTGAGTGCATGGAGAGGGATGACACTGGTCAACATTGGCGTATACAACAACATGAAGATTTATGATAGAGTGCCAAGTGGCGGGTGATGGTCACGAGCGTGTGAACAATGACTGCAAGAGTGAGCGCGGGTTGAAGAGTGAGCGCGGGTTGAAGAGTGAGCTGAGGGCTACACACACACACTCGCGGTCATCACTCGGGTTACACAAGCCACACCAAGAAATGTACAGTAATATCGTCTCTTTACAGCTCAAGTACTGGCAGGAGGAAGGGAGGGGGGCAAAACCAAAGTGAGAAACAAAACAAAAACACTGAAAGAATGATAAACACCAACACTGGCAAAAGACAAACATGTGGTAATAAACACCGCAGCTGGCGAAACCTGCTGCCCTCGACTTCTCGTAAGGCTTATGCACTTTTTCTGGAGGAGAGGGGGGGGGGGGAGGGGAGGTGTTAGGAGGAGGGGGGTATCAAGATCCACTTGAAGGAGTGTTCATACGAGGCTCCACCTGGTCTCCGGGGCGCCCACGACTGCTGCAGCTGGTTCACGAAGAGCCAAGAGAGGGGAGATGGCCTGTCACGTGCTAACACGGCGGCGTACTCAACCCACAGGTCGACACAGCTCGGGGCAAGGGGGCGGTCAGCCGGGAAAAAGGGGAATGAGGCTCGGGCGAAGAGGGGGACGAAGGTCGGGACACTAGGAGGGGGGGGGACGAGGTTCGGGACACTAGGAGGGGGGGGGGCGAGGTTCGGGACACTAGGGGGGCGGGACGAGGTTCGGGACACTAGGGGGGGGGACGAGGTTCGGGACACTAGGGGGGCGGGACGAGGTTCGGGACACTAGGGGGGGGGGACGAGGTTCGGGACACTAGGGGGGCGGGACGAGGTTCGGGACACTAGGGGGGGGGGACGAGGTTCGGGACACTAGGGGGGGGGGACGAGGTTCGGGACACTAGGGGGGGGGGACGAGGTTCGGGACACTAGGGGGGGGGGGGACGAGGTTCGGGACACTAGGGGGGGGACGAGGTTCGGGACACTAGGAGGGGGGGGGCGAGGTTCGGGACACTAGGGGGGCGGGACGATGTTCGGGACACTAGGGGGGGGGACGAGGTTCGGGACACTAGGGGGGCGGGACGAGGTTCGGGACACTAGGGGGGGGACGAGGTTCGGGACACTAGGGGGGGGGGGACGAGGTTCGGGACACTAGGGGGGGGGACGAGGTTCGGGACACTAGGGGGGGGACGAGGTTCGGGACACTAGGGGGGGACGAGGTTCGGGACACTAGGGGAGGGTGGATGAGGTTCGGGACACTAGGGGGGGGCGACGAGGTTCGGGACACTAGGAGGGGGGACGAGGTTCGGGACACTAGGGGGGGACGAGGTTCGGGACACTAGGGGAGGGTGGATGAGGTTCGGGACACTAGGGGGGGGCGACGAGGTTCGGGACACTAGGGGGGGGGACGAGGTTCGGGACACTAGGGGGGGGGGGACGAGGTTCGGGACACTAGGGGGGGGGACGAGGTTCGGGACACTAGGGGGGGGACGAGGTTCGGGACACTAGGGGGGGGGGACGAGGTTCGGGACACTAGGGGGGGACGAGGTTCGGGACACTAGGGGAGGGTGGATGAGGTTCGGGACACTAGGGGGGGGCGACGAGGTTCGGGACACTAGGGGGGGGGACGAGGTTCGGGACACTAGGGGGGGGACGAGGTTCGGGACACTAGGGGGGGGGGGACGAGGTTCGGGACACTAGGGGGGGGACGAGGTTCGGGACACTAGGGGAGGGTGGATGAGGTTCGGGACACTAGGGGGGGGCGACGAGGTTCGGGACACTAGGGGGGGACGAGGTTCGGGACACTAGGGGGGGACGAGGTTCGGGACACTAGGGGAGGGTGGATGAGGTTCGGGACACTAGGGGGGGGCGACGAGGTTCGGGACACTAGGGGGGGGGGACGAGGTTCGGGACACTAGGGGGGGGACGAGGTTCGGGACACTAGGGGGGGGGGGACGAGGTTCGGGACACTAGGGGGGGACGAGGTTCGGGACACTAGGGGAGGGTGGATGAGGTTCGGGACACTAGGGGGGGGCGACGAGGTTCGGGACACTAGGGGGGGGACGAGGTTCGGGACACTAGGGGGGGGGACGAGGTTCGGGACACTAGGGGGGGGACGAGGTTCGGGACACTAGGGGGGGGGACGAGGTTCGGGACACTAGGGGGGGGACGAGGTTCGGGACACTAGGGGGGGGGACGAGGTTCGGGACACTAGGGGGGGCGACGATGTTCGGGACACTAGGGGGGGGGACGAGGTTCGGGACACTAGGGGGGGGGACGAGGTTCGGGACACTAGGGGGGACGAGGTTCGGGACACTAGGGGGGGGGGGACGAGGTTCGGGACACTAGGGGGGGGGGACGAGGTTCGGGACACTAGGGGGGGGACGAGGTTCGGGACACTAGGGGGGACGAGGTTCGGGACACTAGGGGGGGGGACGAGGTTCGGGACACTAGGGGGGGCGACGAGGTTCGGGACACTAGGGGGGGGGACGAGGTTCGGGACACTGGGGGGGGGGACGAGGTTCGGGACACTAGGGGGGGGACGAGGTTCGGGACACTAGGGGGGGGGACGAGGTTCGGGACACTAGGGGGGGGGACGAGGTTCGGGACACTAGGGGGGGGACGAGGTTCGGGACACTAGGGGGGGGACGAGGTTCGGGACACTAGGGGGGGGGACGAGGTTCGGGACACTAGGGGGGGCGACGAGGTTCGGGACACTAGGGGGGGGGACGAGGTTCGGGACACTGGGGGGGGGGACGAGGTTCGGGACACTAGGGGGGGCGACGATGTTCGGGACACTAGGGGGGGGGACGAGGTTCGGGACACTGGGGGGGGGGACGAGGTTCGGGACACTAGGGGGGGGACGAGGTTCGGGACACTAGGGGGGGGGGGACGAGGTTCGGGACACTGGGGGGGGGGACGAGGTTCGGGACACTAGGGGGGGGACGAGGTTCGGGACACTAGGGGGGGGGGACGAGGTTCGGGACACTGGGGGGGGGGACGAGGTTCGGGACACTAGGGGGGGGACGAGGTTCGGGACACTAGGGGGGGGGGACGAGGTTCGGGACACTAGGGGGGGGGGCGAGGTTCGGGACACTAGGGGGAGGGGACGAGGTTCGGGACACTGGGGGGGGGGACGAGGTTCGGGACACTAGGGGGGGGACGAGGTTCGGGACACTAGGGGGGGGGACGAGGTTCGGGACACTAGGGGGGGGGGCGAGGTTCGGGACACTAGGGGGGGGGGACGAGGTTCGGGACACTGGGGGGGGGGGACGAGGTTCGGGACACTAGGGGGGGGACGAGGTTCGGGACACTAGGGGGGGGGACGAGGTTCGGGACACTGGGGGGGGGGACGAGGTTCGGGACACTGGGGGGGGGGACGAGGTTCGGGACACTAGGGGGGGGACGAGGTTCGGGACACTAGGGGGGGGGGACGAGGTTCGGGACACTAGGGGGGGGGGCGAGGTTCGGGACACTAGGGGGAGGGACGAGGTTCGGGACACTGGGGGGGGGACGAGGTTCGGGACACTGGGGGGGGGGACGAGGTTCGGGACACTAGGGGGGGGACGAGGTTCGGGACACTAGGGGGGGGGGACGAGGTTCGGGACACTAGGGGGGGGGGCGAGGTTCGGGACACTAGGGGGAGGGACGAGGTTCGGGACACTAGGGGGGGGACGAGGTTCGGGACACTAGGGGGGGGGGACGAGGTTCGGGACACTAGGGGGGGGGGCGAGGTTCGGGACACTAGGGGGAGGGACGAGGTTCGGGACACTAGGGGGGGGACGAGGTTCGGGACACTAGGGGGAGGGACGAGGTTCGGGACACTAGGGGGGGGACGAGGTTCGGGACACTAGGGGGGGGGGACGAGGTTCGGGACACTAGGGGGGGGACGAGGTTCGGGACACTGGGGGGGGGGACGAGGTTCGGGACACTAGGGGGGACGAGGTTCGGGACACTAGGGGGGGGGACGAGGTTCGGGACACTGGGGGGGGGGGACGAGGTTCGGGACACTAGGGGGGGGGACGAGGTTCGGGACACTGGGGGGGGGACGAGGTTCGGGACAAGAAGTGGATGGTGAGATCAAAAAGCACACGTGACTAAGGATATACGGATGTAGTTCAATGTCATACACAATGGAAAATGACATTTACCAGACTGCACGAGCCATCGCATGACCTCATCTGTCATATCTCAAAAATAAGAAACGATCACAAAGCTAACGGTAAAAATTCGCTCTTAACAACTATGGTAAAAAAATTAATGAATCTAAATGGTCCATGGCAGCTGGCAAGCATGACGTAATGTTATCAACAGAGTATTAGGACGCCTCGAACACACAACACGATACCAAATTTACTATAAACTATTTATACGTTCATGTATTTATCTGACCATTCATACATTAACAAGTTAAATGTTATTGGTACGATGCATATGGTATAACTTTTTATCTGGTTGCATACATTTTTAACTCCACATGTTTAGTCGTTCTCATCCTTTCAAAAACTTTTAATGTTCTGTTAACTGAATCTCTTTATCCTGGTGCTCAAGGTGACTTGCGTAACCTCAGAGTGTGAGGGTGACTTTACCGCCGCACACCAGGCTCTAAAGGTGAACGGTAACCAATCCTTAGCAAGCAACAAACACGAGG
The DNA here is from genome assembly GCF_040958095.1 of Procambarus clarkii. Classification (NCBI taxonomy): domain Eukaryota; kingdom Metazoa; phylum Arthropoda; class Malacostraca; order Decapoda; family Cambaridae; genus Procambarus; species Procambarus clarkii. The sequence continues at coordinate 34,122,412 of NC_091172.1, forward strand.
AATATTATCAATACTAATATAGAGTATCCTAGAGAAAAACAAAGTATGCGCTTGCACACTCGAGCCTCTCTCAAGAAAACGTTGTTCTCGATTTATATATAAAATATACAATTAACGTCGGTTAACAAACAAGCCAGTCACGCCTGACGTTTTAGCTGGGCGGGCTCTCAGCACTATTGTGGCCGGAGAAAATTTAAACTTGAAAACGAACAAATGTCCTAAGGCAATGTATTCAAACTCAAAGGCTGCCAACACAAAAACTGCGACCAATTAATGGCTTAAATTATTTATATACTCGGAATTTAAATTAATTTACATTTTATATTGCATATAACCACCAACTACATATATCTTAGGGCAGGCATCACATGGGGGCGTAGATACGGACCAGAGGGCGAAGCCTTTGAGGGAGCAACAGGTGGGTATGTTCCGACATTTTCAAGGTCACGTGGGATGTGGGAAGGGAGTGAATGGAATAGGTACACATTATTATTAATTATTTGAAAATAGGACTGAAAACTATTACTTTACTGATAGGGAACGTTACTAATACTGCCAAACTGACATAAAAAATAGTTGTAAACGTGAGAATTTTTTGAGAGGGGGGGGGGAGGTGAGGCTAATTACATATCTAAGACTACTTCAATATGAACTATCCATCGAGTGAAAAAACATCTAAAAAAGGTTGGTGAAGTGTGTTAGTGTGGCGTGTAGCATGTGAGTGTGGTGTGTACATGCAGGTGAGTGAGGCAGTGTGGGTGAGGGCAGCAGGTGTCCGGCAGCGGCGTTGTGAAGGGTGGAGTCTACTGTACATCTCGCTGGTGGCGCGGTGACCTGCCGCAACACTGCCACGCGTCCCCCGCCGCTACCTGAGAAGGCGCCCGTCGACCGCTTCAGGCGCGCCCGCTTTTCTGCCACCAGGGCCAGGAGGGCAGGGGAAAGGCTGTCGGCGAGCCCCTCGTCAGACACCTCTCTGCCTCCCCCATCATCACGCCCACCCTCACCCCCGAGGGCCGCCGCTGCCCGCCCAGCTTCCAGGCTCTTGCTTCGGGTAGTGCGGGTGGGCGAGGAGAGCGCCAGCTGCCTCTTGAGAGTGTTGAGCAGCTCTTGGGAGGTCATGAGCGAGGATGACTTCACCGGTCCCGCGTGAGAGTTGTGATTGTGAGGCTGCTGTTGCTGCTGCTTGGCCTGGGCAGCTGTGGACAAGCGGTAGCGCACCGTACCGTCTCTCACCGAGCCTTCTCGCAGCTTACCGTTCCGAACGGAAGTGTTCCTCATCATGGCTTCCCGCACCTCTTGAAGCGATGCATATTCTCCGTCCAGTTGCGAAGGAGACCCAAACTGACCAGAATCGTAGCCAGTCTGTTGCATTATCGACTTCTGATGCTGTAGTGGCCTTTGTTGTTGCTTTTGCCGCATGAACTGTTGTGCTTGCTGCTGTTGCAACTGCTGTTTTTGATACTGTTGTTGCTGTAACTGTTGCTGCTGTAAATGCTGTTGCTGCAAATGTTGTTGATGCAAATGTTGTTGTAACTGTTGTTGTTGTAGCTGTTGTTGTTGCAGCTGTTGCTGTTGTAACTGCTTGAGTTGAGAAAATGTTGATGGTGTATGATATCGCTCTCGCCAGACAGGGTCGCGAGCGGCTCTGATCTGCTCGGCGCGGATCTGCTCGGCTCGGATCTGCTCGGCACGGATCTGATCGGCACGAAGCTGATCAGCACGAATCTGGTCGGCACGGTACTGTCTGAGGTCCACATACTCTTGCTGCTGCTGCTGCTGCCGCTCCATGGCCTCGTAGTTGCGGAGCTCGACATAGTCTGTGAGGTGCGGCGTGGCGGTGCCGGGCGTGGTGTAGGTGGCCACGCTCGCCTGGGTGCGGACTGGTGGCTGCTGGTGGCGGTGTTGGAGGTGAGCTTGCATGTCGTGTATGGTCGTGTGTGTGTTGGGTGAGGGGTGAGGCTGGGGTGGCAGGGCAGCTAACGGGGATCTGGCAGGGGATTGAGAGTAGGAAGGCGGGCTGGGGCGCGGAGGCGAGGGGGGCGCCAGACGTATGGAGGAGCGCCGCCCCCTCCGCTCCGACACAGTGTAGGTGCGTGGGAGGGGACCGGGCACAGGGTCAGCCTCGTGGCTCTGCTGCCAGGAGCGGCTCTTACCCATGGCGGCGGTCGGGTGTGCCTGGACGGCCTCCTGCCGGGTGATGTGGTGGTGTCGTGGGCGGCCCATGGCGGCGTCGGCCGAGTGCCCCAGGATGGTCGTCTGCTGCTGCTGCCACGACCGACTCTTGGCCAGCTGGCGAGCGCGCTCACTCTGCGGCGTGCTGTGTCCCACACTGTACTGCTGCCAGGAGCGGGCCTTCCAGAGGGGCGGCTGCGGGCTGCGGGCCCCACCAGACACTCTCCCTTCCTCGTAAGACATGCTTCTGGGGCCGGACGCCTGCTTGTGCCTCGCCGTTGTAGCGCACCTGCGCAGGGTCCTGAGGGGGCACCATGCGCGTCCATGGGTCACCAGGCGACTGTCTGCTGGGCATCCTCACCGGTGACCGGCTCGGTGCCCGCGCCGGCGACCCGTCTGGACCCCTGCTGGGAGACCGGCTGCTCCTGCGGCTGTCTCTCCTCCGGCTGTCTGACCGGCTGGGCGATCGGCTCGGAGGCCGGCTGGGAGACCTGTTCGGTGACCGACGGGATTTTCGCGAAGGAGAAGCGGTTGACAGAGGCTTTTGGAGGCGGGACAGGGACTGGAGGTGCTGAGAGAAATGCTGGGGACGGTGCCCCTGACACTGCCCCGGGCAGCCCGGCTACTGTCCGTGGACTCCTGAGAGGCCTTGGTGAGGAGCCCCTGGCGCCGAGGACTGGGCCGGCGGGACCTTCGGCCGCTGCTCTTCACGCTCAGCCGGGACCCGTGTTGCCGGCTGGAGCTGCCTTGCTCGCTGCTGCTGTTGTCGCCGCTGTCCCGCTGCGGCGACGGCAGCTCCACGTTCTCGTACCCGTCGGCGTCGGTCTGGGTGGACAGTCGGGGCGACTGGTCGACAGGGTGGTCGTAGACACTGCTGGGGGTGGAGTCACCACGGTCGCTACCCGCCCGGCTTCCCGCTCGGCTTCCCGCCCGGCTACCTGCACGGCTGCTGGCAGGCAGGCTGGCGGGGCCGCCTGCCTGGGCACGCTCGCGAGAGGAGCGGCTACTGGTGCCGGTACGACTGCCGGTGCGGCTGCCACTGCCCGCTCGGCTACTATTATTCGTACCCCCTCGACTCGAACCAGAGTCGGTGGCACAGTCGAGCAGCCTGTCGCCACTCCAGCTCTGACTCTTCTCGATGATCTGCGTCTCCTCGGCCCGCCCCTGCAGCCCCGCCCCGCCGCGCCCATCCAGGATGGACGGGGAGCTGTTGATGCTGAAGGAGTCTGGGGTGTGGTCGTGCGTGTACTTCCACGAGGACGACCTCTCTACACCTGCCTTCTGTGGCGCCCCTCCAGACTGCTTGTTGCTGTTGGTGGAATATCTCTCTTGGGGAGGCCCCGCCGGTGGACGGGGTGCTCACGGCCACCGTCTCCCTGCGGCGGCCGGTGGTGCCGCGGGCGGCCACCACAGGGTTGGGCGCCACCCCTGCTTCCCCCAGCTCGGGGGCAGCAGGCTGCGGGCTGCTTGGTGCTGCCGCCGGAGCCGCCCCGTAGCAGCCGACTCAACAACTTGCTTTTCTTCATTGCCCCGACCCGACCCGCTCTCGAACTTCACTTACGCTTTAATTTTGGCTCAAGTCCTTCACATGTGTGCCATCACTCACGACACTGCTTGTGGCACTCTGTATGGCACTCGCTGCGTGGCTCTTGGTGCTGGAATGGCGTGAGACGCGATGATGCGGGTGAGGTGTGGGGGCGGCCTGTGGTCTTCAGCCGCGTGGGGCCGCCCTGGAACCACACACCTGCACACACACCCCGCCTCCACCACTACCACAGCGCCTACTACCTCACGCCTAGTTTTCAAAAAATATCACAATGTCATACACTCATCTGTGGAGAGAATAAAAACCAAATGTAGCTAGTATTTATATTAGTCACGATATTACAAGTTGTTATGGTATCTACCCTGCATACACCTCCACTACACCTTTCCCGACACCCTCCACTAACACTCCAATTACCACACACCTCTATACTTACTCCACTTCCTGCCAACACGTGTTCTGCCAGCCCGTCACCCACTTCAAACACCTGGATCAACAGCGCCCGTTCAATTGGTCTAGCTACCATCCTGCCGTCCACACATGTATCCCCAACACACACTTATACCCCTTCCCACCTACCCATTCCCATTACCCGGATACCCACTACTATAAGCCATCGGAATACTCTTGGCAACGGGTCTTGGGTAGTGCGACCGGAAACACATGAACAAGAACATAAGCAACAAATAGAAGCAGACGGTGTTTTACAGCAAGACTGACGAATGACAAGAGCGGCCGCCGACGAAAGTGAATGTATTAAGTTATTTCCATGTATTAAGTTATCTACCCTGTATTGCTTCCCACCACCTGGCACCGCCACATTCTCCAGCCCACCCCTGCCTCATCTCCCAACTCCCTTCCATCACAAAGTTGATGTAAGACACACAGGACTAGTTACACCATCACAAATTTACAATAACAAGTCCAACTCTTGCCACTGTCACCACTAGTGTATTAACCTAGTAGGCATCCATCAGTCTTGATGGATGTCTCGTTAGATCACACACAATAAACGGTTTATATCCTGCTGGATGGGGGTTCTGGAAGTTCTTCTACTCCCCAAATCCGACACGAGGCCAGGCTCGACTTGTGAGCTGGTCCAACAGGCTGTTGCTTGGAACGGGCCGCAGGGCCAAATATCCACCACAGCCAGGTTGGTCCGGAACTCCTTGAAGAAAACAATCTAGTTTTCTCTTGAAGATTGTTCTCTACGGTTGTTCCGGCAATATTTCTTATGCTCGCTGGGAGGACGTTGAACAACCGCTGGACCTCTGATGTTTATACAGTGTTCTCTGATTGTGCCTATGGCACCTCTGCTCTTCACTGGTTCTATTCTGCATTTCTTTTATTATCTTTCACTCCAGTATGTTGTTATTTTACTGTGTAGATTTGTGACCTGACCATCCAGTGTTTTTAATGTTTATATTATTAATAAATACCTCTCTCGTCTCCTTTCTAGTGAGTATATTTGGAGAGCTTTAAGACGATCCCAATAATTTAGGTGCTTTTCGTGTCCATGTATGCCCCATATGTTCTCTGTATTCCCTCTATTTCAGCAATCTCTCCTGCTCTGAAGGGAAAAGTGAGTATCGAGCAGTACTCAAGACGGGACAAGTACAAGTGATTTAAATAATACAACCTTATCCAACCTTAATCACACCTTGTATGCCGCAAGACAATATACATTCCATTCAAACAATATCCCAACTACAACACATTACTCAACACATTCATACATTGAGCCAGTTACCATTCGATCGTGCTCGGGGCCCAGATTCACGAAGCAGTTACTCAAGCACTTACGAACGTGTACATCTCTCCTCAATCTTTGACGGCTTTGGTTACATTTATTAAACAGTTTACAAGCATGAAAACTTCCCAATCAACTATTGTTATTGTTATGAACAGCCTCCTGGTGCTTCGGAGCTCATTAACTGTTTAATAATTGTAAACAAAGCCGCCAAAGATTGAGAAAAGATGTACAGGTTCGTAAGTGCATGCGTAACTGCTTCGTGAATCTGGCCTCTGGACGCCTACGCCTGCAGTCCCATGACCACGGCTGCTGTTGCATGCAGTCAACACCCAATAATTTACTACTTACTCATTTGCATTAATTGTTCAGCAATGAAGACATTTGTCAGGGGAAGAAATAGTTGATGGCCCTAGAGTTCATTTCAAATATTGGCATTGTTGCCTCAACATAGAAGTGTAACAAATGTATTGTTTACCTAGCACGCTACACACTCACTAGTGCAACCCTTACTATTAATAGCACGTTGCACTTTCGACGTATTTTACTTGAGGCCAAAAATCATCTTACTGGAAAATGGCAGCGGCTCGCGAAATTGACATACTGTCGCATTTTCTGTTTTGGGTCCTCTGGGAGGTTAAGATAAGGGCACTTTAGTACGACAGTTTCTTGACGTTAGGAAATCTTAGAAGGACGGGCTGCACTAGATGGTATGTGCGTGCGTGCGTGCGTGTGTGTGTGTGTGCGTGCGTGTGTGTGTGCGTGCGTGTGTGTGTGCGTGTGTGTGTGTGTGTGTGTGTGTGTGTGTGTGTGTGTGTGTGTGTGTGTGTGTGTGTGTGTGTGAAAAAAAATAGTAACAGTTGAGAGGCGGGCCGAAAGAGCAGAGCTCAACCCCCGCACAACTAGGTGAATACACACACACACACACACACACACACACACACACACACACACACACACACACACACACACACACACACACACACCACACACCATACACACACACACACATACACACACACACACACACACACACACACACACACACACACACAACACATACACACACACACACACACACACACACACACACACACACACACACACACACACACTACACACACACACACATACACACACACACACACACACACACACACATACACACACACACACACACACACACACACACACACACACACACACACACACACCATACACCTCACCAGTGCTGCACAAGGCCCCCCACACACCCTCGGATACAAGCTAGGCAGAGCGCGGCATAATTAGGTCAACCCTTCTAAATATTAACACGCGCGCCAAATTTTATAAACAGGACGCTCCATGACTTGATGTCATGTGTCTAAAACGAATTAATACATCCTGGGGAAAAACGGTGCACACATGCCATGAAAACATCAAAAGAGCAAAAACGCAATCTTTATTATCTTTATTTATTATCAAAAACCCATTTTATTATCTATACGTATAATTACAGTGAATTTCATCAAGTGATTTTGAACCAATTTTCGTACAAGAACGTAAGGAAAACAAAAGTAAAATAAAATAAAATAAATAAATAAATATAAACAACTTTTAGTAAAATATTCTTTTATTTTATTGTGAGATTTTATTCCGTGACAATGAAAGCTAAATTGAACAGCGATGATAAAGTGAACTTCAACCGTCTCATATACGCCCCGACGGACATCCATCACTTGAAATGAAGGAACACACAGACACACACACACACAGGATAAACTGGTGGAATGGTCGAGAAAATGGCTACTGAAGTTCAATTCAGGAAAGTGTAAAGTAATGAAAATAGGCGAAGGGAACAGAAGTCTGAATACAATGTACCATCTGGGAGGTGATATCCTGCAAGAGTCAAATAGACAGAAAGATCTGGGGTTTGATATCACAGCGAACCTGTCCCGAGAGGCCCACATCAAAAGGATATCAGCAGCAGCATAGGCTAGACTGGACAACACGAACTGCCTTAAGAAACTTGTGTAAGGAATTGTTTAGGACCCTGTATGCCAATTATGTCAGACCAATCCTGGAGTATGCAGCTCCAGTCTGGAGTCCATACCTTGTTAAACACAAAACAAAGTTAGAGAAGATTAAGAGGTATACCACCAGACTGGTCCCGGACCTGAAAGGTATGAGCAACGAGGAAAGGCTAAAGGAGCTGAACCTCACATCCCTGGAAAACAGAAGAGTAAGGGGAGACATGATAACCACGTACAAAATTCTCATGGGAATTGACAGGGTGGACAAAGACAAACTCTTCAGCACGGGTGGAACACGAACATGGGGACACGGGTGGAAACTTAGTTCCCAAATGAGCCACAGAGGCATTAGAAAGAATTTTTTCAGCATCAGAGTAGTTAATAAATGGAATGCACTAAGAAGTGATGTGGTGGAGGCTGACTCCATACAGTTTCAAATGTTGATATGATAAGAGCCCAGTAGGCTCATGAATCTGTACACCAATTGATTGACAGTTGAGAGGCAGGACCAAAGATCCAGAGCTCAACCCCCGCAAACACAACTAGGTGAGTACACAGTGCGTGCGTGCATGCGTGTGTGTGTGTGTGTGTACTCACCTAGTTGTGCTTGCGGGGGTTGAGCTTTGGCTCTTTGGTCCCGCCACTCAACTGGTGTACAGATTCCTGAGCCTACTGGGCTCTATCATATCAACATTTGAAACTGTATGGAGTCAGCCTCCACCACATCACTTCTTAGTGCATTCCATACAATAGAAACTGTGTGTGTGGGGGGGGGGGGGCCTGGCGGCTGAGGCGGAAGACGGAAACAAATGGACAGTATCCTTCACCCTGATTCACCTATTCACCTAGCAGTAAAAAGGTACCTGGGAGTTAGACAGCTGTTACGGGCTGCTTCCTGGGGATGTGTGCGGGCGCGTGTGTAAGCGAGAAATAGATGTAGTAGATATAATCGGAGGAAAAATAGATTGGGGTAGAAACGTGGGGGTCCAAGAGCTAATAGCTCGATTCTGCAGACACAAATAGTAAATGCACACACTCGCAGCAGAGTGGAGAGCGTTCTGAATCGTAGTCATAATGGCCCGGATTCGATTCCCTCTCGAGGCTTAAACAAATGCAGTTTCTTTCTCTTGATGCCTCTGTTCACCAAGCAATAAATATGTACCTGGGAGTAAGACAGCTGCTACGGGTTGTATCCCAGGAATGTGTGAGAGTAAAAGAAAATGGATTGTGAGTCAATACAACAGATAACCGACGATTAGGCGGGGTCCAAGATCTAACAGCTTGATCTTGCAGGCCCAAATAGTAAATATCTTCACACACACACGGAGCAAGTACAAACATGTTGTTACAGCGATCTATAACGCCTCAAGACTCTGGCAAGAAGGCGAGAACATGAACAGTGCTGCACGATATCATCCAAGGATTGATTGAAACATTCCTTAACTTGATATTAAACCTGCTACTACTACATGATGGGGTCTGGGAGTCCTTCTACTCCCCAAGCCCGGCCCGAGGCCAGGCTTGACTTGTGAGAGTTTGGTCCACCATGAATCGCACACAGATCTACTTGGAAACACTGTATCTTATGGAGAAAAAATAGAGACATTGTCAATGAAGCAGGCAGTAGCAGCAGTAGAAAGGAACTTCATAGCATTACAAACCAGGGAAGAAACATGGATAGAGAAGGAGAAGGTTTAGCCAACCCAAAACGTCTTCACACACATTGAAATGGACATTCAGAGAATTGAACATGAAATGCCAATTGGGGCCTGTGACCACTGAGGCTTACTCTTTAATTATGCAGTAGAACTAACGGCAGTGGAAATAAGAGACGGAGAGTGGAAGTCTAGCTCCCCATTAAAGTGAATACCAGAAAGTCAGAGACTTTAGAAACAGACAATTCGACGAAACGCTAACCGATATAGACGTTAAAAAATGTAAACGAGGTGAATGTGATAAAAAACAGAAAAGCTCTCACGGTGAATACCACGCGGGGTAACTGAAGCACTGTGTAGACAGACCTCTTGCTCTCGTTCTCAGCACCTCACTAGAAATAGGGAATTACCTGAGATTTGAAAATGGGCAAAGTAGTGAGAATATGTGCGAGGGGAGAGAGAGCCGCTCAGCTCCAGACGAGATAATACTAACAAGCATCCTCTACCAGGCACTGGTGACACTGTAGGAACACTCGTAGACTTGAGATTGATATGAATTTAGAAAGAGAAATTCTGGTTGACAAACTTATTTAAATTAACAAGATGACTGCAAACAAATAGAAGAGAGAAAGGCTTTGGCTGACTATATCGTCGTTGATGGTGACACAGACTGCGACACTACGCCTCGCAAGAGAAGCAGGATGCATGAGGATGAGAGCAAAGTAGGATGAGGGACTACAGGCAAGGCAGGAGGCCAGGGCTCACAGTTATACTGGAGGTATCAAAGTGAAGAGGAATAATGAACGCAGTACCACAAGGATTCATTAATTATAGGTAATCCATCTATGGGGTAATATTAGAGTAGCTATGCTTCCGAAATCTTATTTATCGTCACTACTCTATACTCTCGTTAACGTTTAAACACTAAAACCTGTCGGTATGAGCTACATGGAGCAGCAATACGCAGGTGCACGAAGATCTGGAAGTATCGCACCCACACACCACATGTTGGCGGAAAAACAATTTCAGGGGAACTATACGGTGTTCCTTTGAGTAATCGTTGAAAATGCCAATGGCAGAGAGGCTAGGATAATAGAGGATAATGTACACATTCTTAAAGTATACCGTCTTAAAATTAGAAAAAAAGGTGCAGAAAATATAAGGAAGCACTTGTTAAAGAACCGAGTGGTTGAAAAAATGGCAAACAATACAGGATTCGATGGTCAAATTATATATAGATTATATATATATATATATATATATATATATATATATATATATATATATATATATATATATATATATATATATATATATTATATATATTTAAATAAACCTGCCCAAGGTTTAAGGCTAGACGCCTTGGGCTACCTTCATCAAATTTTGCACGATGACTGATGGGTGTTGGGATAGGTGGTGGGGGGGGGGGGGGTCGTCCCCCATGCCCCCCAACTTCATACTGACTCTAGCCTCGCTAAACACCAGACTTCATCGTCACTAAGACTCATTCAGCGTACAGGCAAAGTGTTGTTGATGTGTGTCAACCCAGTTCCAGTACACAGCAAGTTGACCAAAGGACAGTGCCGGGGACACTATGTAGTGTAGATGGTTACAGTGTTGATGGTCGTGTTGGGCCTGAGCCTATTGGGCTCTGTCATATCTACACTTGAAACTGTGTATGGAGTCAGCCTCCACCACATCACTTCCTAATGCATTCCATTTGTCAACTACTCTGACACTAAAAACATTCTTTCTAATGTCTCTGTGGTTCATTTGGGCACTCAGTTTCTACCTGTGTCCCCTAGTGCGTGTGCCGCTTGTGTTAAATAGCCTGTCATTATCTACCCTGTCAATTCCTCTGAGAATCTTGTATATGGTGATCATGTCCCCCCCACACTCTTCTGTGTTCCAGCGACGTGAGGTTTAATTCCCGTAGTCTCTCCTCGTAGGTCATACCTCTCAGCCCGGGTACTAGTCTGCTGGCAAACCTTTGAACTTTTTTCCAGTTTAATCTTATACTTGACTAGATATGGACTCCATGCTAGGGCTGCATACTCCAGGATTGGTCTGACATAGGTTGTATACAAAGTTCTGAATGATTCCTTACACAAGTGTCTAAATGCCATTCTTATGTTTAGCCAACCTGGCATATGCTGCTGTTATCATCATCTTGATATGAGCTTCAGGGGACAGGTCTGGCGTGATATCAACCCCCAAGTCTCTCTCTCTCTCTCTGACTCTTGAAGAATTTCATCTCCCAAATGATACCTTGTATCTGGCCTCCTGCTCCCTACACCTATCTTCATTACATTACATTTGCTTGGGTTAAACTCTAACAACTATTTGTTCGACCATTCCTTTAGTTTGTCCAGGTCTTCTTGAAGCCTCAAACTGTCCTCCTCTGTCTTAATCCTTCTTATAATTTTGGCATCGTCAGCAAACATTGAGAGGAATGAGTCTATACCCTCTGGGAGATCATTTACGCATATCAGAAACAGGATAGGTCCAAGTACAGAGCCCTGTGGGACTCTTCTGGTGACTTCACGCCAATCTGAGGTCTCACTCCTCACTGTAACTCTCTGCTTCCTATTGCTTAGATACTCCCTTATCCACTGGAGCACTTTATCAGTTACTCATGCCTGTCGCTCCAGCTTATGTACCAGTCTCTTATAGGGGTATAGGGGACTGTGTCAAAGGCTTTCCGAACGTCCAAAAAAATGCAGTCCGCCCAGCCCTCTCTTTCTTGCTTAATCTTTGTCACCTGGTCGTAGAATTCTATTAAGCCAGTGAGGCAAGATTTACCCTCCCTGAACCCACTGTGATGTTGGTCGTGTGTAGTGTAGATTGTTACAGCTGTGAGAGATCTAATGGTGGATCTGGGTAGTAGACCGTCACCAGAACACCACATAAGGGAACATGTGCGAGGGGTATATGATACGCTTTCCAACTTCAGATTCGCTTTTAATAAATACATGAATGGTGAAAAATTAAAGGAACTGCTCACGATCTTTGTGAGACCAAAACTGGAATATGCAGCGGTTGTATGGTGTCCAGATTTCAAGAAGCACATAAATAAACAGGAAAATGTGCAAAGACATTCTATGAAATACAGAATAGTATTAGTGAAGAGCAGAGGTGCCGTGCCATAGGCGCAGAGAACACTGTAAAAACATCAGACGTTCACGGAGGTCCATCAGTTGTTCAACTAAATAGCTGAACAACTAAATGTTCAACTGTCCACCTTCAAGAGAAAACTAAATAGTTTTCTTCAAGAAGTGCCAGACCAACCTGGCTGTGGTGGGTATGTGGGCCTGCGGGCCGCTCCAAGCAACAGCCTGGTGGACCAAACTCTCACAAGTCGAGCCTGGCCTCGGGCCGGGCTTGCGGAGTAGAAGAACTTACAGAACCTCATCCAGGTACAACATATAAGATCCAAAGGGAGAATTTTTCAACGTAGACAAAGCAGCATTCTTCAAATTAAGAACAGCAAAACGAAGGGACATATATTGAAAGTCGAGACGCAAATGAATCACACGGACGTCATTAAAAACTTGTTCCGTGTCAGAGCTGTCAATAAGCGGAACAAGTTAGACGCAGAAGTCGTTGAAGCTAATTCGATTCAAAGTTTAAAATGTAAATATGATAAAAGCCCGAGAAATGTGTCATTGCATTAACCTAGGAACGTTCGGAAGGCGGGGACAGGAGCCTAGCTCGACCTTTCAAGCACATCTACGTACACGCACGCACGCACGCACGCACGCACGCACAAAAGCAGGAACAAGGAAACAAGAAACTCGTTTATAAGAAGTAAACAAGGGAGAAGCGCTCGGCGAACGCCATCCCGCCTCCACGAACCCTCATTACCATGACGCTAACGCCCATGTTGCCTGTACGTGTCTCTGCCACGCCACGCCCACCCTAGCCACGCCCTCTCTCACTCACGCCCACCCTGCCACGCCCTCTCTCACTCACGCCCACCCTGCCACGCCCTCTCTCACTCACGCCCACCCTGCCACGCCCTCTCTCACTCACGCCCACCCTGCCACGCCCTCTCTCACTCACGCCTACCCTGCCACACCCTCTCTCACTCACGCCCACCCTGCCACACCCTCTCTCACTCACGCCCACCCTGCCACACCCTCTCTCACTCACGCCCACCCTGCCACGCCCTCTCTCACTCACGCCCACCCTGCCACACCCTCTCTCACTCACTCACCACGTACATTCTCTCATTCTCAGAGGAATTGACAGGGTAGATAAAGACAGGCTATTTAACACTAGGGGCACACGCACAAGGGGACACAGGTGGAAATTGAGTACCCAAAAGAGCCACAGAGATGAAAGAAAAAAAAATTAGAAAGATTATTTTTTTAATGTCAGAGTGGTTGACAAATGGAATGCATTAACCAGTGATGTGGTGAAGGCTGACCCCATACACAGTTTCAAGTGTAGATATGATAGAGCCCAATAGGCTCAGGAATCTATACACCAGTTGATTGACAGTTGAGAGGCGGGCCGAAAGAGCAGAGCTCAACCCCCCGCAAGCACAACTAGGTGAACACACACACTTTTGCAGAGTGTGTCAGAGAACGTGGCTAAAAACACACAGCCCAAACCACACACATGAAATTAAATGAAAAGATGACATATCGGTCCGTCTTGAACCCTTATCATGTCAGGACTTGATAAGGGTTAACGACGACACGAAAAGTTGTCACGTTCTTTTGACGTGTGAGTGTTGTTTGTTAGTTTATTTGTGTTTTCCATCCGCCATTTCCCAGTTGTCATCAAAATTCCTATTCATTATCCCAATCAAATTCTCAGACTTCCCATTCCAAGGATTTTTAATTCAATTCCCCTTTCCGTCCACAATTTCCTATTATTTATTAATTAACATCCTACGTTGAATTCAGGATATTGCTAGACTGCCAACAATCCTTTTATACAGTTACGCATAAGAGATTTCTGCACAAACTTGAAAAATGGGGTGAAGTAACTGGAAGAGCAATGTGAGAGAGTACCTAACTGACATGAGACAAAGTTACTCTGAAGACACCAATACTATTCCTCATCTACGTCAATGACATAATCATGGGGAAAGAATCCTATATGTCAATGTTTGCAGGCGACGATAAATTAGCAATAAATTCGCAAAAGGCGACGGCAGAATAATTCTATAAGGCTCCGGAATTGGACCGAGAAAGCCATATCAAAGAGGGGGATGGTGGAGTGGGGAATGGTGGGGAGGACTGGGGGACAGGGAAAGGTTGCTGTGGCTCAGCAATGCACATGCGTTGTTGAGCCACAGCAACGCGTGGCCGGGCACTGCTAGTAATAATAATAATATGCAGATTAATAGTCACAATAACGTGGCTGAAGAATGTTGACCAAGCCACACACTAGAAGATACGGAGACGACGACGTTTCGGTCCGTCCTGGACCATTATCAAGTAGATTGTGACAATCGACTTGATAATGGTGCAGGACGGACCGAAACGTCGTCGCTTTTTCATTTTCTAGTGTGGTTTGGTCAATAATAATAATAATAACAATAAAAAAGTCTGTTTAATACCCATGAAAGAGGCCCCAGTCAGTGTGACTAAAAGGGCCACGCCGCCTTCGTGTCGTGTTTCCCTGGCGGTGGGAGCTTCGTCGCCGTTACTACACGTCCCATTGTTAAGGATACACGATTCTGCACTACCGCTAAACCTAGCGATCCACGACCAGCTCCACGCGCTTACACCAACTCTCTCCAACACAAAGATGCAAAGATTCCCACTACTATCAAGGGGTCCAGGATTCCCACTACTGTCAAGGGGTCCAGGATTCCCACTACTGTCAAGGGGTCCAGGATTCCCACTACTGTCAAGGGGTCCAGGATTCCCAATACTGTCAAGGGGTCCAGGATTCCCACTACTGTCAAGGGGTCCAGGATTCCCACTACTGTCAAGGGGTCCAGGATTCCCACTACTGTCAAGGGGTCCAGGATTCCCACTACTGTCAAGGGGTCCAGGATTCCCAATACTGTCAAGGGGTCCAGGATTCCCACTACTGTCAAGGGGTCCAGGATTCCCACTACTGTCAAGGGGTCCAGGATTCCTATTATAAACAAGAGGTCCAGGGATTCCCACTATTATGATAAACTTTAAACTTTAACAGTGATAAATTCCAGGTACTCAGGAACGGTAAAAATGAGGACCTTGAACATAATACAGGGTACAAAACAATCAAATCTGCCCATAGTTGGAAAATGGCATGTAGAGGATTAGGGAATAATGATGTCTGACGACCTAACGTTTAGGGAGCATAACCAAGCAAATATTGCGTCAGTTAGAAAAATTATAGGATAGATTACGAGAACTTTCAAATCCAGGGATCCCATCACAATGGTTGTACTCTTCAAATCACTTGTGTTGTCCCGTCTCGAGTACTGCTCAGTACTCAATTTCCCCTTCAGAGCAGGAGAGATTGCTGAAATAAGAGAGAATACAGAGAACATATACGGTATACATAGACACGATAAAGCACCTAAATTATTGGGATCGTCTCAAAGCTCTCCAAATGTACTCACTAGAAAGAAGACGAGAGAGATATCAAATAATATAAACGTGGAAAATAGTGGAGGGCCAGGTCCCAAATCTACACAGTAAAATAACAACGTACTGGAGTGAACGATATAGAAGAAAATGCAGAATAGAACCAGTGAAGAGCAGAGGTGCCAAAGGCACAATCAGAGAACACTGTATAAACATCAGAGGTCCGCGGTTGTTCAACACCCTCCCAGTGAGCATAAGAAATATTGCCGGAACAACCGAGGACATCTTCAAGAGGAAACTAGATAGTTTTCTCCAAGGAGTGCCGGACCAACCGGGCTGTGGTGGGTATGTGGGCCTGCGGGCCGCTCCAAGCAACAGCCTGGTGGACCAAACTCTCACAAGTCAAGCCACACCAGTACCACAGCTGCACGGACCACACCAGCACCGCAGCTGCACCCCCGCCATCAACTGCACGATTTCAAACAAACAGTTATAGTGCTTTCCGCCAGCTGGGTCATGACGTCATCGCGCCCCAACGATTTGGACAAGTTTTCCCTTCAAAAACATACAACTCCTTCCCCCCCCCCCACCCCGGTCTCCTCACCCCCGTATCAGAGCAATCCGTCCTCGACTCAAGTCCATTACATTCAGCGGTCGACCCCACAGACGCATTCATAAATTTTAACATGCTGTTCATTCAAAACGGGAATTTTCTCAAGTATAAATTAATATTATAATATATTAGCATATTGTGTATAATATAGGCATAGGTTAGGTTAGGTCAGGTGTTTAGGTTCTGTTGGCGATTATTTGTATTTGTAGTACGTGGGTGAAGCATTTATAGCGTTGTGATTCGAACAAAATTCGTCAGTGAAACACTTGTTCCGGATATGTTCGAACGTCAGCAGTTGTGAGTCGTGTGTAAACCGCTTTTCATTCATAAACAGGGGGTTTGGCGGGTGCATGGAATCACTTTTGGATCTTTGTTTGGAGGACGGGCTGATCAGAGACATCGGTAGTTTGAACCACACCCATGGGTGGTCAGTGAACCACTCCCATGGGTGGTGAAGACCTTCACAGATCAGCCCGTCCTCCAAACAAAGATCCAAAAGTGATTCCATCCACCCACCAAACCCCCTGTTTATGAATGAAAAGCGGTTTACACACGACTCACAACTGCTAACGTTCGAACATATCCGGAACAAGTGCTTCACTGACGAATTTTGTTCGAATCACAACGCTGTAAATGCTTCACCCACGTACTACAAATACAAATAATCGCCAACAGAACCTAAACACCTGACCTAACCTAACCTATGCCTATTTATACATAATATGCTAATATATTATAATATTAATTTAAACTTGAGAAAATTCCCGTTTTGAATGAACAGCATGTTAAAATTTATGAATGCGTCTGTGGGGTCGACCGCTGAATGTAATGGACTTGAGTCGAGGACGGGTTGCACAGATACATGGTGAAGACTTAGAAGCCGGCGAGTTCTCAACATTGTGGACAGGGGCCAACGACTGAGGCATGCCAGTGCTAATTAATTAATATTATACATTACCTTAACAATTACCTTATAATTAATTAATTACCTTATACCTTAACAAACCGTGCAAAAGTTGTACGAGAAACCACCGCCTTAAACTAATGGAACAATAATATGCTGATAACCATCCTCTCACCTAATACGTCACCTTTTTTACCTAATACGTCACCTTTTTTACGCAATTAACCATTCTAATTAAAAACAAAGTAATAAAAAATTGACGAATTCTATACACCGGCTTCGCCAGGTGGCAGACCTGCCAACTTTCCTGGTCAGGAAAAACAGTTGCATTTTTTACGTTGTCGCAAATCGAGAGAACGCGGACTATGGAGACGAGAAGTTGTAGCTGGTTCTTCTACACAGCGTAGCAGGACGGGGGGGGGGGGAACAATCCCTGCCACGTAGAAGAAAGTAGATTGTTTAGTGTCAGAGTAGTTAACAAGTAGAATGCTCTAGGAGTCTAGGAAGCGCTGTGGTGTAGGTAGACTCCATACACAGTTTCAAATGTAGGAACCTATATACCATTTGATTAGGACTTGAAAGACGGGACCAAAGAGATGTAGCTCAACCACCCACAAAAACGATTCGGTAAGTACAAGCTTTAGGTTGTCTGAGATAATACATAGGGTAATGTAGTCTGGAATGGCCAAGGTGACCTGAGATGGGCAATTGATCTCAGTTTCAGCACATCTCAGGCCGTTTCAGCACATCTTAGCCCGTCTAATCCAGTAAAGCCAGAACAGCGTTGTCTCAAGGAGACAACACCTTTTTGCAAACAAATATATTTATATATTCTTTTTAAATATGCAAAGCTTATCCAGGTCTCGTTTTTTATTTATATTTTTGGTCACAAAATGATGACCACGAGAGACGGTTTCCCAGGAACAACAGCGCCTTGTTCAACACACAACCACACGCTCCCAAGGTACACTATTTGTCCCAAGATGCAACAGTGCTTTCCTACACACAACACCGTTTACTCCACGTTAAAAATATAACAAATCCCAGACGCAGCGTTTTCTACAAGAAGAAACACCGGCACTCTCAGGTCTCGACAATTCTGACCTCGTGTTTAGTCTCCAATTAATGTGTTACAAGAAATGGTATTGTAATTTGCTGGTGTCGGAGCAGCTAGTTCTCTGAATTTACCAGTCTGTAAAAATGTAATCTTTCAGCCACACCAGAAGGTGTAACCCCCAGGCAATCCACCCAATCAATCGAGGCCGATGTATAGTAAATCAATATTTGTGAGCTCTTACGTGCCTTAATTGGCTGTATTCGTTACGCTGGTTACTGAAAACGTAAAAAAACATGACCTATTAGTTTTGTAACTGTTTGGTGGAAAGTAGAAATATGTAGTGACGGACCACCAGAAAGTACTACCAATATGTAGTGACGGACCACCAGAAAGTACTACCAATATGTAGTGACGGACCACCAGAAAGTACTACCAATATGTAGTGACGGACCACCAGAAAGTACTACCAATATGTAGTGACGGACCACCAGAAAGTACCAATATGTTGTGCTCATCTACATTTTGGTATTTTCTGATGGTCCATCACTACATACAGTAACTTTTGGTGGGAAGTACCAATAAGTACCATGGTGTGAGGAGGCCGGGGTGCAAAGTTTGAGCAGCGCCCTGTGGTACTCCCAGAGGCTCCCCACTCCCCCCAGCCCACTATACGAAGCAGCCCAGGCGGGATAAATTGGTTGTAACCCGGTTAAGTAACGCAAAGGTAACCATATTACAGCGGACAATTTTAAGTTAAAGTTACATTTAACTAACACCTGATGACCAAGGCCCATTAGGTCTGAGAGGATTACTTTTAGAAGAGGTAGTGGTGGTGAGTGACTATGTTTAGTGGTGGTGAGTGACTATGTTTAGTGGTGGTGAACGACTATGTTTAGTGGTGGTGAGTGACTATGTTTAGTGGAGGTGAGCGACTATGTTTAGTGGTGGTGAGCGACTATGTTTAGTGGTGGTGAGCGACTATGTTTAGTGGTGGTGAGCGACTATGTTTAGTGGTGGTGAGCGACTATGTTTAGTGGTGGTGAGCGACTATGTTTAGTGGTGGTGAGCGACTATGTTTAGTGGAGGTGAGCGACTATGTTTAGTGGTGGTGAGCGACTATGTTTATGGTGGGCCAGTAGGCAGGGTGGAGGAGAAAGCCCCAGCAGTAACAAGACGTGGTTGAGTTCCTCCGTCACACTACCCTCCAGTTCCAGTCTGGTTACCTTGTGACCGACACCTGTGCCCGAGAGGAGACCCCCCCCCCTACTTGATGGGGTTCTGGGAGTTCTTCTGGGAGTGCCAGAGCTAAGAGGGTTAAGCTACGAGGACAGGCTATTGGAACTAAATCTCACAACCCTAGAATATCAAATTAATGGAGGTGATAAGATCACAACATACACACTAGCTAGGGAATAGACAAGGTTGACAAGGATGGCCTCTTCAAACTAAGAGTAGAATAAAGGAGACAAAGGTGCAAGCTGGGAATATAAATGAGCCGATGGGAATTCTCAGGATAAAGTGCCAAGCCATTACGACTATATAGCACCTGGAAGGGATCTGGATAAGGATTTGGGATGGGACGGGGGAAAGGAATGGTGCTTAACCACTTGGAAGGTCGGGGAATTGAACGCCGACCTGCATGAGGCGAGACCGTCGCCCTACCGTTCGAAGGAATGGAAGGAAATACTGGTTTCCTGTACAGGTGGTTAACAAGCGGAAAGTACTGAAGGAAGATGTTGTGGAGGTTCCCTCCAACCACAATTTTAAGACCGGATTCAACAAAGAATTTGAAAGTCAGACAAGTTCAATTGTATCGCAACATGTACAACGGCTGATAGGCGGGGCAGAGAGAGCTAGACCTCACTCCCCGGTAGACACTGTTAGGTAAGTACATCCCGGTCCCCCCAAGACGCGGGAGAACTGAGAAAGCCAGACAATGACAACATCATTAATCCGGTAATGTCTGCATTACCAAAATTGCCCGAGGATCCGATAACGGGCGGGCCGTGCCCTCCTCGCGTCCTTGCTCATTACTCCTTGCCACAATCTACCACCAGCGGCGCTACCATTCTCATTTGCTGCCAACTGACAGTCTATATAACTCAAGGCTTACCAGCCGCCGCACCCCGCCTGGCCCCTGGCCTGCCGCACCCCGCCTGGCCCCTGGCCTGCCGCACCCCGCCTGGCCCCTGGCCTGCCGCACCTCGCCTGGCCCCTAGCCTGCCGCACCTCGCCTGGCCCCTGGTCTGCCGCACCCCGCCTGGCCCCTGACCACCTTGATATCTGGTTGCTTGCTTGATGGGGTTCTGGGCGTAGTTCTCCCCAAGCCCGGCCCGAGGCCAAGCTTGACTTATGAGAGTTTGGTCCACCAGGCTATTGCTTGCAGCGGCCCGCAGACCAACATATCCACCACAGCCCGGTTGGTCCGGCACTCCTTGAAGAAAACTATCTAGTTTTCTCTTGAAGATGTCCACGTTTGTTCCGGCAATATTTCTTATACTCGCTGGGAGGGTCTTGAACAACCGCGGACCTCTGATGTTTATACAGTGTTCTCTGATTGTGCCTATGGCACCTCTGCTCTTCACTGGTTCTATTCTGCAGTTTCTTCCATATCGTTCACTCCATTATGTTGTTATTTTACTGTGCAGATTTGGGACCTGGCCCTTCAGTATTTTAAACCACATGTATAATATTTGATATCTTTCTCGTCTCCTTTCTAGTGAGTACATTTGGAGAGCTTTGAGACGATCCCAAAAATTTAGATGCTTTATTGCATCTATGTATGTCGTATATGTTCCTCTGTATTCCCTCTATTTCAGCAATCTCTCCTGCTCTGAAGGGGAAAGTACTGAACAGTACTCAAGACGGGACAGCACAAGTGACTTGAAGAGTACAACCATTGTGATGGGATCCCTGGATTTGAAAGTTCTCGTAATCCATCCTATAATTTGTCAGGCTGACGCCTGCCTCACCCAGGGAGCCGGTCGGCCGAGCGGACAGCACGTGGGACTTGTGATCCTGTGGTCCTGGGTTCGATCCCAGGCGCCCGTGAGAAACAATGGGCAGAGTTTCTTTCACCCTATGCCCCTGTTACCTAGCAGTAAAATAGGTACCTGGGTGTTAGTCAGCTGTCACGGGCTGCTTCCTGGGGGTGGAGGCCTGGTCGAGGACCGGGCCGCGAGGACACTAAAAGCCCCGAAATCATCTCAAGATAACCTCAAGATAACCCCGCCTGGACCAGGCCTGCCTCACCCCGCCTGGCCCTGGCCTGCCTCACCAGTGGCCGCACCTCGTTGTCGGAAAATCCGACACCATTTAATATCATACAGATAATAGCTGTATTACCCACAAGTTACCCATAGAAAACGTAACTTGTAGTGGAATTACCATCTAAAGAAAACGGGATATCATCACCACATACTATTATAATTCACCACCTATTATGGTGGGAATTGTTCTTAAATACATTAGTCTTTGGACTTTACCATCATAAAAACATCTTATATAAATTAACTTAATTATCAATATTAAAGTAGAGTAAATGTGACCCTTCTATCACTTTCTGAAATCTGGACAAAGTAGGCCAGGCGTCTGTGGGGAAGGAGGGCAGCCATTGTTGTTTATTGAGACCAGAGGCTCACACGGGAGCAAATTCGGCTCCTGTTAAATTTACTTGGACGTAGTGTTATGGAACCCAAAGGTGTAACATTGTCAACACGCTGTCTACAAATACAAGTTAAGTGTCTATCCGAAACCCGTTTATCATTCATTTATGGCCATTAATGTCAGGATATAGGGTTAGCCGGTTAGAACGCGAAATCGCCTCAAACTAAAGGTAATTAAGCCAGGTCTTTCATGTTCCATGTACTGTATACAGTTTTCTCTGAAATACTTGTCATATATAGGATTCTGGCTTCACAGCTAGCGCACTTTTGACAGGTCAAGACGAGGATGCAAGATTATGTGCACCAGTTACTGGGTGATAGAAGCTACCTCAAAGAGGATAATTTGGTGTCTACACTCTAGTTATACCTGGTGGACTAGCCTGCTGTACTATAAGAGAAGGAACCTCATCAATGTATGTAGCTATTACTGTAGTTTGATTGGCTGCATATATATTAATTTAACCCCCCCTAATGTGTAGAGGATCGATTTGTGAGATTGAGATTATTGCAGAAATACAGTCCACTTAACATTATACAAATTGCTATCGAAGTATATAAATTAACGTAAATATAAATTCATATAAATTAAATAAATATAAATCTCACAGGTCGGTTCCCACATTATTTGGTCCTTCGAAACCGAATTATTTGGTCATCTTCGAACCGGATGACGGATTATTTGATCCTATGAACCCACATTTGGTCATCTTAGTACCGGATGAACCAGTTAACCAGTGGATTCATTAAATACTAGTGCAGTGTTATTAAAACAAAGGCCAGCCAGTCAAAGACGGAAGCGTAGCCTCGAGGGAGCTCAGGAGCCTCCCTCAGTTCAGATCTGCCTCATCAGCGGTTTCATGCACACCCACAGAGATTTGGTGGCGTGTTATTTCGTGAAATGACAGCGCTAATATAGAATCCAGCCAAATTAGTGACTGTGTCTTCGCGATATTGTTCACGGATTTCGTGGTGTTACATTTCGCGAGAGATTATCTACGAATTTTGTGGACTTTATTTCGCGAGGTCACTAATAATATTTAATACTTCTAGATAATATTAGAAGTTTCATAGAGGCTAATTAAGAGGCTATTATCAATAATTGTGTATATTATTTCTCCAAAATAGAGAATTATTTAATATATATTGCACTAGTGATCACAATATAATATTTACTAATTGCCAACCCACAACAGGGTAGGATATTACCATTGACTAGTTGAACTATTATTGTTCATCCTAGTCCCATTATTACCATAGTCAGTTGTACTATATTGATCAACCTAACACCATTAATGAATGGTCCAGACCCTATTTTGGGTGTAATTTTTATCAACTCGAGTTGAGTTGTATATATAATAATTTACTTATGATCATTACACCTTTGAGTGATTAATTAGTGTCTCTACCATCCTAGGGTGATATAGAAGAGCTAACCTAAAGGTACTTCCAGTGACACTGGTTTATCACTCAAATCATTAGTGTGTATGATTGTATATATATAATGTGTATTAATTTTAAGTGCTAACCTCTAGTAGAGGTAGGATTATTGCCTAGTGAGTGCAGAATTTACCCTAGGCTACCAGCAGTGCTTGTTCAGTATTATGAGCAGCCCAAGTACTAGTCCCACAAGGCTTCACCAACGAGCCAGTATGGATAATGCAGGGAGAATGAAAAGAACCCTTGCAGGTCTTAAAGGCCACTTAACAAGACAGATCAAGAAATGTGAAGATTTGTCACAACAATCAACAGTTGATTATGCTGACCTGGAAAGCTATTATCAAGCAGCTGCAGGTAAATTTGAGCAAATCAAATGCCAAATAGCAACATATGTGGCTGAACTTGCCAACACCAATTTATCAGAAACAGAAATAGACGACATTATGGTTGATCTTGCGAATTATGAAGATCACACTCAGGCCACGTTACAGCCTTATGTCAAATTAATTGCCCAGAACAAGGCAGCAACAACAACAACAGTTGCATCTAATACGAGTCAAGCAGAAGCTCGACTCCCTCCAATTAATTTACCCACTTTCTCAGGAAAAGATGAGGAAGATTGGGACGAATTTTGGAACAAATTCGTTGACCTTGTAGACTCAAAACAATCTTTACCAAAGAGTAGTAAATTCTCTTATTTGCAAGGCCAATTATCAGGTGAGGCTAAAACAGTAGTATCCCATCTGAGATTAACTAATGACGGCTATGATCTGGCAGTAAAACTCCTCAAGGATAATTATGCTGACCCAGAAGTAAGAACATCACATTTAGTTCATGAGCTGTTGCATTTACCCCCACCGGAGGCTTCAGCTGATTCACTCCAAGTCTTCAAGCTGGAGGTAGAATCATTGATCAATGCCCTCAGCCTGACAGCAGATACAAACGGGGCTGAGTGGGTCTTGAAAATAATTGTCCAGGAGAAAATACCTAGGGACATATTGAGACAAATGAGTGCTCATTACAATAAAAGTATCTTATCCATGAATGAAATATCTGAAGGTTTAAAGTCAGTAGTTCATCAATTACGAACACATGACAAATTAAAACCACCAAGTAAACCCTCAGAAACCAATAATAGTAAACCACAGAGTACCAAAGGTACTCCAAATCAATCTAGACAATATAATTCAACACCAAAGTGGAACAGTAGCAGTGTGGGCGTATATGCAGTGGGACCCTCCAAGCCTATAGTTACTGTGTCACCCAAGAACGTGACACCAAAGGGTACTGGAAACTATGGAACATGTTTGTTCTGCAATGAGAAACATTCAATGTACCACTGCTCTAATTTTCCTGATAGTGACGCCCGTGTTGAGCGACTCAAAGATTTGCAACATTGCACGAGGTGCCTCAGGAAACATAACATCAAGGATTGTGATACCCAATTACACCCTTGTAATAGGTGTAACAAAGGTCAGCACCATGCAGCATTGTGCAGAGACACCAAAACAACGTCTCCAAACCCCAAGGTGGAAGATAGCATTCCCACCACAGTACAGTACTGCAAGGTGCAACAAACAAAGAGTGTCCAATCAGCAAAGTCTAAAGGTAATACGACTTTGCCTACTGCCCAAATTACCATCCTGAATAAGAGGGCCAAGGTCCATACCCGTGGGTTGTTTGACCAAGGATCCCAAAGAACATACATCACTAAAAGGTTGGCAGATGAATTACAATTAAGGCCTGTAGCCCAGATGTCATTCAACATCTCAGGGTTTGTAACAGATGCAGGACCTCAAGTCTACCAGGTGGTACAACCATCAGTACGCTTAGGCAGGTACGTCTGTCGAGTACAAGCCATTGTGGTGGACAAAATACCAGTAGACCTACAAGTTCAAGGTCTGCGAGCAACAGCCAAATTCCTGAGAAATAGAGGAATAAAATTGGCAGATAATATTAAGACTGATCACCTCACTGACTTCGGTCTCCTTGTAGGGACAGACTATTGTCATCGATTCATCGGTAGCCCTACTAAATATCAGGGTATAACCATGTTAAACTCTGCAGGAGGTAAATTACTCTCAGGCCCAGTATCAAGCCTGAGGAGTCCTATGCCTGCAGATAAACAATACCAGTAGAAACCTAAATTTGTCAGCTGATTATATTTCTCCAGTAGCATTATACTAAGGAGATTACAGCTGACTATACCAACAGAAGTTGATGTTAGTATCATCATTTGAAGCTGAAGATGAGTTCATGAGGCCTCAGTGGCAAATCAGTGAACAGTAGCCTAAAACAGCTACAAGTCACTGCGACCAATGTCACTGAACCCACTGCAGTCTCAGAACCATACTTTACTTTAATGATGAGCTATTCAATCTTCTGAATCAATTAATTAAATTAAACCCCAATAAATCTGATGACTGATTTGATACATTTATTATTTAATCAAGATGTATTCCATGGGCCTCAGTGTTTATATATCAGTGACCAGTTACCTGAACAAACTTCAAGTTATATCTAAGGTCACTGATCTCACTGCAGTCCCTGAATCATACTTGACTGTAGTACTTGATCACATCCAGTCTTCTGGGTTAAATAATATGTAATTAGGCTTGAATATTAGCCTTTCAAGAGTTGACAGGGAAATGAAATCGCATTAGACTTCTAACCCCTGCAACTCTAGTACGGGACATCCGTCCTGTACGAACAGACACACAAATGTGTGATTACTAACTACTAACATCAAATTAATCAAATAATTCGAAGGAGGAGTATCGGTGTTCGTCTGTTCTAAAGAGGACTTCGACCCGTGAGCAGCCCCCTGGGGAATTATGTCGGAAAATCCGACACCATTTAATATCATACAGATAATAGCTGTATTACCCACAAGTTACCCATAGAAAACGTAACTTGTAGTGGAATTACCATCTAAAGAAAACGGGATATCATCACCACATACTATTATAATTCACCACCTATTATGGTGGGAATTGTTCTTAAATACATTAGTCTTTGGACTTTACCATCATAAAAACATCTTATATAAATTAACTTAATTATCAATATTAAAGTAGAGTAAATGTGACCCTTCTATCACTTTCTGAAATCTGGACAAAGTAGGCCAGGCGTGAGGGGGAAGGAGGGCAGCCATTGTTGTTTATTGAGACCAGAGGCTCACACGGGAGCAAATTCGGCTCCTGTTAAATTTACTTGGACGTAGTGTTATGGAACCCAAAGGTGTAACATTGTCAACACGCTGTCTACAAATACAAGTTAAGTGTCTATCCGAAACCCGTTTATCATTCATTTATGGCCATTAATGTCAGGATATAGGGTTAGCCGGTTAGAACGCGAAATCGCCTCAAACTAAAGGTAATTAAGCCAGGTCTTTCATGTTCCATGTACTGTATACAGTTTTCTCTGAAATACTTGTCATATATAGGATTCTGGCTTCACAGCTAGCGCACTTTTGACAGGTCAAGACGAGGATGCAAGATTATGTGCACCAGTTACTGGGTGATAGAAGCTACCTCAAAGAGGATAATTTGGTGTCTACACTCTAGTTATACCTGGTGGACTAGCCTGCTGTACTATAAGAGAAGGAACCTCATCAATGTATGTAGCTATTACTGTAGTTTGATTGGCTGCATATATATTAATTTAACCCCCCCTAATGTGTAGAGGATCGATTTGTGAGATTGAGATTATTGCAGAAATACAGTCCACTTAACATTATACAAATTGCTATCGAAGTATATAAATTAACGTAAATATAAATTCATATAAATTAAATAAATATAAATCTCACAGGTCGGTTCCCACACTCGTCTCTCTCTCTCCAGTAACTTTTTAATATGATCAGACGCCACTCCACAGCGAAAATGACCAATGAAGATGAGCGGGAAGAAAATCGAGTTAAGACTTGTTAACCCTGGTTATCTCCCTGAGCGCCCTCGCACACATATAGCCAGCGTCTGATCCATCTTTCACAAAGTGCTCGTCGCCGCCTAGGTGGCAGACGAGGCCTGCGGCCACCTGGCCGTCCAGTCCCAGAGAACATGTAATGAAACATGTCCTTATGATATAAAAGAACAGTGACAGTGGTTCGCTCCGCCCTTAACCCTTACCAAGTTCCAACTGAGAAAATTCCCGTTGATCTTGTTCACTCCAACACTTGGGCGAACCTGGCCGTGTTAAACATACTGACTCCAACACTGTTGTCTTCGGTTATGTTAGGACGACTCCAACACTGCTGTCTTGGGTTATGATAGGACGACTCCAACACTGTTGTCTTCGGTTATGATAGGACGACTCCAACACTGCTGTCTTGGGTTATGATAGGACGACTCCAACACTGTTGTCTTCGGTTATGTTAGGACGACTCCAACACTGTTGTCTTCGGTTATGTTAGGACGACTCCAACACTGCTGTCTTGGGTTATGATAGGACGACTCCAACACTGTTGTCTTCGGTTATGTTAGGACGACTCCAACACTGCTGTCTTGGGTTATGATAGGACGACTCCAACACTGTTGTCTTCGGTTATGATAGGACGACTCCAACACTGCTGTCTTGGGTTATGATAGGACGACTCCAACACTGTTGTCTTCGGTTATGTTAGGACGACTCCAACACTGTTGTCTTCGGTTATGTTAGGACGACTCCAACACTGCTGTCTTGGGTTATGATAGGACGACTCCAACACTGTTGTCTTCGGTTATGTTAGGACGACTCCAACACTGTTGTCTTCGGTTATGTTAGGACGACTCCAACACTGCTGTCTTGGGTTATGATAGGACGACTCCAACACTGTTGTCTTCGGTTATGATAGGACGACTCCAACACTGTTGTCTTCGGTTATGTTAGGACGACTCCAACACTGCTGTCTTGGGTTATGTTAGGACGACTCCAACACTGTTGTCTTCGGTTATGTTAGGACGACTCCAACACTGTTGTCTTCGGTTATGTTAGGACGACTCCAACACTGCTGTCTTCGGTTATGTTAGGACGACTCCAACACTGTTGTCTTCGGTTATGTTAGGACGACTCCAACACTGTTGTCTTGGGTTATGATAGGACGACTCCAACACTGTTGTCTTCGGTTATGTTAGGACGACTCCAACACTGCTGTCTTCGGTTATGTTAGGACGACTCCAACACTGTTGTCTTCGGTTATGTTAGGACGACTCCAACACTGTTGTCTTCGGTTATGTTAGGACGACTCCAACACTGCTGTCTTCGGTTATGTTAGGACGACTCCAACACTGTTGTCTTCGGTTATGTTAGGACGACTCCAACACTGCTGTCTTGGGTTATGATAGGACGACTCCAACACTGTTGTCTTCGGTTATGTTAGGACGACTCCAACACTGCTGTCTTCGGTTATGTTAGGACGACTCCAACACTGTTGTCTTCGGTTATGTTAGGACGACTCCAACACTGCTGTCTTCGGTTATGTTAGGACGACTCCAACACTGTTGTCTTCGGTTATGTTAGGACGACTCCAACACTGCTGTCTTCGGTTATGATAGGACGACTCCAACACTGCTGTATTCGGTTATGATAGGACGACTCCAACACTGTTGTCTTCGGTTATGTTAGGACGACTCCAACAATGCTTTACCTTCTAAAATAATGTTGCCTGCCTCTACTCTCCTCTACGACTCCACGCCGTCATGTTCAACTGGTTCTCATACACAACATGCCCAATATGAACCTCAGTTCTGCCTTTGTTGCTGCTGACTCTTGCCTCTCTCAGTATATTAGTTCCAACGACTTGGGCTGGACGGTAGAGCAGCGGTCTCGCTTCATGCAGGTTGGCGATCAATCCCCGATCGCCGAAGTGGTTGGGCACCATTCCTTTCCCCCGTCCCATTCTAAATCCTTATCCTGACCCCTTCCAAGTGCTATACAGTCGTAATGGCTTGGCGCTTTCCCCTGACCATTCCCTCCCTCCCTCAGTACATTAATGTTGTAATTATCTGTTGTTTGTTGTTTTAGATTTAGCTACTCAGAACGAAATGTCCATGTAGCACGGGCTATGGTGAGCCCGTCTTGTACATCTGGTTAATTATCTCAGCAAGCGCGCTATATTTTCTCCACCTACACCTCACATCATTTTTGCCATATAAGTGATTTCTAACATCCATTTATGTTTCGACTTAGTAAGTGTCCAAAACAGAGGTAAACACCATCCCTTTTCTTTCATTTTATATGTGCGGGTAGAGTTAATTATTCCCAGTGACGACGTCATTGTGATTCGTTCTCTGCGTGTGGTAAGAGCCACACACACACTCCCATCTGACAGTACATTTCAGTGACTTACGGTCCCAGGGAAGAATCTAACAATACTGGAATAAATCACGCTCCAAACGGAGGTCACTGATCAAATCACGTTCCAAACGGAGGTCACTGATCAAATCACGTTCCAAACGAAGGTTACTGATCAAATCACGTTCCAAACGAGGGTCACTGATCAAATCACGTTCCAAACGAAGGTCACTGATCAAATCACGTTCCAAACGAAGGTCACTGATCAAATCACGTTCCAAACGAAGGTTACTGATCAAATCACGTTCCAAACGAGGGTCACTGATCAAATCACGTTCCAAACGAAGGTCACTGATCAAATCACGTTCCAAACGAAGGTCACTGATCAAATCACGTTCCAAATGAATGTCACTGATCTCTAAGGTCAAATTTCTATACGAATGTGTAGTGTAATAGGCTCCTAAACCATGCTGATTTCAATCAGAGTTAAGGATATCCCTCTCCCACACCTGCACTACAACTGTGACGGCCAACACCACCACTGGCAACGCCACACACACCATCTCATCAGTACCAGTGCGCATCATCCAATAATTACCTTTTAACAATTAAAACACCCACGAAGTAGGACTAATTTGTTCGAGATTTCACTATTATCAAGGTGAGTTGCAGTACACAGCTGGCCGCTTTATAACACTACACTAAGGTGATTATGCTGAGTGCTAGGCCCCGTCCCTCAGTCACCATGAACACTACCACCTGGATCCTCACCCAGCAACACTGACACACCATGGACACTCCCTCACCCAGCAACACTCCCTCGCCAAGGACACTCCCTCACCCAGCAACACTCCCTCGCCAAGGACACTCCCTCACCCAGCAACACTCCCTCGCCAAGGACACTCCCTCACCCAGCAACACTCCCTCGCCATGGACACTCCCTCACCCAGCAACACTGACTCACCCAGCAACACTGCCTCACCAAGGACACTCCCTCACCCAGCAACACTGACTCACCCAGCAACACTGCCTCACCAAGGACACTCCCTCACCCAGCAAAACTGACTCACCCAGCAACACTGCCTCACCAAGGACACTCCCTCACCCAGCAACACTGACTCACCCAGCAACACTGTCTCACCAAGGACACTCCCTCACCCAGCAACACTGTCTCACCCAGCAACACTGTCTCACCAAGGACACTCCCTCACCCAGCAACACTGTCTCACCAAGGACACTCCCTCACCAAGGACACTCCCTCACCCAGCAACACTGTCTCACCCAGCAACACTGTCTCACCAAGGACACTCCCTCACCCAGCAACACTGTCTCACCCAGCAACACTGTCTCACCAAGGACACTCCCTCACCCAGCAACACTGTCTCACCAAGGACACTCCCTCACCCAGCAACACTCCCTCACCAAGGACACTCCCTCACCCAGCAACACTCCCTCACCAAGGACACTCCCTCACCCAGCAACACTCCCTCACCAAGGACACTCCCTCACCCAGCAACACTCCCTCACCAAGGACACTCCCTCACCCAGCAACACTCCCTCACCAAGGACACTCCCTCACCCAGCAACACTGCCTCACCAAGGACACTCCCTCACCCAGCAACACTGCCTCACCAAGGACACTCCCTCACCCAGCAACACTCCCTCACCAAGGACACTCCCTCACCCAGCAACACTGCCTCACCAAGGACACTCCCTCACCCAGCAACACTCCCTCACCAAGGACACTCCCTCACCCAGCAACACTGCCTCACCAAGGACACTCCCTCACCCAGCAACACTCCCTCACCAAGGACACTCCCTCACCCAGCAACACTGCCTCACCAAGGACACTCCCTCACCCAGCAACACTGCCTCACCAAGGACACTCCCTCACCCAGCAACACTCCCTCACCAAGGACACTCCCTCACCCAGCAACACTGCCTCACCAAGGACACTCCCTCACCCAGCAACACTGCCTCACCAAGGACACTCCCTCACCCAGCAACACTCCCTCACCAAGGACACTCCCTCACCCAGCAACACAAAGATGTCATCACTCGGGTCATACTTACGAGGACATCTGGTTAAGACGAAGGATTTCGAAGAGAGACGATAAGTGTGTAAATGAGAGGAGAGAGACGGGGCTGTGTTCGCCCACTCTCAACGTTGACCTTCTCCAGGCCCTCTTCCTCCTTACTCCTTAACTTCACACACACACACACACACACACACACACACACACACACACACACACACACACACACACACACAATTAGGATACTATCAAGATATTTTAAGATATTCTTAATGATTTTATCCCTGCTCCGTTAGACTGTGTATAACATATAGTATGCACGAGCTTTCTAGATGCTATATGGCAGTCAAGAGACTATCGTAGCCAATCAGATTTAAGCCATCATGTCGCCGGTTTGTATCGGTGATGATACAAGAGAAGTTACGTGCTAGACTTCTGTTGGCAGGATATTAGCGTTAAGGAGCCGGGCTCAATCAAGAGAGAAAAATTCTATCCAAAGGAGGCCATGAATGACTCCTACAGACCAAGAGCCACAACTCCCTTTCCAACAGCGGCAAGAGTGTGGGGGTATATACGCCATAAGAGTGCAGGATATATACGACATAAGAGTGCAGGACATATATATATACGCCTGTGGGGCATATATACCATATGTGGTGGAGAGTCTGGAGAGGGAGGGGGTCAGACGTGTCGTCATCGCGCTCCGTGAAAAAAAACTGAAATACACCGGGGTTTTCAAGGATTACAACCATGGATTACGGACCACAGTGAACCAGAAGTGTATAGTGACTCGTAGGAAAGTTGAATACAGTAATTAACAATGGAACGTTGAGTGAAATAAAATAAGAGTATGCCATGAGAGTGCGGGGTATATATGCCATAAGAGTGCGGGGTATATATGCCATGAGAGTGCGGGGTATATATGCCATGAGAGTGCGGGGTATATATGCCATAAGAGTGCGGGGGTATATATGCCATGAGAGTGCGGGGTATATATGCCATAAGAGTGCGGGGTATATATGCCATGAGAGTGCGGGGTATATATGCCATGAGAGTGCGGGGTATATATGCCATGAGAGTGCGGGGTATATATGCCATGAGAGTGCGGGGTATATATGCCATGAGAGTGCGGGGTATATATGCCATGAGAGTGCGGGGTATATATGCCATGAGAGTGCGGGGTATATATGCCATGAGAGTGCGGGGTATATATGCCATGAGAGTGCGGGGTATATATGCCATGAGAGTGCGGGGTATATATGCCATGAGAGTGCGGGGTATATATGCCATGAGAGTGCGGGGTATATATGCCATGAGAGTGCGGGGTATATATGCCATGAGAGTGCGGGGTATATATGCCATAAGAGTGCGGGGTATATATGCCATAAGAGTGCGGGGTATATATGCCATGAGAGTGCGGGGTATATATGCCATGAGAGTGCGGGGTATATATGCCATGAGAGTGCGGGGTATATATGCCATGAGAGTGCGGGGTATATATGCCATGAGAGTGCGGGGTATATATGCCATAAGAGTGCGGGGTATATATGCCATAAGAGTGCGGGGTATATATGCCATAAGAGTGCGGGGTATATATGCCATAAGAGTGCGGGGTATATATGCCATAAGAGTGCGGGGTATATATGCCATAAGAGTGCGGGGTATATATGCCATAAGAGTGCGGGGTATATATGCCATAAGAGTGCGGGGTATATATGCTATAAGAATGTGGAGTATATATGCTATAAGAATGTGGAGTATATATGCTATAAGAATGTGGAGTATATATGCTTTAAGAGTGCAGGATATATACGCCATAAGAGTGCAGGATATATATACGCCTGTGGGGCATATATGCCATAAAAGTGTGGGGTATATATGCCATGAGAGTGCGGGGTATATATGCCATAAGAGTGCGGGGTATATATGCCATGAGAGTGCGGGGTATATATGCCATGAGAGTGCGGGGTATATATGCCATAAGAGTGCGGGGTATATATGCCATGAGAGTGCGGGGTATATATGCCATAAGAGTGCGGGGTATATATGCAATAACAGTGTGGGGTATACTGTATATGCAACTATTTAAGCCAAGGAGGGATTTAAATTGGCAAAGCATAGTTTAAAGAATATGCTGGTGGAGAATATGAGAGTTGCTGTTATCAGAGAACGCTCTTTACCATGTTACACAGCTCATGCCATAAATCCCAGGAGTTAGGAATTCTATTAGGATTTGCTAAGGCATATTTGTGTGTTATAAATAAATTCACCTAAATTGATTTGAAAATATTCTTCCCCTATATTATTCTCCAGTTGAACTTAAATTGTCCGAGTTGTGGCAGTTAATAACCTGCCTTGTTCTGTGTGAGGGATATAGAGCTGAGGAAGGCAGCCGTCACAAACTACACGAGTGGACAGACAAATTGTTGATAGAACTCAATCAACAGTTATAAGTTAATGCAGATGAGAGAGAAGTGAGACCAAACAGCATCCTCATCACTAGGGAAAAGAAACTACAGGAATAGGAGAAAGATTTGAGTAGATATAGCTCCAATACAACTCCATACTCTCTCACAAACAGAGTAACATCGGCAGCATATAAGAAGGTGGCAAGCATTAACACGTTATATAAAATTCTAAGTTACCTTGAAGTTACTATGCAAGAGAGAGTATGATGAGCAACGCCCCCACACAACCACCAGCACCTCCTTCCCACTGATCACCACACCACCGCCAGCACTCCTCTACTTAAGCCTTTACTAACACACACTCAAGTTACAATTACCCAACGCACTCCTCACATGGAAAAGTAGCAACTTCGCCGAGGACTTTATGAGGTTCTTGTAATATTGGAAAATAGTATCATTTGGTCGTTTGTATTAATTACTCCAGGTGCAGGTCGTGGTCTCCTTCAGCGCTCTCCAGAATAAAGTGACCAGACAGGTAATGCAGTATGAATACCCACAATATTATATTTATACTCAGGGCAAGCTTGCTGGGACTCAGGGCGAGCTTGCTGGGACGCCACGACCCAGCAAGTGGACATAACAGGTGTGCTGGTCCCCCACAAACTCCGTCTTCGCTGTACAAGACAGTAGTTTACTTAAGACTTATTTGCTATGAGGTGATTATTGATATATTGCTTGTGTTCTTGTACTATCAGAACGCCTCAGTGTGATCGCAGCGCTAAACATTTCTTTACGTGTTAAGAATATCAGAATTAAGGGAACTGCAGAAGGACTGCTGGCCCATCTGAGACAGCACCTATTTATATTCACTCGAACTCAGTCACATATATGTCTAACCTACGCTTGAAACACTGGCGTGCCCCCACGTGCATTATGTTACCTGGCAACGTGCTCTACACAACAACAACCCTGACCCCCAAACCAGCAGCCGTTAACACAAATATCAAACGGACAAGTATTATGTTAAAAGCGCAAATAAAATTTTTGTTATAATTCAATCGCTTTCACGTCAGATTTGGTTTGAGTAAACTAGGTAAATACCTGTATGGGACCACCGGTATAGACATGACCGGCGCTACCAAACCATTTGTCCTCTCACTTAGTACATCGCATTTCTTACGGAATCTATCAATCCTTTAACAATGCGACTTATTACTAGAAATTAAACACGATAACTATTACGTTTTCTATACATCGCCTCAATAGGTTAGGTGACACGCGCCCTCGTATTCGCGCTCCTCACAAGTCAAGAGAAATGGTGAAAAATGTAAAATGCCGCCACTGAACATTTGGAATTTCCCATATTTTGTGAGAGACGGGATGGGGGGGCGGGGGGGCGGAGGAGAATGGTGAATGATGAAGGGGGGGGAAGGAGAGGGGGGGAGACGGTTAGAGTACTAAATCCCACCTGTTGCTCCCTCACTACTCGCGCGCACGCACATTCGCACATGCACAAGAAAGCAGACAGGCACAGGCACCTACGCACCAGTGACTGAGCAAGCTTCCCTGTGCCCTCCCTCCTTTCCTCCCTCGAGCCACGCTTCCCTCACTCACTCCCTCCATCACGCTACACCTGCCCCTCTCTCTCCCTCCATCACGCTACACCTGCCCCACTCCCCCCCCCCCCATCATGCCACACCTGCCCCACTCCCCCCCCCCATCACGCCACACCAGGAACTGGTCCATTCCACACATTTCTCTGTTTACCGTCATGTTTATTTGAGCACATTTCTTTCTCCGTAATCTTAATTGCCTCGTGTTTGTCAACCTTTCCTCCAGCACGGTTTGTGTCCTCTCCTTTATTGAGGGAGAGAGGGAGGGAGAGAGAGAGGGGGAGAGAGAGAGAGAGAGACAAAGAGAGAGAGAGAGAGAGAGAGAGAGAGAGAGAGAGAGAGAGAGAGGGAGAGAGAGAGAGAGAGAGAGAGAGAGAGAGAGAGCGCTGACTAGAGAAAGCAGGCAAGTGATTGGTGGACTTCCATGAGTGAATGTGTAAGAGAGGGTACACCCTACATACAGTGAGTGTTCCACACTGAGTGAATGGACCCCCAATATGATTCAAGTTTACTCTTGCTGGGTGGATTAATATATTAAAAGTATCTCCGACGTTACCTTGAGGTTACATGAGATTGTTCCCAGGATTAATACCCCCCGCGACCCGGTCTCCGACCAGACCTCCTGTTGGTGGTTTAGTTATCCAGGCTACTCAGTCTAACATGAATACCAACATCCTAGTTGATCAGGAATCCTTAAGTTTATGAAGTTAAAGATATTGTTCTAAGCTTCGGATAAGTATACAAATCACCGGCTAGACAGGCAGGGTTCGCGTAGAGGAGACAGGGACCTTTGGCCCGCCAAGAGGTCACATGATTATGTAAGCCAACGGGAGTATCTTGAGGTTATCTTGAGATGATTTCGGGGCTTTAGCGTCCCCGCGGCCCGGTCCTCGACCAGGCCTCCACCCCCAGGAAGCAGCCCGTGACAGCTGACTAACACTCAGGTACCTATTTACTGCTAGGTAACAGAGGCATACGGTGAAAGAAACTCTGCCCATTGTTTCTCGCCGGCGGCAAGGATCGAACCCGGGACCATAGGATCACAAGTCCAGCGTGCTGTCCGCTCGGCCGACCGGCTCCCTACTGAGTAGACAAAGGTCGTCCCAAAAGTATGGGTCACGTATGATCGTCTCCTATAGTGTGATCACAACAGGGAGATCCACAAACCACACTGAAATAGCTTATTCTCCGGGTGGTGGGAGGACGCAGTATCACGGTCCCTTCATCGTGAAGGTTAGTGTGGTACAGGCAAGGAGGACCCCCCAAAGTGGCGGAGAGCGCTCCATCAAGGGGTCGTAGCGAGACAGGTCTTTACCTTCCTAACCGACCCAAACATTCAGTCAACGAAGCAAAATTTAGAGTTTTCATACGGAGGACCCGTGTGCTGCACAGCTCCTCGCCCCTCCCTCCTCCTCCTCCTGGTATGAGAGAGTGCTACACCAGCCTGCATGGAGGACACAGTCTGGAGGAGAGCAGCTTGCACAATGTCGGGGACACGATAAGGCTTATCTAGGTCGCCCAGGACCTGTTACTGACCTTCCCCAGGATGCAACCCACAACAGTTGCCTGACTCCCGGGGACTTGTTTACTGCCGCGTGAACCGAGGCATTAAGCGGAAAATGACACATACGTGGCCGAAACTTCTCCGTCCTGTAGCGGGAGTCGAACCCAGAACCTTGGTTGTGAGCCCACTGTGCTACAGAACCCAAGCAAATCTTCCAGTATGAATTTCAACGGACAAAAAAATCCAAACAGACACCAGATTCCATATATAGGAGGTAGCTGTGCGAGCGAGCGAGGAGGGACCAAGACATGCCAAGCACGACCTCACACATTTCATTGGTCGAAATAGCTCACTTGGAGCAAGCAACATTTACTTATTGGATTCATTCATGCAGTAAAGCTCTTAAAATACTGGGAACCTTTAAAATTCCTTAAGAGCAAAGAAGGAGAAAATGCATCACAAGGAAGCCAAGGAGAAATGGATGCAAGAGGCTGCCTGGACGAGCACTGACGCAGGCCATCACCACACCTGCAGGCACGGTACACTACTGAAGCAGGCCATCACCACACCTGCAGGCACGGTACACTACTGAAGCAGGCCATCACCACACCTGCAGGCACGGTACACTACTGAAGCAGGCCATCAGCACACCTGCAGGCACGGTACAATACTGAAGCAGGCCATCAGCACACCTGCAGGCACGGTACACTACTGAAGCAGGCCATCAGCACACCTGCAGGCACGGTACACTACTGAAGCAGGCCATCACCACACCTGCAGGCACGGTACAATACTGAAGCAGGCCATCAGCACACCTGCAGGCACGGTACAATACTGAAGCAGGCCATCAGCACACCTGCAGGCACGGTACACTACTGAAGCAGGCCATCAGCACACCTGCAGGCACGGTACAATACTGAAGCAGGCCATCACCACACCTGCAGGCACGGTACACTACTGAAGCAGGCCATCAGCACACCTGCAGGCACGGTACAATACTGAAGCAGGCCATCAGCACACCTGCAGGCACGGTACACTACTGAAGCAGGCCATCACCGCACCTGCAGGCACGGTACAATACTGAAGCAGGCCATCAGCACACCTGCAGGCACGGTACACTACTGAAGCAGGCCATCACCGCACCTGCAGGCACGGTACACTACTGAAGCAGGCCATCAGCACACCTGCAGGCACGGTACACTACTGAAGCAGGCCATCAGCACACCTGCAGGCACGGTACAATACTGAAGCAGGCCATCAGCACACCTGCAGGCACGGTACACTACTGAAGCAGGCCATCAGCACACCTGCAGGCACGGTACACTACTGAAGCAAGCCATCACCACACCTGCAGGCACGGTACACTACTGAAGCAAGCCATCACCACACCTGCAGGCACGGTACACTACTGAAGCAAGCCATCACCACACCTGCAGGCAGGATACAACACACGGGCTTACATCCACCACCACTCCGGTATATACAATAACATAACTATGTAGATATAGCACCTAAGTTTACAACACCTACACTCTAAATATACGGGGAATTAACACCACACCATTTGATAAGGCGTACCACAGAGTGCGCGCCCTTCAAGGTGTACCTTGGAGTGCGCGCCCCTCAAGGTGTACGGTGGAGTGCGCGTCCCTCAAGGTGTACCTTGGAGTGCGCGTCCCTCAAGGTGTACCGTGTATAGTGCGCCCCCTCAAGGTGTACCGGGGAGAGCGCGCTCTTCAAGGTGTACCGTGGAGTGCGCCCCTCAAGGTGTACCGTGGAGTGCGCCCTTCAAGGTGTACCGTGTATAGTGCGCGCTCAAGGTGTACCGTGGAGTGCGCCCCTCAAGGTGTACCGTGGAGTGCGCCCTTCAAGGTGTACCGTGTATAGTGCGCGCTCAAGGTGTACCGTGGAGTGCGCGTCCCTCAAGGTGTACGGTGGAGTGCGCGTCCCTCAAGGTGTACCTTGGAGTGCGCGTCCCTCAAAGTGTACCGTGTATAGTGCGCCCCCTCAAGGTGTACCGTGGAGAGTGCGCCCCCTCAAGGTGTACCGGGGAGAGTGCGCCCCTCAAGGTGTACCGTGTAGAGTGCGCCCCTCA
Organism: Procambarus clarkii; assembly: GCF_040958095.1. Taxonomy (NCBI): domain Eukaryota; kingdom Metazoa; phylum Arthropoda; class Malacostraca; order Decapoda; family Cambaridae; genus Procambarus; species Procambarus clarkii. The sequence goes on from NC_091172.1 coordinate 34,161,688, forward strand.
AGGTGTACCGTGGAGAGTGCGCGTCCCTCAAAGTGTACCGTGTATAGTGCGCCCTCAAGGTGTACCGTGTAGAGTGCGCCCCTCAAGGTGTACCGTGTAGAGTGCGCCCCTCAAGGTGTACCGTGGAGAGTGCGCCCCTCAAGGTGTACCGTGGAGAGTGCGCCCCTCAAGGTGTACCGTGGAGAGTGCGCCCCTCAAGGTGTACCGTGGAGAGTGCGCCCCTCAAGGTGTACCGTGTAGAGTGCGCCCCTCAAGGTGTACCGTGGAGAGTGCGCCCCTCAAGGTGTACCGTGGAGAGTGCGCCCCCTCAAGGTGTACCGTGTATAGTGCGCCCCTCAAGGTGTACCGTGTAGAGTGCGCCCCTCAAGGTGTACCGTGTAGAGTGCGCCCCCTCAAGGTGTACCGTGGAGAGTGCGCCCCTCAAGGTGTACCGGGGAGAGTGCGCCCCTCAAGGTGTACCGTGGAGAGTGCGCCCCTCAAGGTGTACCGTGGAGAGTGCGCCCCTCAAGGTGTACCGTGGAGAGTGCGCCCCCTCAAGGTGTACCGGGGAGAGTGCGCCCCCTCAAGGTGTACCGGGGAGTGCGCGCCCCTCAAGGTGTACCGGGGAGAGTGCGCCCCCTCAAGGTGTACCGTGGAGAGTGCGCCCCCTCAAGGTGTACCGGGGAGAGTGCGCCCCTTCTCTGCTGTGGACGTCAATTCATGTTCACCGCGCCATGGTGGCATTTAGCAGTGCCTTTGAGAAGTGCGTGTATACATCAAGGTTATGTCATAGTGGAATTATAACAGGCTCAAAATCTGTTGACCTGGGTTGAGCAGTTAATTGTTCTCCATTAATCTGGAGATGTTACTTTCTGTTACTTTTAAAAACTTTACAATCTGTGATATTTGGACGACAAATCTATACTTTGTTTTGTTGTTTTAAATGCTCTGCTACCTTTGTAGTGGATGCTGCTACAGCTGGTAATGTATGCGCTTTTTGTATCTCCTCAGCACCCAAGATTTCTCAGGTCCCCCCGTGGTCCCATAGACACAGTCCCCCCCGTGGTCCCCCTTGACCCTGTGGTCACTCCGGTAGTCAATGGTCCCATCGACAAAGATAACTTAAGAGGGTTCCCCGCTCATCTTCTCTATTTAGACAAATACCTCGACACGACCAGTTAAAATGTTATAATTTATACTTTAACCAATTCATCTATTAAGTGTCACCCACACTTCCCTGGAAATAAACATTCCATTCACCTGGACTCTAGGAGACTCGAACCGCGGACCCCAATCATGTGAGGGCAAATCGTCAATAGAGCTTCGGCCTCACATGCGTGGGTCCGCGGTTCGAATCTCCTAGAGTGAATGGAAATTCATCTATAGTTTACTCCAATACATTATCTCATAAAACACACACACACATTATATATATATATATATATATATATATATATATATATATATATATATATATATATATATATTTATATATATATATATATTTATATATATATATATATTTATATATATATATATATATATATATATATATATATATATATATATATATATATATATATATATATATGCAAGAATAATCATAATCACAACAAAACCCGTGATCTGGTTATGTGTAGCGAAGTATCCAAAATTTGCTTATTGTAGGTGCAACCTGTACACGAGTGTAAAGCTGCCGCCCAGTTGGCTGGGTGTGGAGCACATCTAGTAACAGTGTGACTCACCATAAATGTTAAGTGCCTTGTATAGTGGCTGTTGTGAGCCTCTTGTTGAATCACTTGTGATACAAAACACTATGTGTGTATTTGTGTAGGTGATATATATATATTATATTATATATATAATATATATAATATATATAATATATATATATATATATATATATATATATATATATATATATATATATATATATATATATATATATATATGCATGTATGTATGAGTATGTGTACATGTATATATAACAGTAATAATTGTGTAACTAGCGTCAAAAGATTGTTATAGGCTTAGCTAAACGAACTAGAGGGTTCAGTTCCTGAACTGATTTTGTGCCTCTGTAACCCGTTACACCAGCGCCCGCGGGATGGGTATGGGGTGCATAATAGAGAAAAATTGAATTGAATTTTACGTATCCACGAGGCAAATGAAACGAGAATTCCGAACGTTTTCGTCTGTAACATTATCATAGCAATAGGGGAAATTCCTGTAATTCCTTGATAATGTTGTGAAACACAGCAACGTTTGGAACTCTCGTTTCATTTGCCTATTATATCCCTACACATAACCAAATCACGTGTTTTTTGTGATTATTCTTGCATATATATATATATATATATATATATATATATATATATATATATATATATATATATATATATATATATATATATATATATATGTCGTACCTAGTAGCCAGAACTCACTTTTCAGCCTACAATGCAAGGCTCGATTTGCCTAATAAGCCAAGTTTTCATGAATTAATATATTTTCTCTAATATTTTTCTTATGAAATGATAAAGCTACCCATTTCATTATGTAAGAGGTCAATTTTTTTTTATTGGAGTTAAAATTAACGTAGATATATGACCGAACCTAACCAACCCTACCTAACCTAACCTAACCTATCTTTATAGGTTAGGTTAGGTTAGGTAGCCGAAAAAGTTAGGTTAGGTTAGGTTAGGTAGGTTAGGTAGTCGAAAAGCAATTAATTCATAAAAACTTGGCTTATTAGGCAAAACGGGCCTTGCATAGTAGGCTCGGAAGTGAGTTCTATATATATATATATATATATATATATATATATATATATATATATATATAATATATATATATATGACAATGTCAGACCACGGAGGAAAAATGAAACAGGAATTTCCTTAAGTACTTTCGTATATTAAATACATCTTCAGAAGGTGAAGATGTGAAGGTGAAGATTGACCTTCTGAAGATGTATTTAATATACGAAAGTACTTAAGGAAATTCCTGTTTCATTTTTCCTCCGTGGTCTGACATTGTCACAATCTTAATCACGTGTTTATTTTCGTGATATACACACACATATATATATATATATATATATATATATATATATATATATATATATATATATATATATATATATATATATACTATATATATATATATATATATATATATATATATATATATATATATATATATATATATATATATTATACACACACACATATATACATATATGTAAATCAAATCAAACGAGACAAAGGTGAAGACATGTACAGTCACTTTGAAAGTTTGGTAGTCACCGTGAATGCAAAAGTTGTTGTGATTGAGGCATTGTTGTGAACACTGTAACACTTGACACCACGAGTTGAGGCAGTAGAGTTCACCGTGCCGCCACCGTGACACGTACACACGCGGTACGGCGTGTGGTGGACCTCGTGTGGGCCGCCACACACACACACACACACACACACACACACACACACACACACACACACACACACACACACACACACACACAACAAGTGGTTCCTTACACAAGACACGAGGAGCGCGCGCTAGCACCACGACCACCAACATAATAGTCACACGTGAGCACTCGCCATCACCTCACCGCCAGGGTCTCCGTCACCACAAGGCATCCTGCCCCTGGCCACCTTCCCGCACACAACAGCGGACACTTCCACCTTTACAGTTCTCCACTCCTGTAACGGAACCGTCACTTGCAATCAAACGTCACCAGCCACAGATGTACTTTTGCAGCAGCACTCGAGGTTTAAGTGGTAGTTGAAGTGATGGTTGCACTTGAGCAGTTGGGGGGGGGGGGGCGAGGAGAGTGCAGGGTCCTGCCACCAGTGTCGCCGCAGTGAACTGTCTCTAGGACGCTGCCAGCAGCATCTTGCAGTGCCGTCACAACAATCTTGCTAGGGGAGAGTGCCAGGAGTCGCAGTGCCACCCCACCCAGCTAAGGCTTGGGCGGCATCAGCGGAGCACTGTGGCGCCCGTTGGAGCAACCAATCCCTTTACAGACCCGGTTAGCCCTTACTGCATACTGTGGTGGGCTGGAGGCGTATAAGAGTGCGTGTGCACAGTTGGGCACATTGTGGAGGCGAGCGGTGAGTGGTGTGTCAGAGGAAGTATTGAGCCATTGTAGGGAAGCAGACACTTGTAGAGGCACTATCACAGCTGCACCCTTGTCTTGAGGCACGCGGGTCGCCACGCAACAATTAATCAACCAAACAAATAATTCAATGGTTGCCCTTGGAAGAGAATTATAACAGTGTCAACGAGGTTTAACAATATGTATTTCTGGCGGAGAATCACGACCTTTGACACAAGGACTCACTATGTAGAGTGCACGAGTGTAGAGTGAGGCACGGGCGCCACACTCACGCAGCTAGTGAGGGTGGCACAGCGGCGACCACACAACACTGTCATGAGCGGTGAGGAGCGGGAGTTTGTGAGGTGCGGGGGCTGCACCCGCCACCAGCCTCCTCGAGCGCCCTCCTCACACCCGCCCTTGCCCATCGTCATCACCAGCCACGGTAGTCGCCATAACGAGTGATGTGGTAGTGGGTGGTGGCGGTAGTGGTGGAGATGGTGGTGGCGGTGTGGTGGCGCGTGGCGGAGTGCAGGGTGGTGGCGCTGGGCACTCCTGACCTGGAGGCGCAGGTGCCTGCTGCGGCGCCCGCGTTCCTAACCCCTCCCCCCCTCCCCCCCTCCACGAACTCTTGGGGGAGAGGGGAGGAATTGTGCCTACGTACGGGAGGTAGGGGGGGGGGCGGCACCACTGATATACTACCACCAGCAACTTTAAGACTGCGGTTGTAGATGGTCTTGTAGAGCAGTGGAGAGTCGGTAATAAGAGGCTGTACAGTAGGATGAGTGGGCCAGAGTAGCGTGGCGGCGTGCGGCAACCTGCAGCTGGAGTTCCAGCGGCGGCAGGACAGCCCACGACTCCTGCCTCCCACAGAAACTGTTCATTCAAGTGCAAACCCCCGAGCCTAACATTCACACCCACGGGAACACTGCCCAAAACTCACAGCTCCGCCCCTCGCCTTGCAGGGAGGACGAGAAGGTGGTGTGGAGGCCATGTGGCTATGGGTGCACGTGTGGAGGTGATCCCCTCCTCCAGGAACACACAGTCCTCTTCAACACTACTGTCCTTCTTAACCACCAGGACGCACATAGCACCAGACTCCTTCCTGCAGGTTCTCAACACACCAACACACATGAAAACTTCACGTGAAGCCTCTATCATTTACGGAACAGATAATGTCCAAGAGAAAGGGTGAGCCTGGAGATGAAATAAAAGGACAAGAGCTTGGTAATATAAGCAATACAAATGGAAGGTATGTGTAAAGTGGAGGGCAGGCAGCCTGGGAGGCTGGGGTGAGAGCCACAACACCTGCCCTCCACACTACCCTATCCCGGACAACCAGGGAAGGAAGTCTCTTGCAAATGACAACACGTAACAAGACGAGTATAGGGAGAGGATACATTCAACTAAGGGGGGAGAGGAAAGATGAACGATACAGATATAAGGGGTCGAGTAGATACAGGAGTATGGTAGATGTAGCGGACAGTAGATGACGGCTGCCTCCCCTCTCCAGGTGGTGGTGGTGGTGGTGGTGGTGGTGGTGGTGGTGGTGGTGGTGCTGCTGCTGCTGCCGCAAGCCATCGATCCGCATCAACACAAAACCATCTCTCCATACACTACATCTCTCTCTCACACACACACAAAAAAGACGTCAATGCTGCCAGTCCCCTGAGACTCCAAGCCTCCAACATCTAAGAACAAACTTTACAATTAAATAAGACTTTTCTCCAGCAAAACTGAGCAGACGACACTAGGAGTTTGTTCAGCATTAAAGGCGAACTATTATATGGATAGCCAGAAAGTGAAGGTTGTACCAGTCCATAAGCGAGACACATAGACAAACACACATACTAGGGGGGGGGACTTGACGGCTGAGTGGGGGGCTTGACGGCTGAGTGGACAGCGCTTGGCCTTCGTAATCCTAAGGGTCCGTGTCCCCAGCGAAGGTGGAAACAAATGGACAGACTTTTTCACCCTGATGCACCTGTTCACCTAGCTGTAAATAGGTACCTGGGAGTTAGACAGCTGTTACTGGCTGCTTCCTGTGTGTGTGTGTGTGTGTGTGTGTGTGTGTGTGTTTGTGTGTGTGTGAGAGTGAGAGTGAGTGAGAGAGAGAGAGAGAGAGAGAGTGAGAGTGAGAGTGAGAGTGAGAGAGAGAGAGAGAAAAAAGTTAATTGTTGATTGACAGTTGAAACGCGGGCCCATAGACTTCCAAGCTCAACCTCCGCAAACACAACTAGGTGAACACACACACACACACACACACACACACACAGACGAAGACGAGGCTGGAACAAGTCCAGGTATACCACTAGGCTAGTCCCAGTAATAGGAGGCATGAGTTACGAGGAGAGGCTGAGTGATATGATTTTGATTGTTGGCGCCGGGGGCGGCTAGTTTATTGTGCACCCCATACCCATCTTGTGAGCGGTAGCGCAAAATCATTACAGAGGGCACAAAAGATCTTTATCAGACCTCATCTTAGACTATTACATAAACAATTTCTTCTATCCTTCACACCTTATAGTTACAATATCAGGTCGTTACAGAGAAAGTGCTATTTCAAGAGCTATATATTTACAGTAAGTCATTAAACATTAATGGTAGGTCTTATCGCTAATACATAATAGTTTGAGCAATGGAGATATTACAGAGTCATTGGGGAACTGCTGTTTATTAATAGCCTTCACAATACACTACTTGTTTCTTAATCTCATATGTCGTTTATCTACTGGATGCAGTCTTGACCCAGCCGTCGCCCTGATGGGGTCACGCCAAATATGGCGTTAGTGGGTCGTTAAAAAAAGTGAGGATACACGACCAAGAAGTGAGGATACACGACCAAGAGGTGAGGATACACGACCAAGAAGTGAGGATACACGACCAAGAGGTGAGGATACACGACCAAGAGGTGAGGATACACGACCAAGAAGTGAGGATACACGACCAAGAGGTGAGGATACACGACCAAGAGGTGAGGATACACGACCAAGAAGTGAGGATACACGACCAAGAGGTGAGGATACACGACCAAGAGGTGAGGATACACGACCAAGAAGTGAGGATACACGACCAAGAGGTGAGGATACACGACCAAGAGGTGAGGATACACGACCAAGAAGTGAGGATACACGACCAAGAGGTGAGGATACACGACCAAGAAGTGAGGATACACGACCAAGAAGTGAGGATACACGACCAAGAGGTGAGGATACACGACCAAGAGGTGATCACTCAAGAAGGACTTGCTGGAATGCTCCATGGTGTCCTGCAAGGCGGTTCCAGCCTACACAGATTACACGGCTGAGTGAACTGCACCTAACGTCCTGGAAGACAAGAGTACGGGGGAGACATGATCACCACATACAAAATTCTCAGGGGAATTGACGGGATAGACAAAGATGGAATATTTAACACGATATTACGGACTGTTCATGCCCGTGATACCTCTTGGGTGGCTTACCCTTCATCAATCATTCAACACAGGTGGTACACGCTCAAGGGGACACACAGGTGGAAGCTGAGTACCCAAATGAGCCACAGAGACGCTAGAAAGAACGTTTTCAGTGTCAGAGCAGTTAGTAAATGGAATGCACTAAGAAGTGATGTGGTGGAGGCCGACTCCATACACAGTTTCAAAAGTAGATATGATAGAGCTCGAGAAGCTCAAGTACATCAGAAGATTGACGGATGAGAATCAACAATTATGATTCAACAATTAAAGAGCCAAAGCTCAAACCCCGCAAGCACAACTAGGTGAGCACTAGGCGAGTACTGAGTTCATGTGAAAACAAAATAAAGTAAATAAACTATAAAAATACGGGATTAAACTTGAGGCAGAATTGAGGAGACTGACAGTGAATGTGTGAACGTGCTCACTCGCCTTCCCCTCGTCCCATCTCAAATCCTTATCGTGACCCCTTCCCAGTGCTATATAGTCGTAATGGCTTGGCGCTTTCCCCCCCTGATAATTTCTTCCCTCACCAGTGTTGCAGGAAAGGTGAATCATGGAGGATATGAACACAAATACATGATATCAAGGCTGGACAGAGAGGCAATGCACAATGAAATCACAATAATCAATGGAATCATAGAGGAAATGCTCAAAATGAGAAAGAGTAGGACTAGAGACACGCTTGGGAGCTGAAGACGGATTAGGATTACTAAGAATCAATGGTACGGACTACGAGACGAGATCCTCCACACAAATTCAATATGCTTATGAAAATAAACACAAATTCGCGACGAAAAACAGAAAGAACGCGTTACTGCATTATGAGACTAGATGGAAAGTCGAGACAACATGGCTATTACTCCACACTCTAAACAACACTAGGTGAAGGGAAAGACAACTATCAGGGGAAAGCGCCAAGCCATTACGACTATATGGAAGGGATCAGGATAAAGATTTGAGATGGGACAGGAGGATCGAATAGTGCACAATCACTAGGACGGCTGGGGATTGAACGCCGACCGGCATGAATTGAGACCGTCGCTCTACCGTCCAGTTCAAGTGGTTGGGCCACAACTAGGTGAGTACATGTACCTACACAGATGCCTCCAGGAGTGTGTACATCACATATTTCAGATCAATTCTTGAGTATGTGGAATTAGCTGGAGTCCATATCTTATTAAATACAAAACGAGGTTGAGACACAGGTGGAAACTTAAGTGCCTAAATGAGTTAAACCCATTTGAAATATTTGTTTTCAGTGTCAGAGTAGTTAACAAATGGAATACACTAAACAGTGATGTGGTGGAGACAAACTCTATACACAGTTTCAAATGTACATATGGCAGCCCAAAAGGCTCAGAAACAAAGACACCAGATGATTAAGAGTGGCGATGCGGGCCAAAAGAGCCGAAGCTCAGCCCCCAGCAAGCACAGTTAGTGGAGTAGGCACACGCAGCTAGACAAGCCTGGGAAACAATAACTTCCCAAAACCTGCTTAAGAGAGCAAGGTGTTGGGCAGGTAGCTGCTGAAACACCAGAGAACTGATCACAGCTACACAGATCACAGTGAGAGCCGAGGGGTCCCCTCGCTCTCCTCTCCGGGCTCAACCACGACCCCCCACTGCTCCCCTCCCCTCACCCCACCACCAAACAGCCTCCCCCCCCCCCTTCCCCTCGCGCTGTTTCACTCACGATATTTCTCAACCGTTAAATTACTCCTTTTGAGGATTTCCAAAATGATAAATTATTTATCGGAGTCAGAAGTAATGGTGTTCCACACGCGGAGCTTTCTCGGCGGCGAGATGGTGAGCCCCCGTAAGATGGTGAGGACCGTGAGATGGTGAGCCACCGTGAGATGGTGAGCCCCAGTGAGATGGTGAGCCCCAGTGAGATGGTGAGCCCCAGTGAGATGGTGAGTCACCGTGAGATAGTGAGCCACCGTAAGATGGTAAGCCCCAGTGAGATGGTGAGTCACCGTGAGATAGTGAGCCACCGTAAGATGGTGAGCCCCAGTGAGATGGTGAACCATCTCACGGTGCTCACTATTTGTCAACATCAACCAGCCACCACCTCTGGTTGCGTTTGTAGGGACTCTCGACCTCGAAGACGACGATATGCAGCATCCGGGGAAGCCTTGTGGGGTACTCGCGTACACTCACATGTTGTCTTCTACCACTCCAAATAATTTTGTATTTTTTTTATGTTACTTTATTTAAAATTTCATTATAAAAAGGGTTACAACACTGGGAACCAAACTCCTTCAAAAAACTAGCTGCCCTTGTACCCCAAGCACCAAGTGAGATTATTATATATATATATATATATATATATATATATATATATATATATATATATATATATATGAATGAAAACTCACACCCCAGAAGTGACTCGAACCCATACTCCCAGGAGCAACGCAACTGGTAACTACAGGGCGCCTTAATCCACTTGACCATCACGGCCGTCAAAAGGAAGTGATAGCCGAGGCTATTTGAGCCACTTCCCCGACGGCAACTCGGATGGTAATCTTGGGCATAGCATTTCACCAAATCACCTCATTCTTTGGGGCACACGTGAGGAACACAAATGCGAACAAGCCTGAATGGTCCCCAGGACTATATGCGAATGAAAACTCACACCCCAGAAGTGACTCGAACCCATACTCCCAGGAGCAACGCAACTGGTAACTACAGGGCGCCTTAATCCACTTGACCATCACGGCCGTCAAAAGGAAGTGATAGCCGAGGCTATTTGAGCCACTTCCCCGACGGCAACTCGGATGGTAATCTTGGGCATAGCATTTCACCAAATCACCTCATTCTTTGGGGCACACGTGAGGAACACAAATGCGAACAAGCCTGAATGGTCCCCAGGACTATATGCGAATGAAAACTCACACCCCAGAAGTGACTCGAACCCATACTCCCAGGAGCAACGCAACTGGTAACTACAGGGCGCCTTAATCCACTTGACCATCACGGCCGTCAAAAGGAAGTGATAGCCGAGGCTATTTGAGCCACTTCCCCGACGGCAACTCGGATGGTAATCTTGGGCATAGCATTTCACCAAATCACCTCATTCTTTGGGGCACACGTGAGGAACACAAATGCGAACAAGCCTGAATGGTCCCCAGGACTATATGCGAATGAAAACTCACACCCCAGAAGTGACTCGAACCCATACTCCCAGGAGCAACGCAACTGGTAACTACAGGGCGCCTTAATCCACTTGACCATCACGGCCGTCAAAAGGAAGTGATAGCCGAGGCTATTTGAGCCACTTCCCCGACGGCAACTCGGATGGTAATCTTGGGCATAGCATTTCACCAAATCACCTCATTCTTTGGGGCACACGTGAGGAACACAAATGCGAACAAGCCTGAATGGTCCCCAGGACTATATGCGAATGAAAACTCACACCCCAGAAGTGACTCGAACCCATACTCCCAGGAGCAACGCAACTGGTAACTACAGGGCGCCTTAATCCACTTGACCATCACGGCCGTCAAAAGGAAGTGATAGCCGAGGCTATTTGAGCCACTTCCCCGACGGCAACTCGGATGGTAATCTTGGGCATAGCATTTCACCAAATCACCTCATTCTTTGGGGCACACGTGAGGAACACAAATGCGAACAAGCCTGAATGGTCCCCAGGACTATATGCGAATGAAAACTCACACCCCAGAAGTGACTCGAACCCATACTCCCAGGAGCAACGCAACTGGTAACTACAGGGCGCCTTAATCCACTTGACCATCACGGCCGTCAAAAGGAAGTGATAGCCGAGGCTATTTGAGCCACTTCCCCGACGGCAACTCGGATGGTAATCTTGGGCATAGCATTTCACCAAATCACCTCATTCTTTGGGGCACACGTGAGGAACACAAATGCGAACAAGCCTGAATGGTCCCCAGGACTATATGCGAATGAAAACTCACACCCCAGAAGTGACTCGAACCCATACTCCCAGGAGCAACGCAACTGGTAACTACAGGGCGCCTTAATCCACTTGACCATCACGGCCGTCAAAAGGAAGTGATAGCCGAGGCTATTTTGCCTCGGCTCCTGGGAGTATGGGTTCGAGTCACTTCTGGGGTGTGAGTTTTCATTCGCATATAGTCCTGGGGACCATTCAGGCTTGTTCGCATTTGTGTTCCTCACGTGTGCCCCAAAGAATGAGGTGATTTGGTGAAATGCTATGCCCAAGATTACCATCCGAGTTGCCGTCGGGGAAGTGGCTCAAATAGCCTCGGCTATCACTTCCTTTTGACGGCCGTGATGGTCAAGTGGATTAAGGCGCCCTGTAGTTACCAGTTGCGTTGCTCCTGGGAGTATGGGTTCGAGTCACTTCTGGGGTGTGAGTTTTCATTCGCATATAGTCCTGGGGACCATTCAGGCTTGTTCGCATTTGTGTTCCTCACGTGTGCCCCAAAGAATGAGGTGATTTGGTGAAATGCTATGCCCAAGATTACCATCCGAGTTGCCGTCGGGGAAGTGGCTCAAATAGCCTCGGCTATCACTTCCTTTTGACGGCCGTGATGGTCAAGTGGATTAAGGCGCCCTGTAGTTACCAGTTGCGTTGCTCCTGGGAGTATGGGTTCGAGTCACTTCTGGGGTGTGAGTTTTCATTCGCATATAGTCCTGGGGACCATTCAGGCTTGTTCGCATTTGTGTTCCTCACGTGTGCCCCAAAGAATGAGGTGATTTGGTGAAATGCTATGCCCAAGATTACCATCCGAGTTGCCGTCGGGGAAGTGGCTCAAATAGCCTCGGCTATCACTTCCTTTTGACGGCCGTGATGGTCAAGTGGATTAAGGCGCCCTGTAGTTACCAGTTGCGTTGCTCCTGGGAGTATGGGTTCGAGTCACTTCTGGGGTGTGAGTTTTCATTCGCATATAGTCCTGGGGACCATTCAGGCTTGTTCGCATTTGTGTTCCTCACGTGTGCCCCAAAGAATGAGGTGATTTGGTGAAATGCTATGCCCAAGATTACCATCCGAGTTGCCGTCGGGGAAGTGGCTCAAATAGCCTCGGCTATCACTTCCTTTTGACGGCCGTGATGGTCAAGTGGATTAAGGCGCCCTGTAGTTACCAGTTGCGTTGCTCCTGGGAGTATGGGTTCGAGTCACTTCTGGGGTGTGAGTTTTCATTCGCATATAGTCCTGGGGACCATTCAGGCTTGTTCGCATTTGTGTTCCTCACGTGTGCCCCAAAGAATGAGGTGATTTGGTGAAATGCTATGCCCAAGATTACCATCCGAGTTGCCGTCGGGGAAGTGGCTCAAATAGCCTCGGCTATCACTTCCTTTTGACGGCCGTGATGGTCAAGTGGATTAAGGCGCCCTGTAGTTACCAGTTGCGTTGCTCCTGGGAGTATGGGTTCGAGTCACTTCTGGGGTGTGAGTTTTCATTCGCATATAGTCCTGGGGACCATTCAGGCTTGTTCGCATTTGTGTTCCTCACGTGTGCCCCAAAGAATGAGGTGATTTGGTGAAATGCTATGCCCAAGATTACCATCCGAGTTGCCGTCGGGGAAGTGGCTCAAATAGCCTCGGCTATCACTTCCTTTTGACGGCCGTGATGGTCAAGTGGATTAAGGCGCCCTGTAGTTACCAGTTGCGTTGCTCCTGGGAGTATGGGTTCGAGTCACTTCTGGGGTGTGAGTTTTCATTCGCATATAGTCCTGGGGACCATTCAGGCTTGTTCGCATTTGTGTTCCTCACGTGTGCCCCAAAGAATGAGGTGATTTGGTGAAATGCTATGCCCAAGATTACCATCCGAGTTGCCGTCGGGGAAGTGGCTCAAATAGCCTCGGCTATCACTTCCTTTTGACGGCCGTGATGGTCAAGTGGATTAAGGCGCCCTGTAGTTACCAGTTGCGTTGCTCCTGGGAGTATGGGTTCGAGTCACTTCTGGGGTGTGAGTTTTCATTCGCATATAGTCCTGGGGACCATTCAGGCTTGTTCGCATTTGTGTTCCTCACGTGTGCCCCAAAGAATGAGGTGATTTGGTGAAATGCTATGCCCAAGATTACCATCCGAGTTGCCGTCGGGGAAGTGGCTCAAATAGCCTCGGCTATCACTTCCTTTTGACGGCCGTGATGGTCAAGTGGATTAAGGCGCCCTGTAGTTACCAGTTGCGTTGCTCCTGGGAGTATGGGTTCGAGTCACTTCTGGGGTGTGAGTTTTCATTCGCATATAGTCCTGGGGACCATTCAGGCTTGTTCGCATTTGTGTTCCTCACGTGTGCCCCAAAGAATGAGGTGATTTGGTGAAATGCTATGCCCAAGATTACCATCCGAGTTGCCGTCGGGGAAGTGGCTCAAATAGCCTCGGCTATCACTTCCTTTTGACGGCCGTGATGGTCAAGTGGATTAAGGCGCCCTGTAGTTACCAGTTGCGTTGCTCCTGGGAGTATGGGTTCGAGTCACTTCTGGGGTGTGAGTTTTCATTCGCATATAGTCCTGGGGACCATTCAGGCTTGTTCGCATTTGTGTTCCTCACGTGTGCCCCAAAGAATGAGGTGATTTGGTGAAATGCTATGCCCAAGATTACCATCCGAGTTGCCGTCGGGGAAGTGGCTCAAATAGCCTCGGCTATCACTTCCTTTTGACGGCCGTGATGGTCAAGTGGATTAAGGCGCCCTGTAGTTACCAGTTGCGTTGCTCCTGGGAGTATGGGTTCGAGTCACTTCTGGGGTGTGAGTTTTCATTCGCATATAGTCCTGGGGACCATTCAGGCTTGTTCGCATTTGTGTTCCTCACGTGTGCCCCAAAGAATGAGGTGATTTGGTGAAATGCTATGCCCAAGATTACCATCCGAGTTGCCGTCGGGGAAGTGGCTCAAATAGCCTCGGCTATCACTTCCTTTTGACGGCCGTGATGGTCAAGTGGATTAAGGCGCCCTGTAGTTACCAGTTGCGTTGCTCCTGGGAGTATGGGTTCGAGTCACTTCTGGGGTGTGAGTTTTCATTCGCATATAGTCCTGGGGACCATTCAGGCTTGTTCGCATATATATATATATATATATATATATATATATATATATATATATATATATATATATATATATATATATATATATCGTTGAAAACGACAAAGTTTTAGATATATGGTTCTAGCACGAATGTTCTCGATATTCCTCATGTTTATCTTCACTGAAGCAGGAAGATTAAAAATTAACTCTCCAAAGTTCATTTTTACTTATTATTTGGGTCTGACGCCTAGTGAGGCGTTTCGTAAGGTCTCACCTCACATTCTCGAAGACAAATTTCTTCTGTGTATCTCCTGATTATCCTCTAGTGGTGAGGTGGCAGGCGATACTGATGAATGACATACCTGGGGTATTAAATGAATGGGGTATTAATGGGGTAGTATATTAAGAGTGACATGTTGGCAGTTTATGTTCTAGTCGCTTCCGTTCCTGTTGCAGGGTCATAGGGTCCAGCTTCTGCATTGGCCCGGGGTCTTGAAGTGGGTAGAGTGCAACTGTGTATTAGCTGGTTATTGATGGCTGGTCTAGATTACTTGAAATGTAGCGCTTCACTGATGTCTAATCTTCTGTGGTCATTGTATCTATCAATTATTTCCGTGTTGCTCGTCAAAATATCCCTGGTGATCGTCTCGTTGTGTGTGGCGATTGTATGTTCCTTGATGGAGCCCTGTTGTTTGTACATTGTTAAACGCCCTAGAGAGAGACGTTGTTGTCTTGCTTATACACCTAGTTCGTTGGGGCTGACAATCCCCAAGTGGGCACGTGAAGGCGTAGACAACGTTGGTCTCTTTCAAGGTGTTTTTCTTGGTGTCGGGAGAATTCATCATTAGCAGGTTGGCAGTTTTCCTACTCTTATAATATAGTGTTAGTTTTATGTTTTGGTTGACGTCAGTTGGGGTAACGTTCCTCTCAATGATCTCTTTTAGGGCTCTTGCCTCTGCTTTGTGGGCCGCGGAGAAGAAATTTCTGTTGAACAATTGTATTGAACAACTAATACCGCAATACCCGTACTTCCAATAAAATTGTTATAGAAACTTCTGGCCAATACTCCGTCCGACCTTGTGATAAGTCCATTGTACTATTTACTATATTATTATAATGCTAACTAGTTATGCTATTATTAATAGGTGTGAAAAGTAAAGGAACGTTCTCAGACTTTTATTAAAATCCAATATGAATGTACAACTATTTATGAATATAATAGTTTTCATTTGATTTGTAATTTGAGTAGAGGCATGTTATGCAAGGCGGCACCACCCCCCCCCGGCCCGGGCGGGCGCTCATCCTGTTAATGCACCAGTACTCGTTACCACCCACCTCCAGCCCTAACTGCACTACCATGCTCGCGTTATTACTGTTATTAACATGCCAACATCCGCATTCAATTGGCTGCCATAAATTATATCAAGTGTTACAGAGCTTGTATTAATAGCCAGCAATGTTATACTGGGAAGCTCAGAGTATTTAATGGATTACAAGGATATTCCCAAGAACCTGGCCATGGATCAAATAATTACAGTGATCTAGCTAGAAAACTGTCTAGTTTCCTCTTGAAGATGTCCACGGTTGTTCCGGCAATATTTCTCATGGTCGCTGGGAGGGTGTTGAACAACCGCGGACCTCTGATGTTTATACAGTGTTCTCTGATTGTGCCTATGGCACCTCTGCTCTTCACTGGTTCTATTCTGCATTTTCTTCCATATCGTTCACTCCAGTACGTTGTTATTTTACTGTGTAGATTAGGGACCTGGCCCTCCAGTATTTGCCATGTGTATATTATTTGGTATCTCTCTCGTCTCCTTTCTAGCGAGTACTTCTGCCTATTACTATGTAGCAATGATGAAACTAAACTTGACCTGGGTACCATAATTTCTGATGTTTAAAGCTTTATTGCTCCAAACATTCAGGTCTGAATGGAGATAAATTACAGATCTTTAAATGCCGGAAACATCAGTATTAAATATTATTTGCGTCCTACCGGCAGATCTAGAGAGTCCAATGGCATAGTTCCTGTCCATATATCTTCCCCAGGGTGTGGGGAGGACAGAGGTGGTCACCTGCTACACATAACAGTAGCCGCAGCTCAGCCAGCCAATAACTGCATCACACAGTCTGATGGACGTCTTGTCCTGCCCATATGCGCAGGCGTCAGGGAGAATACATATACTTTATATACTGGTGCATTCCGAGAATAATTTATCTCCATTTAGACCTGAATGTTTGGAGCAATACAGCTGTAGACATCAGAGACGAAGGTTGCCAGGTCATTTTCAATTTCATCTTTGCTTCATGTTAATTTAGCTGCTATGTTTGTGACGTTATGGTTAGTTACATCTTTGTCTGCATACAAGATATTCTGTACTCTGTATTCTGAGCAACCACCAGATTATTTATGACTGCTATTATGAGTCTCACTGTGTTGCTGGTAAAGTTCTCAAGTACTTGAACAGCAGACCTTAAATTACACAAAATGACGCCATGTGTATTGTTTAGTGCACTGCTACCAATTCTTTAGCCTGACGCTGGGGGTTTGTGTGTGCAAGCGAGGTTGCCAACCCTGCAGCTGCAACCCGTTCTCGCAAATTCGTAAAGTCAATATTGACTTATTAACTACGTGCATAGGTGATATAGTAAACATAATAGATACCCTTAAGAAGATTCATAGAAAACACCGACCTTACCTAACCTTGTTAGTATCTTAAGATAAGCATCTTATTGCTTCGTAATTACAATTATTACTTAACCGATACCTATTATAGGTTAGGTAATAATTGTAATTACGAAGCAATAAGATGCTTATCTTAACATACTAAGTAGGTTAGGTAAGGTCGGTGTTTTCTATGAATCTTTTTAAGGGTATCTATTATGTTAAGTATGTCACCTATGCACATATTTAATAAGTCAATATTGACTTATTAAATTTGCGAGAACGGGTTGGCAGCTGCTACAGTGCTTCCTCTTCATTGTTGCCATCATTGTAACCTTAATGCTCACAACACTTAACAATGTTAACAGGGAAAACAATTCTACCAAGTGCGACTGTTTTGAGTAGAACAAGATTTATATAACCCTCCCTAGTGATGGCTATATTAAAGGCTAGCAGGCTGAGGTGCAGGCTGAGGTGCAGGCTGAGGTGCAGGCTGAGTTCGCAAGTTCGAAACACACGAGGCATTTCAAACATATATATATAATTACTTCCATAAGGCTGGAAACTTCTCAACCAACAACGATATAAAATGCTTGTTGGTTTGTTAGGAACATTCTCTGACCTGTTGGGTGATGACGTGTTGGGGCAGTACAGTGCCATGGATGGAGACGTGTTGGGGCAGTACAGTGCCATGGGTGGCGACGTGTTGGGGCAGTACAGTGCCATGGGTGGCGACGTGTTGGGGCAGTACAGTGCCATGGGTGGCGACGTGTTGGGGCAGTACAGTGCCAGGGATGGAGACGGGACAGGACAGTGCCACGAGTAGTCTTCACTGGTCCAAATCTCAACTACAAATATTGTGCTCCAAACTATCAGAGAGAAACAAAATGGCGGCGTCTTGCTCAGACACACTGCCAACAACTGGCATGGAGTGAGAGAGATGAAGTCGAGTTTTTTCCGCCTGAACAAACAACAATAAAAATGCAACTGTAATTCTGGAAGTCGTGAAGCTCTATTGGCTTGAACCACACAAAAACTGTTTAATATGAGGATGTAGTTTGAGCGTTATTCTCTCAGAGGTGAGTGGGGGGGGGGGGGGGGGGTGGAGGGCCACAACACACTCCGGACTTGCCGCCAGGAATGAGGACGTTCTTCCATTACTGCCGCAGGAAGAACATGGTCAGGTTGTGTGTGTGTGGAGAGTGAGGACATTACTGTAACTCTGGAGGACCGGGGCAAGTGTTAATACTGCTGCTAGAGAGAGGGAGGGGGGAGCATTATGTGCACTCTGTGTTGGAGATCATTACCGTCTCTCTGGTCCAGCCCGGCTCCAACACCACCACCGCCTCCAACACCACTACCACCATCACTACCACCACCCCACTACTCACCTGTCTAATCATTCTTCTGAACTCACCGATCAACCTGTCCTCATACTTAATGTGCAGTAAATTGGACGTTATCGACCATAACGTCAATCAAATTTAAAGTTGTTGTTGTTGTTGTTTTAAATTCAGGTACGTATAACAAAATGTCCATTTAGCGCGTATATAGTGAGCACGTATAGTGAGAACGTATAGTGAGCATGTATAGTGAGCACGTATAGTAAGCATGTATAGTGAGCACATATAGTTAGCACGTATAGTGAGAACGTATAGTGAACACGTATAGTGAGCACTTATAGTGAGCACGTAAAAAACATTTACAGGCTCTCCGTAAATGTGAATTTGCATTTGGAATGTAAATTTAAAGCAACAGTGACGCTCTCCGGAGTGAGGACGTGGAGAGATCCGGTGTGTTGACTAGGCTCCTACGCTACTGGGGAAGAACCTCCTCCTCATGTACAACGAGTGTCAAAGTGTGAGCTCGGGCAGCAGCATTCGTGTGTACCACAAATTATCACCAACACCAAGCGAAGCCAAGTGATGGTAATTTTTTCGTTTTTGAAGGGCTATTCTTGCGCGGGCCCTAAACCTCTGGCTGCCCCACTAAGTCTTACTCCTGGTTGATGGGGTTCTGGGAGTTCTTCTACTCTCCAAGCCCGGCCCGAGGCCAGGCTTGACTTGTGAGAGTTTGGTCCACCAGGCTGTTGCTTGGAGCGGCCCGCAGGCCCACATACCCACCACAGCCCGGTTGGTCCGGCACTTCTTGAAGAAAACTTCAAGTTTTCTCTTGAAGATGTCCACGGTTGTTCCGGCAATATTTCTCATGCTCGCTGGGAGGATATTGAACGACCGTGGACCTCTGATGTTTATACAGTGTTCTCTAATTGTGCCTATGGCACCTCTGCTCTTCAGTGGTTCTATTCTGCATTTTCTTCCATATCGTTCACTCCAGTACGTTGTTATTTTACTGTGTAGATTTGGGACCTGTCCCTCCAGTATTTTCCACGTGTATATCATTTGATATCTCTCAAGTCTCCTTTCTAGCGAGTACTTTTGGAGAGCTTTGAGACGATCCCAATAATTTAGATGCTTTATCGCGTCTATGCGTGCCGTATATGTTCTCTGTATTCCCTCTATTTCAGCAATCTCTCCTGCTCTGAAGGGGGAAGTGAGTACTGAGCAGTACTCGAGACGGGACAACACAAGTGACTTGAAGAGTACAACCATTGTGATGGGATCCCTGGATTTGAAAGTTCTCGAAATCCATCCGATCATTTTTCTGGCTGACGCAATATTTGCTTGGTTATGCTCCCTAAACGTTAGGTCGTCGGACATCATTATTCCCAAATCCTTTACATGCTGCTGTCCTACTATGGGCACATTTGATTGAGTTTTGTATCCTGTATTAAAGTTTAAGGTTCTCATTTTTACCGTACCTGAGTACCTGGAATTTATCACTGTTAAACTGTATGTGGTTTACGTTTTTATATTTTCATCTTTTTCTGTAGCGCATGAGCTGGAACTTATCTTCGTTAAACACCATATTATTTTCTGTAGCCCATAGAAAGACTTGATTTACATCAGATTGAAGGTTTGCCGTGTTCTCTATGTTATCTACTCTCATAAAAATCCTAGTGTCATCTGCAAAGGATGATACAGTGCTATAGGTTGTGTTCTTGTCTATGTCCGATGTGAGGATGAGAAAAAGTACTGGAGCAAGCACAGTACCCTGGGGGACTGAGCTCTTCATGGTTGATGGTCCGGATTTTATTTTATTGACTATTACACGTTAGTCAGGAAATTGTAGATCCATCTGCCTATTTTTCCGATAATTCCTTTTGAACGCATTTTATGTGCAATAACACCATGGTCACATTTATCAAAAGCTTTTGCGAAATCTGTGTAAATTACATCAGCGTTTTGTTTGTCTTCCATAGCATCTAATGCCATATCAAAGTGGTCCAGCAACTGTGACAGGCAAGAGCGCCCTGTTCTGAAACCATGTTGTCCGGGGTTATGGAGATGCTGTGATTCCATGTATTTTGTGATCTTACTTCTTAGCACTCTCAAAGATTTTTATGATGTGCGATGTTAGTGCTATCGGTCTGTAATTTTTTGTCTCTGCCTTATTTCCTCCTTTATGGAGTGGTGCTATCTCTGCTGTTTTTAGTATGTCAGGGATAACGCCAGTATCTAGACTTTGTCTCCAAAGAATGTGAAGGGCCTGCGATAGTGTTTTTTTTTACAGTTCTTGATGAATATGGAGTTCCAAGAGTCAGGGCCTGGTGCAGAGTGCATAGGTGTACTGTTTATGGCTTCTTCAAAATGGTATAGGAGTAGATATAACTCCAACACTAACACCGGGATAACACAAGCCGGGTAACATCGCCAGCATATGACACGCTGCCAAACATTACAACGTAGTTTAGAAACTTACATCATGACTCCAAGGCAATCTACAAAACATTTGTTAGACCAAAACTGGAATATGCAGCACCTGTATGGAATCCACACCTTGTGCAGAATATAGACAAGATTAAGTGCCAGATCTAAGAGGGCTAGGTTCTGAAGTTAATGGAATTAATGAACTAGACTAATGGAACTAGATCTAACAACCCTTGACGACGGAGGAAATAGAGAGCATATGATCACAGCATACAAGATACAGAGGGGAATAGACAAGTGAGGACAAGGAGAACCTCCTTAAATTGAAAGACAGTAGGAAAGGACAGACGTGAAAGCTGGAAACTCCAATTAGTCAAAGAAATATAAGGGAGTGTTCGTGTCCAACACAAATGGAATGCACTGAATGAAGCGCTTGTAGAAGCCTCCTTCATCCACTACTTGACGCTAGATCCCTCCAGGAATTTTAACATTTGGATAATAGAATTATAATGCAAAAGGTGCAAGGCAAGGAGGAGGGCATAAAGAGAGAGGCCCCCAGCCACACCACTCCCACCACACCACACCACACCAACCACACCACCCACACCACACCAGCCACACCACACCACACTCCACCACACCACCCACATCATCCCCACCACACGGCCTACCTCTCAACGCCCACATTTAATCAATTTCTCCCACTCTAAAAATCGTAAGTTGCGTTCGTTAGTGGGATAAAAGTTAGCGTGGAGGATCTTGCGCTAATTATTCCCACAATGAAGACCAATTCATTAGGTATAATAAGGCAGCGCCTCAACTTTATGAAGAGTGATTGACCAAGTTGTGCAGAGAAATCCCCCGAGAGCTTCCCGCTGGGTACCCTCTCCCCTACTCCACCATCACCTGCCTAGTGTCTCTTGCCACCATTTCCTTAACTCCCACCTAACACCACTAACATCACCTAACACCACTCCGTGTCGGACCCCACCTAACACCACTAACATCACCTAACACCACTTTGTGTCGGACCCCACCTAACACCACTAACATCATCTAACAGCACTTCGTGTCGGACCCCACCTAACACCACTAACATCACCTAACACCACTCCGTGTCGGACCCCACCTAACACCACTAACATCACCTAACACCACTCCGTGTCGGACCCCACCTAACACCACTAACATCACCTAACACCACTCCGTGTCGGACCCCACCTAACACCACTAACATCACCTAACACCACTTTGTGTCGGACCCCATCTAACACCACTAACATCACCTAACACCACTTTGTGTCGGACCCCATCTAACACCACTAACATCACCTAACACCACTTTGTGTCGGACCCCATCTAACACCACTAACATCACCTAACACCACTTTGTGTCGGACCCCATCTAACACCACTAACATCACCTAACACCACTTTGTGTCGGACCCCATCTAACACCACTAACATCACCTAACACCACTTTGTGTCGGACCCCATCTAACACCACTAACATCACCTAACACCACTTTGTATCGGACCCCATCTAACACCACTAACATCACCTAACACCACTTTGTGTCGGACCCCATCTAACACCACTAACATCACCTAATAGCACTTCGTGTCGGACCCCATCTAACAGCACTCCGTCTCGGACCCCACCTAACAGCACTCCGTCTCGGACCCCACCTAACAGCACTCCGTCTCGGACCCCACCTAACAGCACTCCGTGACGGACCCCACCTAACAGCACTCCGTGACGGACCCCACCTAACAGTACTCCGTGACGGACCCCACCTAACAGCACTCCGTGACGGACCCCACCTAACAGCACTCCGTGACGGACCCCACCTAACAGCACTCCGTCTCGGACCCCACCTAACAGCACTCCGTGACGGACCCCACCTAACAGCACTCCGTCTCGGACCCCACCTAACAGCACTCCGTGACGGACCCCACCTAACAGCACTCCGTCTCGGACCCCACCTAACAGCACTCCGTCTCGGACCCCACCTAACAGCACTCCGTCTCGGACCCCACCTAACAGCACTCCGTGTCGGACCCCACCTAACAGCACTCCGTGTCGGACCCCACCTAACAGCACTCCGTGTCGGACCCCACCTAACAGCACTCCGTGTCGGACCCCACCTAACAGCACTCCGTGTCGGACCCCACCTAACAGCACTCCGTGACGGACCCCACCTAACAGCACTCCGTGTCGGACCCCACCTAACAGCACTCCGTGTCGGACCCCACCTAACAGCACTCCGTGTCGGACCCCACCTAACAGCACTCCGTGACGGACCCCACCTAACAGCACTCCGTGTCGGACCCCACCTAACAGCACTCCGTGTCGGACCCCACCTAACAGCACTCCGTGTCGGACCCCACCTAACAGCACTCCGTGTCGGACCCCACCTAACAGCACTCCGTGACGGACCCCACCTAACAGCACTCCGTGTCGGACCCCACCTAACAGCACTCCGTGTCGGACCCCACCTAACAGCACTCCGTGTCGGACCCCACCTAACAGCACTCCGTGTCGGACCCCACCTAACAGCACTCCGTGTCGGACCCCACCTAACAGCACTCCGTGACGGACCCCACCTAACAGCACTCCGTGACGGACCCCACCTAACAGCACTCCGTGTCGGACCCCACCTAACAGCACTCCGTGTCGGACCCCACCTAACAGCACTCCGTGTCGGACCCCACCTAACAGCACTCCGTGTCGGACCCCACCTAACAGCACTCCGTGTCGGACCCCACCTAACAGCACTCCGTGTCGGACCCCACCTAACAGCACTCCGTGTCGGACCCCACCTAACAGCACTCCGTGTCGGACCCCACCTAACAGCACTCCGTGTCGGACCCCACCTAACAGCACTCCGTGACGGACCCCACCTAACAGCACTCCGTGTCGGACCCCACCTAACAGCACTCCGTGTCGGACCCCACCTAACAGCACTCCGTGTCGGACCCCACCTAACAGCACTCCGTGTCGGACCCCACCTAACAGCACTCCGTGACGGACCCCACCTAACAGCACTCCGTGTCGGACCCCACCTAACAGCACTCCGTGTCGGACCCCACCTAACAGCACTCCGTGACGGACCCCACCTAACAGCACTCCGTGTCGGACCCCACCTAACAGCACTCCGTGTCGGACCCCACCTAACAGCACTCCGTGACGGACCCCACCTAACAGCACTCCGTGTCGGACCCCCACCATTCCAACGAAGAATACCAAAAAACAATTGAAGCAGAGAACGGGCCATACTAGGTGAGCATTGAGTGGTGAAGCAGCAGAGCAGGAGAGCGCTGTGCGAGGCGCCTACAAGGACCCCGACCCCCCCCCCCCCTCCCCCTCTCAGTCACTCGCCTATTGTCACAAATACACAGATGGAAATCGTCTTCGTTATGGAAAATGAGTTAATTAAATCTCAAGTTGGGTAGACTCAACGAGCGGACATTGTTCTCCCCCTTCAAGGAAGGTAACTGATGAGTGCTTGAGAGAGATGTTTGCAGGGGGCGCGTGTGTTACAAGCACTCAACCAGCAGGTAATGGAACATAATGTGTGTGTACTTACATAATTGTGCTTCCAAAACCTGGCCTTCGACTCTCTAGCCTTGCCTTTCACTTTGCAATTAAGTCACGTGCAGATTGTATTGGACGCTATACTTTAAACCGTCCTCAGAGCCTGCCTCCAACACTTCATTTCTTAATGTATTAGAGAGAGAGAGAGAGAGAGAGAGAGAGAGAGAGAGAGAGAGAGAGAGAGAGAGAGAGAGAGAGAGAGAGAGAGAGAGAGAGAGAGAGAGAGAGAGAGAATGTGTGTGTGTGTGTGTGTGTGTGTGTGTGTGTGTGTGTGTGTGTGTGTGTGTGTGTGTGTGTGTGTGTGTGTGTGTGTGTGTGCGCGCGCGCGCGTGTGTACATTGTTCACAGGCTGAGAGGAATGTCTCAGGGCAGCCCTTGACAACTGAGTAGTGCAGCTTTACTCGTAACTGTCTATGATTTTGTCATATTGTCACAAAGTTGTAAATTGAGTTTTCCTCCAATCCACTTCAGTGTTCACTTCTCACACTGACTTCATATATGTTATCCTCTGCCCGGCTCACCTTCCCTTTACCTGCAACAGTAATATGTCTCCTTTAGCTACTCCGCTCAAGATTTTATATCAGAATCATATATTCGCTGATTCTTCTCCCTTGCAGTGTTTGTAGGTTGAGCCCCTTTTAGTCTTCCTCTTAGCCTGAATGTCGGTGTGTGTGGAGAGTGGGTTAAACTGTTGTAGGGTAGAGCAGGTGAGGTGTGTGTCAAGCACTGGTATTGTCCTCGTTATCCTTGTTGTGCTGCTCTTGTAAATTGACACCAGTAATTCCATCTATCATCATACTATCATGCAAGAGGAGCCACACATCTGTGGATCATCCAATAAAATCAGCAGACTTCTAGATGTTACTACTGCTCGGCTTAGACTCGGTTACAAGTATCTCTGGGAATTCTCATTATCTGCTGATGTAGACCTGACCAAATGTAAACTGTGTCAACAAAATTATTCGCACACCCTCCGTTACTATGTGATAGAGTGCGAAAAGATACGTGAATTTAGAGACAATTCTATAACCAATGTTCCAGCGATGTGTAAATATTTCATTCAAAATGGTCTGCTACCAGAAATTTTAGCCAAATATCCCCAGTTTGCTAACTGTAGGTAGTAACTGAGTGATTGTAAGCTATCCACCGCTGCCCACTGGATGGGGGGCGGTGTGCAGGACAAACATATAAATTTTGACACTAGCTCTCCACATATGTCAGTTGCTTAATTTAGAACCTGTACTTGAGGTCGATCTCGAACCCATTGTTGATGTGACGACTTATATTGAATTTTGTAACTAGCTCATCAAGATTGTAACTTGCTTAGCTAAATGAATTGGGGTTCAGTCCCTGAGCCCATTATGTGCCTCTGTAACCCTTTCCACTACCGCCCACAAGATGGGTATGGGGTGCATAATAAATGAACTAAATTAACTGATGGTCTCGAAGCGTGCCGTATAAGTTCTCCGTGTTCCCTTTACTTCAGAAATCTCTCCTGCTCTAAAAGGGGAAGCAAGTCCCGAGCAGTACTCAAGACGGGACAGCACAAGTGATTTGATGAGTACAACCATTGTGATGGGATCCCTGGATTTGAAAAATTCTCGTAATCCATCCTATCATACCTGTACACCAACACAGGTGTTGTATTAAGGGCTCGTGTACACCAACACAGGTGTTGTATTAAGGGCTCGTGTACACCAACACAGGTAGTGTATTAAGGGCTCGTGTACACCAACACAGGTGTTGTATTAAGGGCCCGTGTACACCAACACAGGTAGTGTATTAAGGGCCCGTGTACACCAACACAGGTGTTGTATTAAGGGCTCGTGTACACCAACACAGGTGTTGTATTAAGGGCCCGTGTACACCAACACAGGTGTTGTATTAAGGGCTCGTGTACACCAACACAGGTGTTGTATTAAGGGCCCGTGTACACCAACACAGGTGTTGTATTAAGGGCCCGTGTACACCAACACAGGTGTTGTATTAAGGGCTCGTGTACACCAACACAGGTAGTGTATTAAGGGCTCGTGTACACCAACACAGGTGTTGTATTAAGGGCTCGTGTACACCAACACAGGTGTTGTATTAAGGGCTCGTGTACACCAACACAGGTAGTGTATTAAGGGCTCGTGTACACCAACACAGGTAGTGTATTAAGGGCTCGTGTACACCAACACAGGTAGTGTATTAAGGGCTCGTGTACACCAACACAGGTGTTGTATTAAGGGCTCGTGTACACCAACACAGGTGTTGTATTAAGGGCTCGTGTACACCAACACAGGTAGTGTATTAAGGGCTCGTGTACACCAACACAGGTGTTGTATTAAGGGCTCGTGTACACCAACACAGGTGTTGTATTAAGGGCTCGTGTACACCAACACAGGTAGTGTATTAAGGGCTCGTGTACACCAACACAGGTAGTGTATTAAGGGCTCGTGTACACCAACACAGGTAGTGTATTAAGGGCTCGTGTACACCAACACAGGTAGTGTATTAAGGGCTCGTGTACACCAACACAGGTAGTGTATTAAGGGCTCGTGTACACCAACACAGGTAGTGTATTAAGGGCTCGTGTACACCAACACAGGTAGTGTATTAAGGGCTCGTGTACACCAACACAGGTAGTGTATTAAGGGCTCGTGTACACCAACACAGGTAGTGTATTAAGGGCTCGTGTACACCAACACAGGTAGTGTATTAAGGGCCCGTGTACACCAACACAGGTAGTGTATTAAGGGCTCGTGTACACCAACACAGGTGTTAACCCAGGAGGAGTTGAGGAAAATCATTACCAGACAAAACTCTGGACACTGCATACAAAACGTGTTGGAAGTGATAGTGTTATTTTGTGCTGTACCGACCGTGCTGTAGTGAATATGTCGGCCTGCGGGTCCCTCCAAGCAACAGCCTGTTGGACCAGGTCAAGCCTAGCCCCGGGCCGGGCTTGACCAGGTAGAAAACTTCCAGAACCCCATCCAGTTACTATCATTATCTTACCATTATCATTATTGTTGGACTTTATAACATTATCTTATTAGTAGTAACACTGATCTTAGCCAAAAGGCCGAGAAGCGAACATTATCTTATTATTAGTGATATAATCATTGTAACAAATTAGTATAGATGTTTGTTACTTTTTCACATAATAATCCCTCTGTCTATATAATCTTTTAAACAATTTCCCCCGCTAATGTAATGTGTTATCTTTTTACACAATAGCCCCAATCTATGTAATCCTTTTAACACAATTTTGCTCGCTTACGTTGTCATACGACCAGTTCGCCCAGTCGACGTCATCCTTAAAACACAATTTACCTCTTACGTCATCCTCAGACAGGAATAACTTCAATTCCTCCGAGGTCGTCACCCCAAAAAAAGCTCTCGTCAAGCCCTACAAAAACTTACAATTCATTTGAATTTAGATATGACATTAGGCAAACATGAAAGGAAAGAGCAGAGAGCATTGGCGCGTTGTGGGACTGACGAAACTCGAGTCCTGGGCCGTCCGGAGCCTGGGTTTCTCTAGCGTCCGGAGCCTGGGTTTCTGTGGCGTCCGGAGCCTGGGTTTCTGTGGCGTCCGGAGCCTGGGTTTCTGTGGCGTCCGGAGCCTGGGTTTCTGTGGCGTCCGGAGCCTGGGTTTCTGTGGCGTCCGGAGCCTGGGTTTCTGTGGCGTCCGGAGCCTGGGTTTCTGTGGCGTCCGGAGCCTGGGTTTCTGTGGCGTCCGGAGCCTGGGTTTCTGTGGCGTCCGGAGCCTGGGTTTCTGTGGCGTCCGGAGCCTGGGTTTCTGTGGCGTCCGGAGCCTGGGTTTCTGTGGCGTCCGGAGCCTGGGTTTCTGTGGCGTCCGGAGCCTGGGTTTCTGTGGCGTCCGGAGCCTGGGTTTCTGTGGCGTCCGGAGCCTGGGTTTCTGTGGCGTCCGGAGCCTGGGTTTCTCTAGCGTCCGGAGCCTGGATTTCTCTAGCGTCCGGAGCCTGGATTTCTCTAGTGTCCGGAGCCTGGGTTTCTCTAGCGTCCGGAACCTGGATTTCTCTAGCGTCCGGAGCCTGGGTTTCTCTAGCGTCCGGAGCCTGGGTTCCTCTAGCGTCCGGAGCCTGGGTTTCTGTAGCATCCGGAGCCTGGGTTTCTGTAGCGTCCGGAGCCTGGGTTTTTGTAGCGTCCGGAGCCTGGGTTTCTGTAGCGTCCGGAGCCTGGGTTTCTGTAGCGTCCGGAGCCTGGGTTTCTGTAGCGTCCGGAGCCTGGGTTTCTGTAGCGTCTGGGGCCTGGGTTTCTGTAGCGATTGGAGCCTGGGTTTCTGTAGCGATTGGAGCCTGGGTTTCTGTAGCGATTGGAGCCTGGGTTTCTCTAGCGTCCGGAGCCTGGGTTTCTCTAGCGTCCAGAGCCTGGGTTTCTGTAGTGTCTGGAGCCTGGGTTTTGAATGTGTGTGGCGTGCAAATCTTGAAGTTAATGCAGAATGTATGTCGGGTGTGGAGCAAGGTTTTGAACCATGGATTTAAGAGAATAATAAGTGAGTGTCGACTCCTGGGAGGAAGGTTGTGGATCTTGGTCCCATGTTGTAGAGAGGCCGAGTGATGCGAGCGAGAAATGGACGATACTGAAGTTGTGGAGGTGGTGGAGGTAGCTGCCCAGGCTGGGGGAGGTGGTGGTGGAGGTAGCTGCCCAGGCTGGGGGAGGTGGTGGTGGAGGTAGCTGCCCAGGCTGGGGGAGGTGGTGGTGGAGGTAGCTGCCCAGGCTGGGGGAGGTGGTGGAGGAGGTAGGAGCGTGATAATGCCAGGCCGGCGGAAACTAACAAGAGGAGGAGGAGCGCCGGAGGGAAGCTGGTGATGTGAGAATGTGTGAGTATTGAGCAACCCATCTCACCTTTAAGCGAGGGTGCGTCACCAGGGCTGTGATCACCACTGCTACTCTACCCTGCCCTCACCACACACACACAAACTACCCACACATTACACCCTACACACACACAATACACTCCGCCATGAGCGCACTAACCCGCGCCGCCACCACACTAACCTCTGCCCTACACACCAACTGACTCTACAGGTCTCCGTCCAGCAGGGAAAGGTTGGGGGCTACTCCGGCCTGGCTTTCATGCTCTCATCAACCTCACACGACCACCTCATATCTTCCTATGTACATAAATATTATCTCCTCCACTCCGATGTATCTTAGCACATATCGCCACCTCATCTTCATCTCTCACATAAGCTCATACAATCCGTCTTCACACACACCGTTAATCTTTAATCTATTTATAAAGGTCAACTTTACACAGCACCTCACGACAATCCCTTACAATTATGTTACGCAACTCTCTCACATTACACAAGTCTGCGTCACTGTGCGTCACACCTGCCCTTTATAAGCCCCCCCCCACCACTATACTATGTGAGCCATCTGCGTCACACCCCCCCCCGACCACTCTACCGTCCATGTGAACCATCTGCGTCACCCCCCCCCCCCCCGACCACGAGGTAGTGTAGAGCACTATAACATAACACTTATCGCAGTGCGCCTCGCTGCCATCTTCCTCCCGTCGTGTATACAATCATATTTCGTAACATATCAGAACACGAAACAATGGATATAAATCTGATAAGTTTAGATTTAGGAAAGACTTGGGTAAATACTGGTTCGGTAACAGGGTTGTTGATTTGTGGAACCAATTACCGCGTAACGTGGTGGAGGTGGGGTCCCTTGACAACCCGTTCTCGCACTTTCTTATAGTCAATATTGACTTATTAAATAAGTGCATATGTGACATACTAATTTATTGTGAATATTTTAGTTTATCTTGAAAAGCTTCATAGAAAACACCGACCTTACCTAACCTTCTTAGTATGTTAAGATAAGCATCTTATTGCTTCGTAATTACAATTATTTCTTAACCTATTATAGGTATAGCTTAATTATTACTTAACCTATTATAGGTATAGGTTAATTACTTAAATAATTAATATTTAAGTAATAAGAACCTATACCTATTATGGGTAAAGGTTAATTATTACTTAACCTATTATAGGTATAGGTTAAGTAATAATTGTAATTACGAAGCAATAAGATGCTTATCTTAACATACTAAGAAGGTTAGGTAAGGTCGGTGTTTTCTATGAAGCTTTTCAAGGTAAACTAAAATATTCACAATAAATTAGTATGTCACATATGCACTTATTTAATAAGTCAATATTGACTATAAGAAAGTGCGAGAACGGGTTGCCCTCGATTGTTTCAAGCGCGTTACCTTTGTTCTTATGTTCTTATCTGTACACTCTTATCTCCTCTTCTGCTATTTTACTCCTACTCTGTCCAGAAGCCCCAGCAGGAGCTCCAGCAGAAACCCAAGCAGGAGGTCCAGGAGAAGGTCCATCAGGAGCCCAAGCAGGAGGTCCAGCAGGAGGCCCAGCAGGAAGTCCAGCAGGAAGTCCAGAAGGAGGCCCAGCAGGAGGTCCAGCAGGAGGCCCAGCAGGAGGTCCAGCAGGAGGCCCAGCAGGAGGTCCAGCAGGAGGCCCAGCAGGAGTCATATTGAAGCGAACACCTGTCATGGGCCACGGTAATGGCCATATGGATGTTATACTTGCCTGGAGGCGGGCCAGCACTGTGGTTACTTCACCACACGTAGTCCGTCCTACACAAACCGCAGGTCAGCACAGACCTGCGTCTTCCTACACCATCGCTAATCTCTCACTCAACCTCTTTCCAAGTAGCTTTTTTATTAATACATTAGGTACATCTGCATTTGTGCAGCTACCCTAGACTATATGAAGGGGAGTACAGTGTCAAAAAGCTAGCTACGTGATGCTAAAAAAATCCCCATAACTCAGGATGATTAGTCATACAGAGGCATGTGATAAGTAGTCTACACTGGCACACTCTGGGTTCGTTATGAGGATATCATCAACACAACATTGAATAAGGTAGCAGTGATATTAAAAGTTACCATCTCGCAGGATGGTTAGTCATACAGAGCCATGTGTTCAATAGCCTGCACTGGCAAATTTTGGATACAATATGAGGATATCCTCAAGAACACGAGAGTGAATAAAGTAACTGCAAAACTCCAGGTACCTCATGCCAATGGGTCTGATAACTGGGCATTCGGTGATGTAGTGTGGGAGAACATGTCCCAGTTCCTGCTCACAGAGTTTGCACCTGGAGTGCTCAGGATTGGGAGATCCGTCACCTGTAGCCACCTGCCACAGGTAACTGTAACCCAACCTGATCCTGGCAACCACTGTGTCGCACAGTCTGGTGGACGTTTTGTGCTGCCCATAGATATAGGTTTCAGATCTGAACAAATCATAGTTTTTTATACTGGTGCTTTCAGGTCGTTGGGAGTCAGTAATTTCTTTCCTGTCAGACCTTAGTGTTTGGACCAATACAGTTTTGACAGCAGAGATGGGGATACCTAGATCTAATTCAACTTTATCTTTGTTGCACGCAAATTTGGCCGCAATGTGTCTCATTATGATGGGTTATATTTATGTGTGGTGGTATCCATACAAAGGAGATTCGAGACCCTTTACTCTGTGCAGCAGTTAGGTCATTTATACTTGGTAGTATGAGGTTCTTGCTGTCGATCTTCTAGGAGACGTTTTCGATGGCTTGAAGAGAAGACTTTGAATCACAAAATATTATTCCTCCTCCAATGTTTTTTTAATGTACTGGTAGCCTCTCACCTCTCACCGTGTGAGAGGTGCCCGTACCCCCGTGTGAGAGGTGCCCGTACCCCCGTGTGAGAGGTGCCCGTACCCCCGTGTGAGAGGTGCCCGTACCCCCGTGTGAGAGGTGCCCGTACCCCCGTGTGAGAGGTGCCCGTACCCCCGTGTGAGAGGTGCCCGTACCCCCGTGTGAGAGGTGCCCGTACCCCCGTGTGAGAGGTGCCCGTACCCCCGTGTGAGAGGTGCCCGTACCCCCGTGTGAGAGGTGCCCGTACCCCCGTGTGAGAGGTGCCCGTACTCCCGTGTGAGAGGTGCCCGTACCCCCGTGTGAGAGGTGCCCGTACCCCCGTGTGAGAGGTGCCCGTACCCCCGTGTGAGAGGTGCCCGTACCCCCGTGTGAGAGGTGCCCGTACCCCCGTGTGAGAGGTGCCCGTACTCCCGTGTGAGAGGTGCCCGTACCCCCGTGTGAGAGGTGCCCGTACCCCCGTGTGAGAGGTGCCCGTACCCCCGTGTGAGAGAGGTGAGGGTACTCCAAGCAGGTAAGGGTGGTGGTGGGTTAGCAGAGGACTCCGAGCTAACCCACCACCGCCAAACTCTACCCATCCCCTTTAATTTAGTGCTCCATATCCAAAGGTGTGGTCGGTGGTGGGCTGGTCGCTCACCGATCTACCCGACCTCCCACCTCAAGATGGCTGCAGTGCCAGTCCTCATACACTCAACCATCTAGATTTTTGACATCTTGAAACGCAAGGTTTCGAAGGACTAAGCCGTATAGGGACTAAACAGCTGAGACCGAGGGACCAAACATCTTAGGCTTAGGGATATATAACTGCTGAGGTTGAGGGACCCAACTGCTGAGGTACGCAACAGCTGAGGCCAAGGGATCCAAAAGCCGAGTGACCCAATACCCGAGGGTCTCAACAGGAGAAGAACCCAAGAGCTGAGGAATCCAACATTTGAGTGGGTTGAATTACATTTATATATATATATATATATATATATATATATATATATATATATATATATATATATATATATATAATATAATATAATATAATAAATAATGTATATGGACATAAATATATATGGACATTCAGGTGTTAGTAAGAATGATCACTGGTGGTGAATAAACATTCATGTAATCTTTGGGTTAAGTTAACAATGTGGTGTCGACATGACCAGTGTCCCAAGAGGAGCACACGGCTCCTTCCTACAGGATGTAACACACTTACCTTCTGCCTTCCAAAGGGGCTTTTGGAAGGCAGGAGGTAGACAACAAATGCTGGGAAAGGTATCCGTGACCCGCGGAGGAGCCACACCGGAGAGAGAGAGGGGGCGATGGCGGGTGTCGGAGGAGCCTGAGACGGGAAGAGTTCGGGCGGGTGACGGGAAGCAGCGCCGCAGTAACGATCAAGATGAGGAAGGTGAGCTGTGCTTCCACCCGCCGAGGGTAGCACACGACTTGTGCCCCACTTGTCCCCTGCCCTGTCTCCTGCTGGACACGGCAAGGGCTGAGGCACCCCCCCCCCCAGGCTGAAAGAACCACGCTGAGTTCCTGATCCCTTAAACTCCCTCGTCTTCTTTTCTTTTCCCATCTCCCTCCGCTATTGTCCTACCTTCCCTTTCCTGCTGCCCTCTCTCCCTTCAACACCACTTCCCCTCACCCTCTCTTTTTTCCCTTCCCTCCACCGTTCCCCTCCCTCCCTTCCATCTCCGCCGCTGCCCTCCCCATCCCTTCCCTCCACCGGTGTAAACTGACACCATCACAAAGTTAACCACGAATGTGCTTGTGAAACACGCAGTCCTCCACTAACCAGCCCTTCGCGGTCAACCCTTTTTAAACTTGGTGGAGTTGAGCCAGAGCCGACACCAGATAGTGAGGGTCTCAGCCCAGCCAGCCCCAGCCGCCACTCCTACAGTTAGAAACAATCTTTACAAAATCATGAGAAATTTGTAAAAGTTTCACTGCAATTGAATTATGACACTGTAAGAGCCAGGTAAGAATTTATAACATCAATGGTGACTTTACACCGGAGTAATGAGTAGCGACTGTGCTAGCTTAGGAGGATGTGCGTACAATGTGCACATTTATGGTACAGTGAGAGTGTACAAACATGACTGGACGTCACACTGTGAAAGCGGGCCGAGTTTGGCGGAAATATTGGCTACAGTCCGGCCGGCAAACATGACCACTCACAGCATCAGTGACGCTAACCCATAAACTGGCCTCACACCAAAATATAACTAACTGCTCGGCAAACTGATACATTTTCCTTAACATCATGTAACCTCTGATTTCCAAATGCCTGAGAAAATATACAAGTTCAATAGGATGAATCAATTATGAAGCGAATCAGCCACAATAACGAGGTTGAAAACAAATAACCCATACATTTTCTTCCTTAAAGAGAATGAACATTTGATTATGGTTGACGAACGGATGGCTGGCTGGCTGGATGAACTGGAGTGGGAGGAAGTGTGTGAGCGGATGAGCGGATGGGACGAGCCTGTGGGGTTGGAACGGGGGATTCCCCACACAACACCCACTACAATCTACTTGTACACATTAGGTGCGCAATACTTGAAACCTTTATGAAATAATATAAATATTTACATAAGAATATGAGGGTGTCCAGGACCCAAGTGGAGGTAAGGTGAGAGTGGTGGAGAGGGAGGCACGCACAATGGGTAGTTAATCCCTGAGGTTGGTGTTGGGGTCCCCGGCGCGGCCAGCAACACTTACCTTCACACAACACTCGCCGCAACTTACCTGCAAAATAAAAGTCTTAGTTACTTTTAATTCAGTACACAATATATACATCAATAAAATATATTTAAAGTGTTAATTAAGTGGACCATTAACGTAGGAGGTGGTATGGTAATCTGGCGTCAGCCTAACACGTCATTCCTCACTATTATATACTAATTCAAATCACATCAAAATAAAAACAGTAACATCCATTTGTGTTTGTATATGATATAATATATGGAAAGACGAGTGACGTCATTTCCAGTCAAATCTACTCTCAAGTTGATGTTTTTGAACATCGCTGTCCGCACTCTCTGCTGTGTTCAAATGTCTTCCCTTGACACTATCAAAGCTGTACGTCAAGACGGTACCGTCCTAACCTAAGGCTTAACTCCTCTCTGCCTCTCACGGTTCCGAACCTCAGACAGCCGCCTTCATCAAGACTCGCTACATTATCAATCGTCACATAATGAATGATAAGCTCGCCATGATGAAGAGACTCTAGACAGGCTCCGTGAGTCGACCTGCCACTCTCACACCACGTGAACCACGTGTTATAACGAGAGTACTAGACAAGTTGCTGGAGTACAGTTCTTACAAAACAAAGCCAACATTATCGAGGCCCATGGGGAAGACTAAGCTGGGGGGGGGGGGGGGGGTTGTAGAAGCCCTTGAGACATACTAGAGGAAAAGTCGAGGAACTCGACAACACATCCAACTAGCAAGAGGCTCTTCCAGAGAACACGTCCACCCAGCTATTTGTCCCATGAAAGACCACACTGTCAGCCCCAGGTATCACCATCCTCTTCCATGTATCTCGCGAGTTTAACTAACCAATATCAGGAGGGTGTGGAGTGAGAGGGCGGCGAGAGGGCGTGCCGGAGTCAGAGAGGAAATACAATGATTGGAAGAAGGGTAGGTGCCCTTCAGGTTTAAGGGTGGTCACCACTCCGGCGCTCCCATCCCCTCAGTGACACCCGCTCACACGCCTCTCACCCGGCCACACTCTCAATTGTCAACTCCTGCACCTACCAGCCCTCTTAACACCAGGGCGGTGGTGGCTCTCACAATTCTTGGTGGGGGAGGGAAGGCACACGTACCCCACCCTGGGGCACAATACCACATGGGGGAGGGAAGGCACACGTACCCCACCCTGGGGCACAATACCACATTGGGGAGGGAAGGCACACGTACCCCACCCTGGGGCACAATACCACATGGGGGAGGGAAGGCACACGCACCCACCCTGGGGCACAATACCACATGGGGGAGGGAAGGCACACGCACCCACCCTGGGGCACAATACCACATTGGGGAGGCCTAGCGAGTGAGAGAGATGGGAGGGCTAACGGGTGGGAGAGAGAGGAGGGCTAGAGGTAGAGATAAGGCATGAATGAAGGGGCCTGTTGATATATAGATAATTTCTCCTGCGCAATAACAAGGGAATCACTGGCACCTTTGAAAAAAAATTCCTCCTCGTTTCGTGTTAAGTGTCACATTCATTGTGGCGTGGGCCTCCGTGGTGAGGGAGCTTCTTATCCCTGCCCAGCACGGAACACACTGGTTGTCTTGCACACTGTGGTCACAAGAATGTCTTCACGGAACGCTCTCAGCTATCTTAGGGTTGTCGAAGCACGGACCATCGCCCAACCCACTACACTCCAACGGGAAAGTGGCGCTGTTTGTCCAAGTTAAGGAGGAAGGAGTTCCATGCCAAGCTGTGTGTGTGAATGTATATGTGTGTGTGTGTGTGTGTGTGTAAGTGGAGGAATGGGATGAAAGTGAGGCAATGAAGAGTAAGGAGAGGAAAGAGGTGAAATGTGAGTCAAAATTGAAGATGGAGAAAGCATGGACTGACATGACGGGACATGAACGAGGCGAGAAGGAAGAAGTTCTTGCGAGCAAAAGGTTAAAGTGTGAAGAGGCAGAGTACTGGCGCGTCAGGGGTAGCCAGCGTGGGACCCCAGCCACATGCTCTCACCAAATATAAGATAACAACACCCACACATTGGACAGATTGGATAAACATTGTTGAACGTGATAAAAAACAGTTCGATAGACAAGGAGTACCCTTTCCACCCTTCCATTTCCCTCGTCCTCCCCACTACACCCTTCTCTCATCCTCCCCACCCATTCCCCTCCCGCAATTCCCCTATCGCCCCACCCTTTGCCTCCCCCTTCAGGGTCTTTTCCCTTTCATAAAATATATTATTAGGGAGGAATAAAACTACTATATATGAGTCTTAAGATTTTTTTATTATTACATAATGTATATCTGAATTTGTGCAGCTACCCTAGACTATATGAAGTGGAGTACAGTGTGTTAAAAAGCTAGCTACGTGATGCTAAAAAATCCCCATCACACAGGATGGTTAGTCATACAGAGGCATGTGATAAGTAGTCTGTACTGGCAGACTCTGGGTGCATTATGAGGATATCATCAACACAACATTGAATAAGGTAGCAGTCATACTAAAAGTCCCCATCTCGCAGGATGATTAGTCATACAGGGGCCATATGTTCAGTGTTGCCTGCACTGGCAAATTCTGGGTGCATTATGCGGATATCTTCAAGAACACGAGAGTGAATAAAGTAACTGCAAAGCTCCAGGTACCTCATGCCAATGGGTCTGATAACTAGACATTCAGTGATGTAGTGTGGGAGATCATGTCCCAGTTCCTTCTCACAGAGTTTGTACCTGGAGTGCTCAGGATTGGGAGATCCGTCACCTGTAGCCACCTGCCACAGGTAACGGTAACCCAACCTGATCCTGGCAACCACTGTGTCGCACAGTCTGGTGGACGTTTTGTGCTGCCCATAAAGGTTCCAGATCTGAACAAATCATAGCTTTTTATACTGGTGCTTTCAGGTCGTTGGGAGTCAGTAATTTCTTTCCTATCAGACCTGACTGTTTGGAATTATATTGTTTTGATAGAAATGGGAATACCTAGATCTAATTCAACTTCATCTTTGTTACAAGCTAATTTGGTTTCAATGTCTGTCTCATTATGATGGGTTATATTTGTGTGTGATGGTATCCAAACAAAGGAGATTCGAAACCCTTTACTCTGTGCAGCGATTAGATCATTTACAATTGGTAGTATAAGGTTCTTACTGTCGATCTTCCAGAAGGAGTTTTCGATTGCTTGAAGAACAGACTTTGAATCACAAAATATTATGCCTCCTCCAATGTTTTTTAATGTACTGGTAGCTAGGTGTAATGCTGCTAGCTCTGCTTGTGTGGAGGTCAGTCAGTTGCTTAACCTGACACTGACAGTCTTTGTGCAAATACTATTTCTATAAAACCTACATGCCGCTGCAGTCCGTCCAGTAGATGATTGGACTGAACCGTCGGTGTAGACACAGTGCTCGTGAGATCTTATATTTTCGATGGAGGAGGCAATTGTTTCAAGTGTGACAGCTTTGAGAAGAGCAAGATTCTCATTACCATCCTTGGTGACGGGTGAATATGATACTTGAATGGTGGGGCACAGATAAAGATGAATATCGGAGACAGGTACCTGGTTGATGGGGTTCTGGGAGTTCTACTCCCCAAGCCCGGCCCGAGGCCAGGCTTGACTTATGAGATTTTGGTCCACCAGGCTGTTGCTTGGAGCGACCCGCAGGCCCACATACCCACCACAGCCCGGTTGGTCCGGCACTCCTTGGAGAAAATTATCTAGTTTTCTCTTGAAGATGTCCACGGTTATTCCGGCAATATTTCTTATGCTCACTTGGAGGATGTTGAACAACCGCGGACCTCTGATGTTTATACAGTGTCCTCTGATTGTGCCCATGGCATCTCTGTTTTTCACTGGTTCTATTCTGCATTTCTTCCATATCGTTCACTCCAGTATGTTGTTATTTTACAGTGTAGATTTGGTACTTGGCCCTCCAGTATCTTCTATGTGTATATTATTTGATATCTCTCTCGTCTTCTTTCGAGTGAGATTGATTTTTCTAGGTAGATTGCACTTAAAGGGAATGTTGAGTTTGATGTGATTGTAGGCATTTTTTTATCAGCCATTTATCATAAAAGAAGTGAGTTGGTATGTTGGCACCAGTCAATAGGGTGTTAACAGCACTAAATAAATTGTCCCTGAGCAATGCAGATGTATTGTGTCTCATGACTTTAAGGCAAAAGGTCGTTTTGACTTGCATGATTCTCTATAGTATGGTTGGAAGCTTCAGTTCTTCTCTCAGGTTGATGAGTCTTGTGCATCTTGGGGCACCAACAATTATCCTCATGGCTTCATTCTGTACTACTTCAAGTTAGTCCAACACAGAGACGGGGAAGTTAATTAGGTGCAAAGCATGATAATCACCTAGAGATCTAACAAACATAATATAGCTAAAGTAATTTTTTTATTAATAAATGAGGTACATCTGCATTTGTGCAGCTACCCTAGACTATATAAAGTGGAGTACAGTGTGTCAAAAAAGCTAACTAGGTGATGCTAAAAAATCCCCATCACACAGGATAGTTAGTCATTCAGAAGGCATGTGATAGGCAGTCTGCACTGACGGACTCCGGATGCATTTTTAGGATAACAACACAAGAGGTAGCGCGACGATCTCGCTTCATGCAGGTCGGCGTTCAATCTCCGACCGTCCCAACCAAAAGGTTGGGCACCTTTCCTTTCCCCCGTCCCATCCCAAATCCTTATCCTGATCTCTTCCAAGAGCTCTATAGTCGTAATGGCTTGGTGCTTTCCCCCCTGATAGTTCCTTCCTTCCTTCCAGACACGAGGCTTCCCTACCAAGCCTGCAGGGTCGTGCTCTGCTCGCTTAAATTTATTGGACACTTCTAGGAATGCAATCTTAGGAGCAAGACGGCGGGACCTAGCAGGCGTCCTTAACCCACGGACCACGATGTGCTTTTAAAGTTACACAACCTGTAGTCCACCAGAACCCACTACGAACTTAGAAGCACCGAACTTGTTGCAAATGTAATTTTTGCATGTAATCGGCACACTCTGGTGTAGGTACTGGTGTTCACTGCAACTCTCTCCCCCACCTTTCAACACTTATACTACTGGTGCACTGGTTCTTGAGCCTATTGAGCTCTATCATATCTACATTTGATTCTATGTATGGAGTCAGGCTCCACCACATCATTTCCAAATGCATTCCATTTGTTAACTATTCTGACACTGAGCAAATTCTTACGTCTCCTTGGATTATTTGGCTACTTAGTTTTCACCTGTGTCCTTATGTGGGAGGAACACTTGTCTTAACCAGTCTGTGTTTATCAACCCTAACAAGTCACGAGAATTTTTTATGTGGTGATCATGTCTCGCCTAACTCTTATGTCTTTCAGCGACGTGATATTAAACTCACGAAACCTATCCTCGTAACTCGTACTTCATAGTTCAGCAAGTAAGCTGGCGGCATACCTTTGCACCCTTCTCTAAATTCGTCTTGTGCTTAACTGGTAACACACGCCGGAGCCACATACTCCAGGATTGATCTGATGTAAGTGGCATACAAGGTTCTAATAATGCCTAACCCAGATTTCTAAAGGTAACTATGTGTGTGTGTGTGTGTGTGTGTGCGCGCGCGTGCGCACACACACAACGTTAGATATTATATACATTATATACATAAATATATATATATATATATATATATCGACTCACTAAGATATGAAAATACCCGTTAAAAACGCAACGAAAACATTTTAAAAGATTGAAATTAATTAAGTGCATGACGCTGGCGAAAATGCGCCTCTCAACTTATTTTTTAGGAGTAACCCTTATTACACTGAATACCTTCTTGACAGGAAGAGTATGAGGGAAATAAGAAGGATTGTGATATATATGAGAGAGATTGTGAGCATGATGGTGATTATCAGGATTTTGTGGTGTCAGGAAGATTATGAGTATGATGGAGGAGTGAAAATAAGACAAGCTTATTCACTCTCAGACGCCAGCTTTGACCACAGCTGCCTCGAACTGACTTAGTGAAATTTGAGTGGCATTCTCCGTAGACTTTAACGGTAGAATTATTTACTACCGTCAATGCATTATATGAGGACCTGGTCACTGAAGTAACCGCTTTTTATGACAATGTTGTAAAATCCGCAAGACCCAAACCAATGAGGAAGGGACAGAGGTGGTTCACTGACTCACGCCTTATGCCCCTGCATGACAGAGTTCTATTCCTAGCTGAGCAGTAT
Source organism: Procambarus clarkii (assembly GCF_040958095.1). Lineage (NCBI taxonomy): Eukaryota > Metazoa > Arthropoda > Malacostraca > Decapoda > Cambaridae > Procambarus > Procambarus clarkii. The sequence goes on from NC_091172.1 coordinate 34,202,812, forward strand.
AAAACACATAAAACAGCTGACACCCTCAACATATTTCTTAAAGCCAGCCGAGAGTTTAGAGAGCTAAAGGAACAGGTGTATAACCAGCACTGGGAACAGTTTCTGCAAGGCATCAATCATGCAACATCCTCATCCCAAATGTGGAATAAAATTAAAAAGATTTCTCGTCCTAGCAGTCGTCAACTTGATCACCATTCACCTGTAGACTATGCCGACATGCTGCTTCAGCAATATGCAAGCACTGCTAGTATAAGCAGCCTGCCCCTAGATGTGCAAAACTATCTGGCTAGTACTAAAATAAATCGTAACTTCAATATTGAAATTGCCTGTAGTGAAATAGGGCCTGATGATAACTATGGCATAACCCCCTTTGAAATTAAAAATGCACTCAAGAAAGGTAAGGCTACCTCTCCTGGAGAGGATGGCATCACATACAACACCATGAGAGTACTTGCTGAGCTGCCAAATAGCCCTTTGCTAGAATTGTTTAATCAAAGTCTAAGGCAGGGTGTTTTACCTGACCGCTGGACACAGGGACTCATAATACCCATACCCAAGCCTAATTCACAAAAATTTAGACCCATTTCTCTGACGTCGTGCATGTGCAAAGTTCTTGAGAGAATTATTCTCGACAGACTAATGTTTCAAATCAAGCCCCACCTTGCCCCTAACCTGTATGGTTTCCTTCCTGGAAGAAGCACACAAACTTGCTTTGCTGAGTATTTTATCAGAGGGGGACCAAACTCTCAGGCGGCATTTATTGATCTCCAAACTGCTTTTGATACAGCAAACAAAGAAATAATCCTAGAACAGCTAGCCTCTTTTGGAGTTAAGGGAAGACTGTTGACATGGCTCAGGGGGTACCTGAGTAACAGAACCGCCTCAGTCCTTTTCAAGGGGGTCAAAAGTAAACTCTGTGCACCCTTTGAGTTGGGTACACCCCAGGGTGGAGTGCTAAGTCCCACACTGTTCAATGTTCTGATGCACAAATTAACAATTGATATTCCCACACTACCTGACGAAGCCGTCATTTGTTATGCCGATGATATATGCATTGTTGCAAATTCCCAAACTAGACTGCAAGCTCTACTTGATTCATTCGCTGCTAAAAGCATTGAATGTGGTCTTGTTATCTCTATAACTAAATCCAGAGTTCTCCATCCCAAAGAGAAAACTCATGTCCCTATAGCTTTCAAGGTCAACAACCAGAACATTGAAACGTGTGGGCAGCACAAATACCTTGGAGTTGGTATTAACAGTGACATTGTAAATGATCTACACCGTAGGTTAAAAGAAAGACTAAAACCATTGAGAACACTTACTGGTAAGAATATTGGTATCAATATTAAATATGCTAGACTATTCTATATGATGTTTGTTAGATCTCTCGTTGATTATAATGCTCTGCACTTAATTAATTTCCCCTCCTCTGTGTTGGACAAACTTGAAGTAATACAGAACGAGGCCATGAGGATAATTCTTGGTGCCCCAAGATGCACAAGAATCATCAACATGAGGGAAGAACTGAAGTTTCCAACCATACTAGAGAGAATAATGCAAGTTAACACTACCTTCTGTCTTAAAGTCATGAGAGATCCTACATCTCCTACATTGCTCAGAGACAAATTATTTAGTGCTGTTAACACCCTTTTGACTGGTGCCGACATACCAACTCACTCCTTTTATGATAATTGGCTGAGAAACAATGCTTACAATCTCATTAAACTTAACATTCCTTTTAAGTGCAATCTACCAGTCTCTGATATTCCTCTTTATCTGTACCCCACCATTCAAGTATCATACACACCTGTCACCAAGAAAGATAATGAGAATCTTGCTCTACTCAAAGCTGTCACTCTTGAAACAATTGCCTCCTCCATCGAGAGTCTAAGATCTCACGAGCACTGTGTCTACACCGACGGCTCAGTCCAGTCTTCTACTGGACGGACTGCAGCGGCATGTAGGTTCTATAGAAATAATATTTGCACAAAGTCTGTCAGTGTCAGGCTAAACAACTGGCTGACCTCCACACAAGCAGAACTAGCAGCATTACATTTAGCAACCAGCACATTAAAAAATATTGGAGGAGGAATAATATTCTGCGATTCAAAGTCTGCTCTTCAAGCAATCGAAAACTTCTCTTGGAAGATCGACAGCAAGAACCTCATACTCCCAATTATAAATGACCTAATTGATGCACAGAGTAAAGGGTCTCGAATTTCCTTTGTATGGATACCTTCACACATAAATATAACCCATCATAATGAGACAGACATTGCAGCCAAATTAGCGTGTAACAAGTTTGAAGTTGAATTAGATCTAGGTATCCCTATCTCTGCTGTCAAAACTGTATTGGTCCAAACATTCAGATCTGATAGGAAAGAACTTACTGACTCCCAACGACCTGAAAGTACTAGTATAAAAAGCTATGATTTGTTCAGATCTGAAACCTACATCTATGGACAGCACAAAACGTCCACTAGACTGTGCGACACAGTGGTTACAAGGATCAGGTTGGGTTACCGTTACCTGTGGCAGGTGGCTGCAGGTGACGGGTCTCCCAATCCTGAGCACTCCAGTTGCAAACTCTGTGAGCAGGAACTACGGCATGATCTCCCGCACTACATCACTGAATGCCCAATTATTAGACCTTTCAGACCAGTTGGCATGAGGTACCTGGAGCTTTGCAATTACTTTATTCACTCTCGTATTCTTGAAGATATCCTCACAGTATACCCAAAATTTGCCAGTGCAGGCTATTAAACACATGACTCTGTATGACTAACCATCCTGCGAGATGGGGACTTGTATTACCACTGCTACCTTATTCAATCTTGTGTTGTTGATATCCTCAAAATGCATCCGGAGTCTGCCAGTGCAGACCGCTAATCACATGCCTCTGTATGACTAACCATCCTGTGTGATGGGGATTTTATAGCATCACCTAGTTAGCTTTTTTGACACACTGTACTCCACTTCATATAGTCTAGGGTAGCTGCACTAATGCAGATGTACCTAATATGTTAATAAAAAAAAAAAAAAAAAAAAAATGAATATGACTAACCATCCTGCGAGATGGGGACTTGTATTACCACTGCTACCTTATTCAATCTTGTGTTGTTGATATCCTCAAAATGCATCCGGAGTCTGCCAGTGCAGGCCGCTTATCACATGCCTCTGTATGACTAACCATCCTGTGTGATGGGGATTTTTTAGCATCACCTAGTTAGCTTTTTTGACACACTGTACTCCACTTCATATAGTCTAGGGTAGCTGCACTAATGCAGATGTACCTCATATCTTAATAAAAAAAAAAAAAAATTTCTAACCATAGAAAGAACTTACTGACTCCCAACGACCTGAAAGTACTAGTATAAAAAGCTATGATTTGTTCAGATCTGAAACCTACATCTATGGACAGCACAACACGTCCACTAGACTGTGCGACACAGTGGTTGCAAGGATCAGGTTGGGTTACCGTTACCTGTGGCAGGTGGCTGCAGGTGACGGGTCTCCCAATCCTGAGCACTCCAGTTGCAAACTCTGTGAGCAGGAACTACGGCATGATCTCCCGCACTACATCACTGAATGCCCAGTTATTAGACCTTTCAGACCAGTTGGCATGAGGTACCTGGAGCTTTGCAATTACTTTATTCACTCTCGTATTCTTGAAGATATCCTCACAGTATACCCAAAATTTGCCAGTGCAGGCTATTAAACACATGGCCCTGTATGACTAACCATCCTGCGAGATGGGGACTTGTATTACCACTGCTACCTTATTCAATCTTGTGTTGTTGATATCCTCAAAATGCATCCGGAGTCTGCCAGTGCAGACCGCCTATCACATGTCTCTGTATGACTAACCATCCTGTGTGATGGGGATTTTATAGCATCACCTAGTTAGCTTTTTTTGACACACTGTACTCCACTTCATATAGTCTAGGGTAGCTGCACTAATGCAGATGTACCTCATAACTTAATAAAAAAAAAAAAAAAAAAAAATTCTAACCATCTTGCAAGATGGGGACTTTTAGTACCACTGCTACCTTATTTACTCTTGTGTTGTTGATATCCTCAAAATGCATCCGGAGTCTGTCAGTGCAGACTGCTTATCACATGCCTCTGTATGACTAACCATCCTGTGTGATGGGGATTTTTTAGCATCACCTAGTTAGCTTTTTGACACACTGTACTCCCCTTCATATAGTCCAGGGCAGCTGCACTAACGCAGATGTACCTCATGTATTAATAAAAAAAAATTAATGTACTTCAGTAAGTTTCGTAACACTGTTGCTGTTTTATTCCTCAAAGCACTCTCGTGGCCGTGTTGGTCACCCGTCACACACCATCTTGGCCGTGTTGGTCACCCGTCACACACCATCTTGGCCGTGTTGGTCACCCGTCACACACCATCTTGGCCGTGTTGGTCACCCGTCACACACCATCTTGGCCTTGTAACTGTTTACGTCTGGACATTGCCATAAGTATCCAAATTTACTCCCATAGCTTATATCAGCTTAGTCCTAGTGAGAGAACTTCTCACTGGCCGTCAATCTACGGTCAGTTATGTGCCGCGTATCAGTCCTCCTCCCAGTGGACAATAAACTCCTCTACACCAGGCGTCAAGCAGCTGCTCCCGGCGCCACCGTAACTTGACCTCGAGCGCCGACGACTGCACCACCCCAACACAGTGTGTCACATCACCAACACTGCACTTCAGTATCACATACGGGGTATTGCAGTGGATTTCATTGCCAAACAACAGATACACTGCCAACAGCAAGTTACGCCGGTGTCGAGAATGTTAGGGGGAGGAGGACCAAGACGGGGAGGCACCGTCCCGTCACCACATGACGGACAGGCACCGTCCCGTCACAACATGACAGACAGGCACCGTCCCGTCACCACAAGACGGGCAGGCACCGTCCCGTCACAACATGATGGACAGGCACCGTTCCGTCACAACATGACGGACAGGCACCGTTCCGTCACAACATGACGGACAGGCACCGTCCCGTCACAACATGACGGACAGGCACCGTTCCGTCACAACATGACGGACAGGCACCGTTCCGTCACAACATGACGGACAGGCACCGTTCCGTCACAACATGACGGACAGGCACCGTCCCGTCACAACATGACGGACAGGCACCGTCCCGTCACAACATGACGGACAGGCACCGTCCCGTCACAACATGACGGACAGGCACCGTCCCGTCACCACAAGACGGGCAGGCACCGTCCCGTCACAACATGACGGACAGGCACCGTCCCGTCACAACATGACGGACAGGCACCGTCCCGTCACAACATGACGGACAGGCACCGTCCCGTCACAACATGACGGGGAGGCACCGTCCCGTCACAACATGACGGGCAGGCACCGTCCCGTCACAACATGACGGGGAGGTACCGTCCCGTCACCACAAGACGGACAGGCACCGTCCCGTCACAACATGACGGACAGGCACCGTCCCGTCACAACATGACGGGGAGGTACCGTCCCGTCACCACAAGACGGACAGGCACTGTCCCGTCTCAACATGACGGACAGGCACCGTCCCGTCACAACATGACGGGGAGGTACCGTCCCGTCACCACAAGACGGACAGGCACCGTCCCGTCACAACATGACGGACAGGCACCGTCCCGTCACAACATGACGGGGAGGTACCGTCCCGTCACCACAAGACGGACAGGCACTGTCCCGTCTCAACATGACGGACAGGCACCGTCCCGTCACAACATGACGGGGAGGTACCGTCCCGTCACCACAAGACGGACAGGCACCGTCCCGTCACAACATGACGGACAGGCACCGTCCCGTCACAACAACAATAGAGGAACTCACCCAGAATAAAAAATGACAGTTGGTGTGACAGATGTGATTAAATTCTTTCTTAGCGTTCAAATGCTATAAATTCCTATTCTGCTTCACCTCTCCCCGAGCGTGTACACCTCACACCAATACTGTTATATTATTATCACCTTCAATATTGACGTATTGCATAGTCTGAGTGCACCTAACTCAAGATTATCAGACTAAGATTATGAGACTACGTACTCTCCTCGATAACTTTAACACACACTTTTATTGTTAATAACACTAATAATAATACTTATTTTTATTATTTTAGTTATGAGGTGTGGCGGGAGCAAGCAGAAGAACACAAGTGTTTCACTGTACGTTGTAATGAATTGCCATCTAAGACTGCATGCAACACTTGCAACACAAACTGTATATAAACCACACCAGGAGAGTAAGACCACTGAAACTGCGCCGGCAATAGGGAAATAGTGATTTTGTAAGAAGAGGTGACAGAAGGAGGAACAATACATGGAGGAGGGAGGAGGAGAGAAGGAAGAGGGAGGCGGAGTGCCAAGAAGGGAGGAGGGATTACACACCAGATATATCACATCCCACACATATACCTCGCGCCCCCTCTTCCCCCTCACACACTCTTGCTGCTGCTGCCATTGTTGTTGCTACCCGCACCTCACCCCCCCCTCTCCTGCTACCTCTCACTTCACCCCCCCCCTCATGCTGCCTCTCACCTCACCCACCCCCTCCTGCTGCCTCTCACTTCACTCACACCCCCTCCTGCTGCCTCTCACCCGCCCCCCCCCCCCGGCTCATGCTGCTGCTGCTTCTCACCACACAAAGATCAGAATGAAAATTACTTCTGCCGAAGACATTGAGAAACTTCAAGCATATATAAATAAAGTTTTCGACTGGGCAACAGAAAGTAACATGATGTTTAACAGTGATAAATTCCAGGTACGGTAAAAATGAGAACCTTAAACATAATACAGGGTACAAAACACAATCAAATTTGCCCATAGTAGGAAAGCAGCATGTAAAGGATTTGGGAATAATAATGTCTGACGACCTAACGTTTAAGGAGCATAATCAAGCAAGTATTGCGTCAGCCAGAAAAATTATAGGATGGATTACGAGAACTTTCAAATCCAGGGATCCCATCACAATGGTTGTACTCTTCAAATCATTTGTGTTGTTCCGTCTCGAGTACTGCTCAGTACTCACTTCCCCCTTCAGAGCAAAAGAGATTGCTGAAATAGAGGGAATACAGAGAACATATACGGCACGCATAGACGAGATAAAGCATCTAAATTATTGGGATCGTCTCAAAGCTCTCCAAATGTACTCTCTAGAAAGGAGACTTGAGAGATATCAAATGATATACACGTGGAAAATACTGGAGGGACAGGTACCAAATCTACACAGTAAAATAACAACGTACTGGAGTGAACGATATGGAAGAAAATGCAGAATAGAACCAGTGAAGAGCAGGGGTGCCATAGGCACAATCAGAGAACACTGTATAAACATCAGAGGTCCACGGTTGTTCAACGTCCTCCCAGCGAGTATAAGAAATATTGCCGGAACAACCGTGGACATCTTCAAGAGGAAACTTGAAGTTTTCTTCAAGAAGTGCAGGACCAACCTGGCTGTGGTGGATATGTGGGTCTGCGGGCCGCTCCAAGCAACAGCCTAGTGGACCAATCTCAAGTCAAGTCTGGCCTCGGGCCGGGCTTGGGGAGTAGAAGAACTCCCAGAACCCCATCAAGCAGGTACCACCCCCTCCTGCTGCTGCCTCTCGCCACACCACACCCACACACCCTGCCTCCCACCCACCTGCACACGCCTAACAATCTCCAGTAGTCGCTCCGTGATATGTTGTGTTTGTGTTATCAGAATAAAAATGGTTACGAGCTGAATTTTAAACCATTTATCACGCCCACAGCCGAGGGGAGCGAGCTGTCTCGGGTGCTCGCTCCCCTCGTGCGCCTCTCTCTTATTTTAAGAGAATGACTCCAAGGTAAATAGACGAATTGGTATGACATTTTCAGGTAATCCCAGGCCGGAGTGATTATAGCTAAGGAAATACAAACCGGCACTACACTTGAAGGTTAGGTTAGGTATAATAAGCTTGAAGTACAGAAATGAGAGTCGCTACAGGCGTTGTCTTTGTTTACAGTTGAACTGAGTAACGAGCAAACTGTCTAGTACAGCAACTAACCCAGCTGTCTTGCCTCGTAGCTATACATTTTTTCAATATCCCTCCCCCCCAACAATCGCCTTACATCACCCAATATACGAAGGCAATTCTGGACAACTTTACTCACGAACGACAATCACGACACATAAATATCTAATGCTAACAAATAATAATTTCAGATATACTAATACGCAAGTGAGTGAACAGAAAATTAACATCCATGATATTAGCTGAATTCACACTGCATATCGCCTTGCAGGACGAGGGGCCAGGCCGCCGTGCAGGGTGAGGGGCCAGGCCGCCGTGCAGGCTGAGGGGCCAGGCCGCCGTGCAGGCTGAGGGGACTGCATGGTAGACACGAGTGCACAATATATCCACTAACAAGTGTGAAGGTGCCTGGTGGGCCAGCTGGAGACGCCCTCCTCACAACGCATACACGAAACTTGGAAGGAACAACGGCGTAAAAACTGGGCACGTTTGTGCTGGATACCGGATCAGCCAGGCTGTGGTGATTATGCGGACGTGCGGGGTTATGAAGACAGACAGAACAAGCAGTCACCGAGGGAAAGCTGCACCAGTACAACAACTCTAAATTGTCAAGAAGGTAAGCAGGTACAATTACCTACAATGTGAGGGAACCTGTGAGTACCGCATACATCCTCAGAGCAACTCTTGTGTGCCGTCACCCACTCTGGGAGAGTTCCGCGTGTTCCGTCACACACTTTTAGGAGCCGGTGTGTACCATCACCCCCTTTTGGAGGACCCCTTGAGTATCGTTAAGTGCTTAGGGAGGAGGGACTCATATGTAATCACCCGCTCTGGGATGAACGTACGTGTACCGTCACCCGCTCTGGGATGAATGTACGTGTACCGTCACCCGCTCTGGGATGAATGTACGTGTACTGTCACCCGCTCTGGGATGAACGTACGTGTACCGTCACCCGCGCTGGGATGAATGTACGTGTACCGTCACCCGCTCTGGGATGAATGTACGTGTACTGTCACCCGCTCTGGGATGAACGTACGTGTACCGTCACCCGCGCTGGGATGAACGTACGTGTACCGTCACCCGCTCTGGGATGAATGTACGTGCACCGTCACCCGCTCTGGGATGAATGTACGTGTACTGTCACCCGCTCTGGGATGAACGTACGTGTACCGTCACCCGCGCTGGGATGAACGTACGTGTACCGTCACCCGCTCTGGGATGAATGTACGTGCACCGTCACCCGCTCTGGGATGAACGTACGTGTACCGTGTTACAGTATCAGCACCATCGTCGGAGTGTGGAGTGGCAATGCCAGCCCCATATATGGGTCTGCACTCCAACTCCTTACCTTAAGTATATTGCTTTGTTAAGTAAACAGCTGCTTTTCAATTCACCCCTAGACTATTATGGAGGCAAGGCCGTATGATATTATACGTTTAACAACTGCAACAGAGGAACCATACCCAGAGGTCAAGAGCCGTAACATGTATTCATGTTCAATTCGCTATACACAAGTTTTAAATATCAGAAATTTGTTTTTTCAGTTTTATTAAACAATAGAGATTTTATACAAAATTTGAAAATATCCTGAGTTACTTTACAATTTATTGATATATTTTAGTTTTGTTTTATTAGTTTTATAAAACTATAATATCAATATAGCTATAGGTTAAGTACTAATTGTAATTAAGAAGCATTCTTAATCTTCACACGCTAAGAAGGTTAGGTTGTGGTTTTCTATTCAGCTTTTCAGGTAAACTCAAATATTCACAATATATTTGATAGTAGGGTTTAATACTAAGTGAAAATAAGTACAATTCCTGACTGCTATGAAAAGTACATAATTGCCCATACTTGTGCTGTTACATTTACCTCCCCATTCTTGGAGGACAGGCTGAATGGCTGGCATATTAAGATCAACGCCATCTAGGTTGTGGCTAGAGAGCTTAATATCAACTCCCCGGTGAACGAGTGTTACCTCCTGGTCTTCCAGTGTACTGTCCATCTAATTAATGACGTCTTATGTCCACAGGTGAGACATGTGGAAGCGGTTGAACTGAGGAAGGAAGTTAACCTTAGGCAGTCCACGAACTCGTAACTTGGTCCTTGCGAACCCATAGCAAGAAGACTAAGTAGCCTCCGGGCACCGTGACGGTGGGAGGTAGCCCCCAGGCACCGTGACGGTGGGAGGTAGCCCCCAGGCACCGTGACGGTGGGAGGTAGCCCCCAGGCACCGTGACGGTGGGAGGTAGCCCCCAGGCACCGTGACGGAGGGAGGTAGCCCCCGGGCACCGTGACGGAGGGAGGTAGCCCCCGGGCACCGTGACGGTGGGAGGTAGCCCCCGGGCACCGTGACGGTGGGAGGTAGCCCCCGGGCACCGTGACGGTGGGAGGTAGCCCCCGGGCACCGTGACGGAGGGAGGTAGCCCCCGGGCACCGTGACGGGGGGAGGTAGCCCCCGGGCACCGTGACGGGGGGAGGTAGCCCCCGGGCACCGTGACGGTGGGAGGTAGCCCCCGGGCACCGTGACGGGGGGAGGTAGCCCCCGGGCACCGTGACGGGGGGAGGTAGCCCCCGGGCACCGTGACGGGGGGAGGTAGCCCCGTGCCCCGCCACACAATAATGTACACTGGAGGAGAGTGCAAGCGGGGGCTGCGCAGATCAGCTTTAAAGCAGCGGCCTCCGCCTCCAGCACATCTGGTTTGGCACCAGGCGCGGGATCACACTCTTACACCGTCTCCACCACCTACAGTGAGGCCCAGGCTGGCCAGGCACACAGTAGGCACCTCAGTCACGGCCTGAGCCGCACACACACACACACACACACACACACACACACACACACACACACACACACACACACACACACACACACACATGGGTGTCTGATAGCTGAGTGGACAGCGCGCAGGACTCTTAATTCTGTGGCCCGGGTTCGATTCCCGGACCAGGCAGAAACAAATGGGCAAAGGTTCTTTCACCCTGAATGCCTCTGTTACCTAGCAGTAAATAGGTACCTGGGAGTTAGACAGCTGTTACGGAGCTGCTTCCTGGTGTGTATATACTCACCTATTTGTGCTTGCGGGGGTTGAGCTCTGGGTCTTTAGTCCCACTTCTCAACTGTCAATCAACTGTGTGTGTGTGTGTGTGTGTGTGTGTGTGTGTGTGTGTGTGTGTGTGTGTGTGTGTGTGTGTGTGTGTGTGTGTGTGTGTGTGTGTTTAAAATAAGATTAGTTAGTAGTTAGTAACAGTTGAGAGGCGGGCCGAAAGAGCCAGAGCTCAACCCCCACAAAGACAACTAGGCGAGTACACACGCAAGAATTCTAAAAGGTTCATAAGTATCCAACGAGGCTCGTCCCAGTATTGCGAGTAATGGGGTATGAAGAACGACAAAGAACTAGACCTGACGTCGCTAGAAAGGAGGAGACAGAAGACACGATGAACATCGACATAGTGAAAAAGAGAGGAAATGTTGTCTATGAACCCCAATAGAACAAAGGGCATGGGAGGAAGCTTGAGAAATAGATCAGCAATAAGAATGTTAGAAAGTTTCCTTTTAATGGAACAGTGGGAAAATATAATAGATATTTTAATATAATGAAAAATAATATAACCCCGCTACAAAGACAGGGGTTAAGGGTTAAAGCTCAATCCTGCAGGCATCGCTAGGTGAGTACACACATCAGGTGGAATGGATGGAAACGAAAGAGAGAGAGAGAGAGAGAGAGAGAGAGAGAGAGAGAGAGAGAGAGAGAGAGAGAGAGAGAGAGAGAGAGAGAGAGAGAGAGAGAGAGAGAGAGAGAGAGAGAGAAACAGTCAGAGAGACTCCAGAAAAACCTTCAGTGTCAAGACGTATTGATAAGTGGAATGAGTTATTGAGCAACGGTAGAAGCTCACTCGGTGCACAATTGTAGATCCAAATACAATACGATAAACGTGAAAACCGAGTCATTAAACTAAAATTACTTTCAGGAGGCGGGACCAGGAGGTAATGCTCAACTCTGTAAGCACGTCTAGGTAAACATATCTAGGTGAGTACGTTCTCACGAGTGTGCGCTTACGTCTCATTTAGCATCTTTCCTTTCCATCTCTCCCTGCTTCCCCCCTCTCTCTATATGTGCCAAGCTCTCTCTCTCTCTCTCTCTGGATCAATATATCTCAGTGTGTCACACTCTCTAATCTGTAGCAGTCACCACACAATATATATAGCAAGGCGTTCTGTTAACTGTGCACTCCCCCACCCCCCTTCCCTCCTCCCCGACCACACACAAACACTCGTGTCTCACACGCACCCAGAAAAGCAAACGAAGTGATCAAACGACAAAGAAAATGAGTTTCAAAACAAGAATTTAATGTATTACAGTTAGAAATCATGTACAACAAACAGTCCTAGTAAACTGCCTTAAGACGCGGAAGATCCTCTAGTTTGCTCACTAGTAACGATCAAGTGCACCAAACTTAGCTAGCCGCCAGCAACAAAACCATTAATACAAGACTTAGTAGCTAGTAGCAGTATCCAAGATGAAAGGCCCGAGGTAACACTTGTACTACGACCCGTTGGTCACCATATTAAATGTGCTATAATTCTACACTCTATAACAAATATCTAATTCAAAACTCAAATGAAACTTGACACTCAAATATAACAGCTAACTCCAGATGATAATTAATTCGTAAAGGAAAAACATCTGCCTGTCATCGCCACCCCTGCCTTCAGCATCTCTCTTTTCCTCGGCACCTCTTTCTTGCTCCCTCTTGTATCTAAGGATTGGTCTCGCCTTCCCGAGGGGTCGTCCTCAGCGGGCGGGGGGGAGAGGGAAGGGTGTCGTGGGACGGCCGCCAGGGACGCTCTGGGGACTCCCTAATTAACCACAATGAGCTTCTACAGCTATAATGCAGAAGAAAGAAATTATTTTTAGCTACAAAATTATGTAAAATAATAAATATATACCATTACTGGAGCCAATAGTTGGGCGTCTAGCCCTAACCCATCCATCACCGTCAACACCCACGCCTGTGTACCTAACCCCCCCCCCCCCACACACACCCACATACGCACACACATCCAACAATAGAACGATTCGTAATAAACTGAACGTTTTGTGATTATATATATATATATATATATATATATATATATATATATATATATATATATATATATATATATATATATATATATATATATATATAGGGAGCAGTCTTTCTTTTAAGTATATTTCGTTGAAAACGACAGAAAGTTTTAGATTTATGATTCTAGCACAAATCTTCTCGATATTCTTTATGTTTTTCTTCACTGAAGCAGGAAGATTAAAAATTAACTCTCTAAAGTTCATTTTTACAAAATTATTTGGGTCTGACGCCTAGTGAGGCGTTTCGTAAGGTCTCACCTCACATCCTCAAAGACAAATTCTTCTATGGTAACACCTGATTATATCCTCTAGTGGTGAGGTGGCAGGTGAATCTATCACCTCATCATTAGAGGATATAATCAGGTGCTACACAAAAAATATTTTTTCTTACGGGCTCACTATAGCCCGTGCTACATGGACATTTTGTTTTGAGTAACTAAATCTAAAACAACAACAACAAAAGCTCCTCAGGTGGCAGGCAGGAACCATGGATGCAGTGAGCATATTTCCTCTGGATCACCACACTAAGGCGCTGAAAAAAAAACTGACGGCTTTAGGGTCTCTAGTTGTTTCAATTAGCTTGAACCCCAGCTCCTTCAAAAACCTACCAGCACTTTTACCCCAGTCACCAAGTGTCTCTGAGGCAATGGGGAAAACAGTATATTATATATATATATATATATATATATATATATATATATATATATATATATATATATATATATATATATATATATATATATAATTTTTTGTGAGGGTACCACCTCTGGTGCCAATGTGGGGACCCATAGCCTCGGAGAAGAAAATAAAAAGTATTCAGAGGAGACCTTGTGGTTTCTCACTGAACACTAATATTATCTTCTCCTACCACCCCCATTCTTTTGTATGTACACATATATATTTACTTTATTTGAACTTTGTTACAAAAAAGGAGTTACATATAGGTTACAAAGATAGTTATCATAGGTTGTCGAGTTCCTCCAGCTCCTCAGATGGCGGGCAGGAACCCTGGATGCAGTGCGCATTTCCCCTCTGTATCGCCACACTGAGGCGCTGGAAAAGAAAGCATATATCCCTCTGTATCGCCACACTGAGGCGCTGGAAAAGAAAGCATATATATATATATATATATATATATATATATATATATATATATATATATATATATATATATATATATATATATATATATATATATATATATATATATATATATATCATTTATTTTTACCGTCAATGTTTTAAGAATTAATTATAAGTTTACAGAAATTGTACTTTGTGTATAACTGCATAGGTAAACTTGAAACAATCATATTGACTACATATTAAAGCCAATATGCAGGAAAACACAAACCTGTGAGGTTGTCGTAGGCAAAACAAGAGGAGACAAGTGGCCGAGCGAGAGAGGGACAATACTTCTCGCACGATGGAACACAACTCTACAGATCAGAGACCTTCTCAGTGACCAAATTCATCAACCTCATCAGGGAAAGGCAGCTTAAAACGTTAACATTCCAAAGTTATTAAATGAATAACAACTATTGTTCCATAATTATAAACCCCTTTGATAACTGCTGCTTTATACATATTACAACGACGGATGTATTTTGTCTTCCCAACGAACACAGTGAAGACTATAATTACGTGCCCCTGTAGCCTATCATCACTGTACACGTGTAATAGTGATACTGTAATTTGTTAATTACATTATCGCATGTTCATGTAACATTATAAGTGATATTATCTAATATGATGCATATACATGTTCTTAATTATCCAATTTTAATTAAGTTTCCTATTAATGTTTCAAAAGCTTGGCAACGGGCAGACGTACAGAAAGACAGGAGCTAATGACGTGGCGCAGTGAAAGTTGCGCAAGTCATTTATTCAGTCGGGTTATGACTAGTACTGGATGGGTTACTCTACGGACAGCTTCGCCAGTGACATGGCAAACCTAGAATAGCCCAACAAGCCTGAGCCCTGTTGAACACACTGGTATACTGTATACCATCTTGAGAGGAATATACCCCTCGACAACATCCAGTGACAACCTGGCCTTCGCTGCCACCTCCCACAGCCATCACTACCCGCCAGTGTCAGTCATCGTCGCCTCAGGCTCTGCTTGTCCAGGTGCTGGCCGACCCCGAAGATGGCGTCATCAATGTTTACGTACTCTGTATTCAAACTAGTATTTTCTCATATATACATTATATATTAAAATTTGTTGTATAGTTAAGTGTAGCTAAGGTTATGTTATGTTGGCAATTATTGGTATTTGTGCTACGTGAGTGATGTACAGAGCTGCGATTCGAACAGAACATCAGCGAAGTACTGTTCGAGAAATGTTGGATCATCATCAAGTATGATTCGATGAAAAGTTTGTTTTAATCATGAACAGGTTTGTCGGCAGGATTAACGAGCATCTGGAAATTGTTTAGGAGGCTGGGTCGCTGAAGTCAATGAGGAGTGCTCAAGTGTTGCGGTGAGGCCAGCCTGTGAACCCCAAACACTCCCGGTACAATTATTAACCCAGCAACCACGGCTTCTGATTAATGGTGGGCTGTAAACACGTCACTTGAGGGGAGTGGGTTGAGCTTGCCTGGTGCCTCTCCAAGAATGTCAATTTACTATGGCAGTGTTAATACGGTTGTATTTATGGGAGAGGGTGAGGCGGGTGACCAATAGTGACGCCCCGCCATCCATCCTCACTTCTCCTATGCAAAATAAAGATAAAAAACCACATCTAGTATCGGGCCCCTGCGAAAGGGAGATGGAACTTTCACCGATGACAACAAAGAAATGAGCAAGTTACTTAGGAAGCAGTACGACTCTGTTTTCAGCGAGCCACTAAACATACTAAAGGTTGATAACCCAAATGAATTTTTCATGGATATGATACCAACATCAAATCATATATCAGACGTCACCCTATCCCCACTGGATTTTGAAGAAGCAATAAATTGTATGCCTATGCACTCTGCACCAGGCCCGGATTCTTGGAACTCTATATTCATCAAGAACTGTAAAAAAACACTATCGCAGGTGCTTCACATTCTGTGGAGACAAAGCCAAGATACTGACGTTATCCCTGACATATTAAAAACAGCAGAGATAGCACCACTACATAAAGGAGGAAATAAGGCAGAGACAAAAAATTACAGACCGATAGCACTATCATCGCACATCATAAAAATCTTTGAGAGTGCTAAGAAGTAAGATCACAAAATACATGGAATCACAGCATCTCCATAAACCCGGACAACATGGTTTCAGAACAGGGCGCTCTTGCCTATCACAGTTGCTGGACCACTATGATATGGCATTAGATGCTATGGAAGACAAACAAAACGCTGATGTAATTTACACAGATTTCGCAAAAGCCTTCGACAAATGTGACCATGGTGTTATTGCACATAAAATGCGTTCAAAAGGAATTACCGGAAAAATAGGCAGATGTATCTACAATTTCCTGACTAATAGAACCCAGTGTGTAATAGTCAACAAAATAAAATCCGGTCCATCAATCGTGAAGAGCTCAGTCCCCCAGGGTACTGTGCTTGCTCCAGTACTTTTTCTCATCCTCATATCGGACATAGACAAGGACACAACCTATAGCACTGTATCATCCTTTGCAGATGACACTAGGATTTTTATGAGAGTAGACAACATAGAGGACACGGCAAACCTCCAATCAAATGTTAATCAGGTCTTTCTATGGGCTACAGAAAATAATATGGTGTTTAACGAAGATAAATTCCAGCTCATGCGCTATGGGAAAAATGAAAATATAAAAACGGAAACCATGTACAAAACTTAGTTAAATCATAAATCATAAAATAGAACGAAAAGGCAATGTAAAGGATTTGGGTGTACTCATGTCGGAAGACCTTACCTTTAAAGAACACAATAAAGTAGCCGTCACAGCTACTTTAACCAGCCAACTACCCGTCCCAGCCTGCCTGCTCCTGATTGGTGACTCGCCGACTGCACACCTGCACACTGCACTTCAGCACCCTCTACCTGAGTCGATGTCTGGGCTTGATCCAGCCATTGAAGTCAGAATATCCTTGTGCTCTCAAGCCGTGAACAACTAACTGATATATGCTGTATCAGGTGAATGTCTCGCAGCTAGCGCCATATTCTCAGCCCCTAATTATTTTTTCACCTTTAACTTTATATTAATGTAGAGTAAACTTCATCCCTATTATTCATTTATGTTATATTGTTTTTGACTTGTTCATTTTGCACTGTACATTGCCAAGGGATTGTCTTTGTTTATAATTTGTTTTCTATATTAATTAAAGTTTCATTGATCATACTTTGTGTTTTGCGTGTCTTACCTTACTTTACCTCAGACAAACAGGCAAGCAGTCCATCTTTTTTTTTTGTAAGTGTGACTAGGCATTGACACCTGCCATTGGAGGACTGCCGAACATCTACACTCCAACACTTTCCCGTCACAATATATATATATATATATATATATATATATATATATATATATATATATATATATATATATATATATATATATATATTTATTTGCAAAATGTATTTTTCTTATATAGTGTTTTTAAAAGAGTAATAATTTGTTCTTGTATAGTTCCTTCTGGGAAAATGTCCTAAATAAGACTGATTAACATACTGGATGTCTTCAACTGCAGTACTGGCTGGAGGAGAGTGTAAAAGTTTGTTATTTAAAAACTTCCAGGAAACTGCAGAAAACTTTGTTCCAAAATTCGCTCTCTAAACAAAATTATGTAAATTGTTCGCTGCGAAAAAAGTAGATAACAGTAACAAATGTTAGAAGTTGTTTATCATCGCTTTAGCGTTAACCTTGGTAATTTGAAACGGTTTAGAAGACTAATTCAAATAATTTAGTCCAAGCGCCTGTGTGTGTGTGTGTGTGTGTGTGTGTGTGTGTGTGTGTGTGTGTGGGGGGTGTGTGTGTGGTGTGTGTGTGTGTGTGTGTGTGTGTGTGTGTGTGTGTGTGTGTGTGTGTGTGTGTGTGTGTGTGTGTGTGTGTGTGTGTGTGTGTGTTACAGTGTAACCCACTTAACTACAAATCTTCCCTCACCTCCTCCACCCCACTCTGCCCATCACCTTCTTTCCTTCATCCTTGTAATCTTAATGAGGCTGGAGTAATTTATTTTGCGAGATTGAAAATTAGTATGATTTCCCATTTCATGCAAAAAGGTAGAGGAGGAAGGGGGAGGCATGGGGGTCCTCCACTCAGACCCGCCTATGATCATCCCATGACACAGACCAGTCACCCAGCAGCGGTTGGTGAGGCTGCCTCCTACCTCCTGGCCGCCTGATTTGGACACACTTTCCGTATATATATACTAGAGGGGTACCCGGCGCTATTCAGGTGAATGATGCCACATCTTCATTGCTGTAACTAGTTTCACTATACAATCATTACGATGGCTATCTTCACTACAAACCAATCAGCTTCATTACACACTACCTTCCCTCACTGTAACCATCTTCACTACACACAACTTGCAACACTCACCATCTTCACTACACACAACTTGCAACACTCACCATCTTCACTACACACAACTTGCAACACTCACCATCTTCACTACACACAACTTGCAACACTCACCATCTTCACTACACACAACCATCCCCATCATTATAACCATCTTCATTCCACACAATTTCCGTCTGTGTAACTCATTATTTCTGTCCGGCCACCGTCGGGTTCTCCAGCTACAATCTTCCCTCTTTTTCTCCACCTTCCCTATACTTCACCATCTTCCCTCCCCCTTCACCATCCTTCCTACATTCCCCACCTTTCCTCTTCCCTCTCCTTCACTAACTTCTTCACCCTTCCCCACACTTATAGACAAAGATTATTGTATGCAAACACACGCATATTTACTAATACCTTTACGACTAATCGTGCACGAGTATTCGACTCGACTGCCTGAAGCTAGACACAAAATGAATATATATCCATATGAAACACACACACACATACTAACATTCCTGAAAATCGTTGTGAAACGCTTTCGTCAGATATAAAAACAAAATTGGCGTGTTTGGAGTGGCGGAGGTGAAGGGTGAGAGGGGGTCCGGGGAGGGAGCGTCCCCTAGTAAAGGCCAGTCCTGAGGGCCCGTACAAGCCCACAACCTCCAGCCACCGCTCAAGTGTACAAGATTAGTTGCCCTTCAGGAAAGAGCGCGCTTTATGCTGCTTGCTGCTGCTGGTGATGCTCTTGTTGCTGCTTGCTGGCTGAGGCCGGCACACGGAAAATGTACATTGAAGCGTATACTCCGTTTCTCAGGGAGTGAACAGCGAGGTAATTTTGCTTGAACTGCGTTTACTTCACTTTGAACTGAAGTACATTTGTTGGGCGCTGCGTCTGATCTTACAATAACAAATAACTAATCCTCCACACATGCCAGCCCCAAACCACACCACCATACAGGCGTCGATCGCTCTCTCTCTCTCTCTTTGAGACTTCAAACATCCAATTAAATGATGCATAAATAACAGTCGCCATTTTCATGATACACAAACAATTAAGACATCTGTATTTATATCAAACTGGAGGGGATAAGGCTCTGTGACCCAAGATGACGCCAGAGGATAACAAATTCTTGTCTCCTTCCTAGGGAAATCTAAAGTTCCAAAGGAGAGGGCGGATAAAGAGGAGGAGGGACGTTTATCCCAGCCACATCTACACAAGAGTGAGGTCTCTGGAGACCTGCAGTCGTCTTAGCTATCACGTGATCACACGTGGTAAAATACTGCAACTGTGTCGGCATCCACCTTGCCGACAACCTTGCGTTGGTGTCAGGAATCACCGTCCCCGCGGCCTGGTTGATAGTCTGGTTAACCTACCTGTTGGACGCGGCTGCTCGCAGCCTGACGTATGAGTCACAGCCTGGTTGATCAGGTATCCTTTGGAGGTGTTTATCCAGTTCTCTCTTGAACACTGTGAGGGGTCGGCCAGTTATGCCCCTTATGTGTAGTGGAAGCGTGTTGAACAGTCTCGCGCCTCTGATGTTGATAGATCTCTCTCTCAGAGTACCTGTTGCACCTCTGCTTTTCTACGGGGGTATTCTGCACATCCTGCCATGTCTTCTGGTCTCATGTGATGTTATTTCTGTGTGCAGGTTTGGGACCAGCCCCTCTTAATATTATTCCACGTGTAAATTATGCATCTCTCCCGACTGGGCTCTAAAGAATGCAAGTAGTGGCTATGTTCATTAGTGATGCCAGAGAATGAACTCTCAAGTCGTCTCCTTGAAGACTGACGACAATAAAGGAAAGGAACACTTCCCTCGGGGACAGTGATCACAACAACTAGCCTGTTACCCCAGCCAGACAAACCGTAAGGGTGGGTCGAGCGAAGAATGACGGGGCAGGTAAGACATGACAATGTGGTTTACGTGCATAGAGTAGAGCGACTATGAAAGCTCTCTCAATATGAGGGGAAACGCGGCCCAGCCAGACCACACCGAACAATATCCCTTTGTTATACACCCAGAAAAAGATACATCTTTCACTGTATAACTCTGAGAGGTATAATGGAGGTAGTGCTGGAATATTTCTATGAGAGTGCTTGCGTGCGAGCGAGGGAGAGAGAGAACGATAAAGGATGAAACACCAATAACAGTGTTTAAGATGGAAATAGATGAGAAACTATCCAAAGCAAATTAATTAAGCTTCACTAAGAACACCAGAAACAACTCGCTCAACAACCTGTCCTCTTAAAAACAACGTCGCCTTTGGCCGTTTGCCCGTATGGCCGAAAGTGGACGTAATTTGAAAATGAAAATAAATTTGGGATTTTTTTTTTCAACAACAATAAGTTAAGGGTCCTCTGATAGGTTAGATGGGCAGGAAATTCTCATAAAGTTTCAAATTTTTATGAAAAATGTTAATTGAAAGTTTCCTCTCCTAACCTTTCCGAGTAGGCCGGACGACTCAAATAGAAAACGGGACAGTACGTCACTTTTGTGCGTCGATTTCATTTCAAATTACGTCCACTTTTGACCATAGCGCGCATACGAGCGAAAAGCGACGTTATTTTTAAGAGGACGGTTTGCACTCAAAAGTGAGGGGACGCGCTCGCCTGAAGATACACCCCCTCCCCCGCCACAACCACCTGGGGCCAAATCCACGAAACAGTTACGCAAGCACTTATGAACGTGTACATCTTTCCTCAATCTTTGACGGCTTTGGTTACATTTATTAAACAGTTTACAAGCATGAAATCTTGCCAATCAACTGTTGTTTTTGGTATAAACAGCCTCCTGGTGCTTCGGAGCTCATTAACTGTTTAATAATTGTAAACAAAGCCGCCAAAGATTGAAAAAAGCTGTACAGGTTCGAAAGTGCTTGCGTAATTGCTTCGTGAATCTGGCCCCTGGTTACCAAGCAGACCACCCTTGTTGACGCCGCCACGCCACAGTAAACCAGTCCTCTCCTGGAATACCACGAGATATAAACCCCACCATATCGCTGCCTCCCGCACTCCCTATTTACTGTTTACCGACACACTGACTCTCTGGCTTCCCATGGCATGAAGCAAGATATTAATTGGTGATTAATTAACTTCATGACTTGACTGAAAGACAAATTTGACTCACTTGCTAGAATGCTTGGTTACTGAACTGACGCTGATAAACCTACCTGACTCGTTGATTTATTGACAAAAGATAGTGATAGACTTGCACTAATTACTGTTCATCTCTCGTGATTAACTGCTCGATTCAGTAATTTAACGCCACGTGTTGTGAGTAAGAGAAAGAAGGAAATGAGAGCATGCGAGAGAGAGAGAGAGAGAGAGAGAGAGAGAGAGAGAGAGAGAGAGAGAGAGAGAGAGAGAGAGAGAGAGAGAGAGAGAGAGAGAGAGAGAGAGAGAGAGGAAGAGAGGAAGAGAGAGAGAGAGAGAGAGAGAGAGAGAGAGAGAGAGAGAGAGAGAGAGAGAGAGAGAGAGAGAGAGAGAGAGAGAGAGAGAGAGAGAGAGGAAGAGAGAGGAAGAGAGAGGAAGAGAGAGAGAGAGAGAGAGAGAGAGAGAGAGAGAGAGAGAGAGAGAGAGAGAGAGAGAGAGAGAGAGAGAGAGAGAGAGAGAGAGAGAGAGAGAGGAAAAAGTGAGAGTAGTGAAGGGAAAGAATGAATGCGTGAGTGGAAGGGGTGGTTGCTGGGTTGAAGGCTAGGAGAGGGGGAGAGACCATATACATAAAGAGACATAAAATACAATAAGATAACGGGAGCATTGGGCAGTGTTTAAAGTAGAGGTGCTTGACTGAATGAAGCTGCAGCCCCCCGAGCCCCAGGAGCTGCAGCACTAGTGACCCCCGGCCACTGCTCACTCATAACATCTGTGATAAACATGGCACAGCCCGTCATCACCAGGGTGACGGAGACAATGCACATAGCCATCAGGCACTCAGGAAGCTCGCTAGATAGCCACGAGACCTAACCGCTATACAGAGATCGTCATGTACAAACAGAAGTGCCCCCCACCCCCATACACACACAGATAGTGAGGCCATGTTATCAGGGGGTAACCACTAACCAGGGATGATGAGGCGTCAAGAGGGGGTTATTACAGTTAAGCAAACGACACCCAGGCATGGGCCAGCACAGCTAAGCTCTCTACCCGCCCTCTCACGCACACATCCTTATCCCACTCCTTAATGTGTCATGTGCCTCACCACACGCTAAGCCTGGGAATCCGTACTAGGCATTGACGCACGCACGCATGCCCATGCGTACGTGCGCATGCCCACACACACACACCAGCACACACGCGTGTGCGTGTTTCTCAAACATTGATGGGATTGTATGCAAGGCGGAATGGTGACATGTTGTATTTGGTATCTCTCTCGTCGTCTTTCTAGAGAGTACATTTGCAGAGTTTTGAAACGATCCCAATAATTTTGGTGATTTATCGCGTCAATGTATGCCGTATATGTTCTCTGTATTCCCTCTATTTCAGCAATCTCTCCTGCTCTGAAGGGGGAAGTGAGTACTGAGCAGTACTCGAGACGGGACAACACAAGTGACTTGAAGAGTACAACCATTGTGATGGGATCCCTGGATTTGAGAGTTCTCGTACTCCATCCTATCATTTTTCTGGCTGACGCAATATTTGCTTGGTTATGCTCCCTAAACGTTAGGTCGTCAGACATCATTATTCCCAAATCCTTGACATGCTGTTTTCCTACTATGGAGGGAATCGCTATCACCATTGTAACCAATCACAATGGCCAGGTAAGAGAACGAGGGGACACTGGCATGGGAGGGAAGAGAACGAGGGGACACTGGCATGGGAGGGAAGATAACAAGGGGACACTGGCATGGGAGGGAAGATAACAAGGGGACACTGGCATGAGAGGGGAGATAACAAGGGGACACTGGCATGGGAGGGAAGATAACAAGGGGACACTGGCATGAGAGGGGAGATAACAAGGGGACACTGGCATGGGAGGGAAGATAACAAGGGGACACTGGCATGGGAGGGAAGATAACAAGGGGACACTGGCATGAGAGGGGAGATAACAAGGGGACACTGGCATGGGAGGGGAGATAACAAGGGGACACTGGCATGGGAGGGGAGATAACCAGGGCCCATAAATGAAAACTGAAAGCCAAGGGGAGTACGAGGGACACAGGAAGCAGTTGCCTCAGTGAAAGGGAAGTGAGCAAGTAAAATGCATTAGGAGGGGAGGTGGAGGACTAGGGCTAACTCCATACATGGATTTAAATACATAAACATAAATTGCGAAATAACAAAGCTTATGAGGGTCGGAGTGACCACACTCCATCATAACATTATCCTGCCTGCTTTCACAGCCTCAGTCACCCACAACAATCTACAGCCTCTAGGAAACAAACTTCCCTGTATTTCCTCTTATCAGATTGGTAACAATAAGTGGACGTTATGTAACTGTGTAACCTTGTATAATAAATAAAGTGTAAAGTAATACACTGTATAGTAATACATATATATATATATATATATATATATATATATATATATATATATATATATATATATATATATATATATATATATATATGTCGTACCTAATAGCCAGAACGCACTTCACAGCCTACTATTCAAGGCCCGATTTGCCTAATAAGCCAAGTTTTCATGAATTAATGTTTTTTCGTCTACCTAACCTACCTAACCTAACCTAACCTAGCTTTTTTTGGCTACCTAACCTAACCTTACCTATAAATATAGGTTAGGTTAGGTTAGGTAGGGTTGGTTAGGTTCGGTCATATATCTACGTTAATTTTAACTCCAATAAAAAAAAAATTGACCTCATACATAGAGAAAAGGGTTGCTTTATCATTTCATAAGAAAAAAATTATAGTAAATATATTAATTCAGGAAAACTTGGCTTATTAGGCAAATCGGGCCTTGAATAGTAGGCTGAGAAGTGAGTTCTGGCTACTAGGTACGACATAGCCAGACATAGCCATAGCCGACATAGCCAGACATAGCCATAGCCGACATAGCCATATATATATATATATATATATATATATATATATATATATATATATATATATATATATATATATATATATATATATATAGGCGAACAAGCCTGAACGGTCTCCAGGCATATATGCAACTGAAAACTCACACCCCAGAAGTGACTCGAACCCATACTGCCAGAAGCAATGCAACTGATGTACAGGATCCCTTAACCACTCGACCGAACAAAAGAGGATGGTAGTCGAGGCTAATTCCCCATTCCCCATCCAACACTCGACGTGTTGGTCGAGTGGTTAAGGGATCCTGTACATCAGTTGCATTGCTTCTGGCAGTAGGGGTTCGAGTCAC
Source organism: Procambarus clarkii (assembly GCF_040958095.1). Lineage (NCBI taxonomy): Eukaryota > Metazoa > Arthropoda > Malacostraca > Decapoda > Cambaridae > Procambarus > Procambarus clarkii. Next base: position 34,227,788 of record NC_091172.1, read on the forward strand.
TTCTGGGGTGTGAGTTTTCAGTTGCATATATGCCTGGAGACCGTTCAGGCTTGTTCGCATATTATATTATATTATATATATATATATATATATATATATATATATATATATATATATATATATATATATATATATATATATATATATATATATATATATATATATATATATATGGGAAGATTCGATTGTGTTTTGTACCTTGTATTATGTTTCAGATCTTCATTTTTGCCGTACCTGAGTACCTGAAATTTATCACTGTTAAACATCATATTATTTTCTGCTGCCCAATCGAAAACTTTGTTGACATCCGCTTGTAATTTTTCAATGTCTTCAGCAGAGGTAATTTTCATGATGAGTGGAAACTGAGTGCCCAGATGAGCCATATAGATATTAGAAACAACTTGTTTAGTGTCAGAGTAGTTAACAAATGGAATGCATTATGAAGTAATGTGGTGGAGGCTGACTCCATGCACAGTTTCAAATGAAGATCTGATAGAGCTCAATAGGCTCCAGAATCAGTACACCAGTTGATTGACAGTTGAGAGGCGGGGACCAAAGAGCCAAATCTCAACCCGTTCAAGCACAACTAGGTTAGTACACACATACATACATCCCGAGGCTATATCAAGAAACAACTTAAGACAAAACTCGAAAAAGTTCAGACATTTCACAAAACTGTTTCCAGAACAGTATTGGAGGACGAGGAAAGACAATCAACTGGATCTTAATGCTTTAAACAAAACACAGAAAATATAAGACATGAATGCTGTGTATAAGGTTATCTTGAGGTTATCTTGAGATGATTTCGGGGCTTTTAGTGTCCCCGCGGCCCGGTCCTCGACCAGGCCTCCACCCCCCAGGAAGCAGCCCGTGACAGCTGACTAACACCCAGGTACCTATTTTACTGCTAGGTAACAGGGGCATAGGGTGAAAGAAACTCTGCCCATTGTTTCTCGCCGGCGCCTGGGATCGAACCCGGGACCACAGGATCACAAGTCCAGCGTGCTGTCCGCTCGGCCGACCGGCTCCCTTTGACAGTTGGTACAGGTACAATAAACAAATCAAAGACTTTATTAATAGTAGTACAATTATAATTGGGAAAGTTCATACAAAGAGTAGAGTACAACAATTACATAAGAGTGAGAGTAAGAGCAGAGCACATAGACACTGTCACTATTAGAAGCCACAAACTTTACTGGTAACAACTTATACAAACCAATACAACACTGGCTGGACTAAACATGTGTACAACAATCTTAATCAAATTTTAACATTTTAGAAATAAAGTGAGTGAGGTTAGTTAACAATTTGAATGGTGACATGTTGTAAAGACAAAGTGAGGTTTAACATTGTAGCGGTAAGACTTATATTGACAATTTATGCCACAAAATTAGAATGATTAGAAGTATAACTAATATAAACTAATCATACCTTGATCTTATAGATATCAACACACCCTCTGCATTCTACACCATAATGGGTTCTGTTGGATATTGAAAAGTAGATAGGGAACAAACATTTAACAAGTGCAGCAGCAGGAGCAGCAGGATAGGACGGAAGCTAGAGAAACATACACGTCACAGAAATGTAAGCAAACATTTGTGTAGCCAAAGTGAAGAATAAATGGAATGAACTATGAGAACAAGTAATCATATCTACGACTAAAACAATGACAGGAATTTAGTGCGTCGGGAGGTGTGGCATTAGCTGACGCACAGGTGACAAGGCGATGCTCTAGAGGTGATGCTCGTCCTGTAGGTAGAAGTAGATGTCAACTGTACAACCAGGTGAGCAGCCTCCACGCTGCTGCCGTGCGAGGGAACACCACCCCTGCACTCCACACGACTACTCAACACCCAACACAACACCATACTGCAGACTGCACACAACTTTTGTTCACAAATTTGTTTATAAATAAAAGAGAAGCGCTGAGAGCTGGAAGGAGACCGGAACAATCTTTGTTAATTACACCAGCACCAGAACTGTTCTTTTTAACTGTAACTGCCTCGGGAAGGTTCAATTCTACACAATATATTGAGAGAGCGTGTACCATCACGTCACTCATGTCGCTCACCACTGCCTGCTGCTCACCACTCCTTCCAACACTCAAACAAACTTGTCGGGGAGGGCGTAGCGTAGCACAGGTTCAGAAGAAAGATGCACAGCAAGATGAAACACGGCCCAGCCACCTCACAACCTGCCACTACAACACCAGCCTGCGACCGTTCCCCACTTGTGTTTCCGCCCGCAGGCTGGCAAGCCTTCCGTGGCGACCTGCTCGCCAGACTACTGCCATCTGTGACCCCGCAGGTACCAGTAGTAGTCACCACCTGCACCACAGTGTTCACTAGTAATGATCGGCCGCCTGGACACATTACACACCGCAAGTATCGGTGAACGACGCTGAAAGCTGCCACGGGCTGGCAGGCGTCCGCCCCCTCATGTTAACCCAACATTACTTACAATATAACGTCACCGAAAATATTCACTCTTTTAATTCTAAATTTAATCCATAGGGCCGTGCGCGGACCTCCTGCTGCCTGTAGGAAAATATATCGAGATCAGCAAGAGCAGCAGGGGAGAACGGCGGGGAGGAAGGCGAGGGAGGGAGAGAGGGAGAGAGAGAGAGAGAGAGAGAGAGAGAGAGAGAGAGAGAGAGAGAGAGAGAGAGACAGAGGGGGGGGGGGGAAGAAGAAGGAAGAGAACCAGACATAAAAGCATTTCTGAGCTTAGTTAAGCGCAAAAACGACCTTAACTGGTTGAGTGCACCTAACTGGTGGAGTCGCCTTGACTGGTTGAATGGGTCAGTTAAATGAGAGTGGGCTATTGACAGGGCCAATATAATGACCTACCGTGCTGGGCGAGCCAGTATTGGCTCCCGGCAATCACACTCCGCCCACCCGCCCATCACAACCCGTCTCCACAACCACTTCCTTCGCTAACCTCTCTAATTAAATTCCTCTATAAAATTTCAACCATCAATCTGGTAATATTTCTTATCTTTTCTGGAAGACGCTAAGGCAGAAGTGGGCGTGTGACGTCCATACAGTGTTCTCTGGGTAAACACAGGGTCGGAAACTGTATTGTTGAGATACGGAACAAATCACTGTGTAGCCTAATAGACGCCGGGAGTCGCTCCAGTCCTAGTCATATATATGAATATGTATATATATTAATGGGAGCTGCCGGGTTTGTGGCAACTTGCCTTCTGCAACTTCCTGTATTCTTATGTTATGTTCATAACATTATAACCTATTTAAATAGGTATATTCTACACTATCCTTCGTAGCTTTCACTCCATTTAAGTATCGACTTACTAGTATAGAGAGAGCACATTCTATTCCCTCCGACACGATCTCAATAATTCTGTTGTTCTACTGTATATACGCGCGCAGTACCAGTTCGCTATATACCTTCTATGCTGGATATCTCTTCTGTCTTGAGACAACCCGTTCTCGCACTTTCTTACAGTCAATATTGACTTATTACTTAACCTATACCTATAATAGGTTAAGTAATAATAGTAATTACGAAGCAATACGATGCTTATCTTAACATACTAAGAAGGTTAGGTAAGGTCGGTGTTTTCTATGAAGCTTTTCAAGGTAAACTAAAATATTCACAAAAAATTAGTATGTCACATATGCACGTGTTTAATAATTCAATATTGACTATACGAAAGTGCGAGAACGGGTTGAGAGGCTAGGCCTTGAAAGAACAATTGATTTTAAAAATAAGACTACTACCCTGCCCCAAACATCACCTTGCTTGGTGATTTTCAACTTATAGCATCTAAAATGGAAAAATTTGGCAAATACAGCTATAGTAGAGAGAAGCCCAGGAAGCAGTCTGAATGGACAATCACACACAAATTGCAGATGTGTGACAGATTTGATTTAAATCCGCAATTAGTAGAGCCAATTAGGAAAGAAAACACCCTAGACTTTATTTTCACAAATAACGATAAACTGATAAGGGACATAATGATTACAAATACATGTCACTCAGATCACAACCTAATCGAAGTTCAGACGAGCATGGACAATAGACCTGTGACGCCAATCTAAAATCCAAATGGAGGAGAATTCAGAAAATTAAATTTTAATAAATTGATTAACTGGGAACGAGTAAACCAAGACGTCGCACAAGTATACTGGAAACAACAGCTAGATAATGTAAACTTAAACCAATACTTCAAGAAAATAAGCACAGTGAAAAGGAAGGAAAAAAAAAGGCAAACTGGAACGAGAACCCCGTTTTTTCTATAGGCGATGCAGAAACCAGGATTTATGGCAGGATGTGCAGAATACCCCCGTTGAAGAGCAGAGGTGCAACAGGTACTCTGAGAGAGAACTATCAACATCAGAGGCCCGAGACTGTTCAATACGCTTCCACTACACATAAGGGGCATAACTGGCCGACCCCTCACAGTGTTCAAGAGAGAACTGGATAAACACCTCCAAGAGATACCTGAACAACCAGGCTGTGACTCATACGTCAGTGTGCGAGCAGCGGCGTCCAACAGCCTGGTTGACCAGTCCAGCAACCAGTGACCAGATTCCCGAAGCAGTTACGCAAGCACTTACGAACGTGTACATCTCTCCTCAATCTTTGACGGCTTTGGTTACATTTATTAAACAGTTTACAAGCATGAAAACTTCCCATTCAACTGTTGTTATTGTCATCAACAGCCTCCTCGTGCTTCGGAGCTCATTAACTGTTTAATAATTGTAAACAAAGCCGCCAAAGATTGAGAAAAGATGTACAGGTTCATAAGTGCTTGCGTAACTGCTTCGTGAATCTGGCCCCAGGAGGCCTGGTCAGACACGGGGCCTTGATCCTCGGACCGCCGCAAGGTGGCACCCTTGACTTTAGAAGTAGGAGCATGTCGTCTCCGTTTATACAGAAATAACGGAATTTGGGAGAGTAACAATAGTACCAGTATATGGAACAGTGATGCGATATCTAGAACCACCGCGACAGTAGTGACAGCACCTGGAACACCAGAGCAACAGGAGTAACAGCATCTGGAGCACCAGAGCAACAGGAGTAACAGCATCTGGAGCACCAGAGCAACAGGAGTAACAGCATCTGGAGCACCAGAGCAACAGTACTAACAGCACCTGGAGCACAAGGGAAGGCAGAGTAAGCGAGGCACTAACCGGGTTCAAGAAGCAGGAAACAGTGCAGTAGCAGTAACGAGATCATGAACAGCAGCAGCAGCAGCAGGAGGTGGGGGGGGGGGGAGGAAGACGAGGGAGGGAGGAAGGGGAGTGGAGCCAAGTTGACATGATGCGGGTCAATACTGATAACGAGGACGGGGGGGGGGAGGGAGGGAGGGACACTGATAACAAAGTGTGGTTTGCTATCACCAGCGCTCGGCACTCATTATTGCCCGCTCTCCTCTCCTATCACCCTCCACCATGCTAACATTTACCTGACAAAGACCCGGAGGCCAGGGGGGGGGGAGGGGCAGGAGGGGGCGGCGGGCCCTGGCTACACGCGCCGACTAATACACACAGTCAGTCAGCCAATTAGGAGTAGCGGACGCGTGCCACACCCTGGTCGACACTCGCCCCATCATGCTGGCATCACCGCCACACACAAGAGGAAACAACAAAAAGTGACCAGCATCACAGCAACTACCGAGAGCCAAACCGCTGGCCACATTAACCCCTCCACCGGAACCAGGCTGGAGGGGCTAGACCAACCACACTACCAGGCCGTGGTAGTGTGGTCGTGGTCGGTGGTCGTGGTAGTGTGGTCGGTGGTAGTGGTAGTACTCACCTAGTTGTGCTTGCGGGGTTGAGCTCTGGCTCTTTGGTCCCGCCTCTCAACTGTCAATCAACTGGTGAAGAGATTCCTGAGCCTACTGGGCTCTGTCATATCTACATTTGAAACTGTGTATGATTCATTCTAAGTCCATTCTATTTGTTAACTACTCTGACACTGATATAAATCATTTAAATATCTGTTATATCTGGCCACTTGTTCGAGTACCATACATGACAAATAGGCTGTCATTGTCTAACTTATCAATTCCCCTGAGAATTTTGTATGTGGTAATAATGTCTCCCCTCATTCTTCTCTCTTCCAGGAACGTGAGGCATAACTCCTATAATATATCCCGGTAACTCATTCATTTGTGTGTGGGGGGGGGGAAGGGGGGTGGTAGTGTGGCGCAGGACAGGTGGTGTGTGGTGCCGCTCTTGTCTGACGGGGCGAGTGTAGGATAACTATACATGCTATCTTATCTTGAGGTTATCTTGAGTTGATTTCGGGGCTTTTTTTAGTGTCCCCGCGGCCCGGTCCTCGACCAGGCCTCCACCCTCAGGAAGCAGCCCGTGACAGCTGACTAACACCCAGGTACCTATTTACTGCTAGGTAATAGGGGACATAGGGTGAAAGAAACTCTGCCCATCGTTTCTCGCCGGCGCCCGGCATCGAACCCGGGACCACAAGATCACGTGTCCAGCGTGCTGTTCGCTCGGGCGGCTGCTTACAGATGTTACGTGATAACATTTGTCAGTATTGTGGAACAAGACAAGTTCCATTCCTTGTCTTATAAGTAACCTTGGAATGGATTGTAGCAGCGCTTTCTACTTTCTTCCTTCAGGCCCCTCCTTCCTTTCTTTCCTTCCTTTCCTTTTCCCCGTATTCTTTCTTTTTCTTCTCCCTAGTCCTTCCTTCTACCCTTCCTCCACCTCACCCCAATCACTCCTCCCCTTCCACCTCTCCTTCACTCTATCACTTTCTTTCTTTCTCGGGAATTTTTCCCAGGCGTTACAATGGTCATTTTTAAGTGTCTTTCATTGAAGCACTTTTCACGCCAATTATGGTACCCGGAGAAGATGACTATGCTGTGATTTGTATCGTAGCATACCCACAGGTGCCGGAGCATACCCACAGGCGCCGGAGCATACCCACAGGCGCCAGAACATACCCACAGGCGCCGGAGCATACCCACAGGCGCCGGAACATACCCACAGGCGCCGGAGCATACCCACAGGCGCCAGAACATACCCACAGGCGCCGGAGCATACCCACAGGCGCCGGAACATACCCACAGGCGCCATACCCACAGGTGAGGGTGGCAGACAAGGGAGGGAGAGTGCCAACAGCAACAACATTATTTGTCCTAATTAATGTTCTTGTTTTGTTCTGGTTGTGTTGTTGTGTTGTTGTTGTTGTTGTTGTTGTTGTGACTCGAGCCATGCATTTGTTCCGTGTGTTTATGCCTCTAGGTTTTAATCATTATAAGCGCATGTCTGGTGTGCAGCCCCCCCCCCCCCACACACACACTGGTGGGGCGCTGGTGGCTGAGTGGACAGCACGCTGGATACGTAGTCCTGTGGTCAGGGGTTCGATTCCCGGCGCCAGCGGAAAAAAATTTGGGCAGTTTCTTTCAACCTGATGCCCCTGCTGTTACGGACTGCTTCCTGTATGTGGGGGGGGGGGGAGTTAGTTAGTAGTTAGTAACAGTTTATTGACTGAGGGTTGTCAGCTTAATCCCCACAAGCACGATTAGGTGAATACAACTAGGTGAACACAGACAGACACAGACAGACACACACACACACACACACACAGATAGTAACACATCCAGTGGGACTTAGTTACTAGGGGTGGAAAATAATAAAAGGATTTAGTAAGACAAAACAAATCGTGTCTCCCGAGACACTTCTCAACATGATCACATCAGCTTCATTGGCAAAGTTGTCAAACTTGCGAGAAGCGGTCAGGACTGTGGAGAGGCGCTGCACACATCCTCAGTGAGCCTAACACTGCATCATGCAACAATAACCGCCATAAAGCCTACCTAAAACAACACAAAATACGAAGAAGTTACAACACTGGTTCTGGACCAGAGAGGCCTGGAGAACCAGATAAACACTGACACGAAAATGTGTCTTAAAGAATTAAATAAAAGACCAGAAAAAGAGACCCGCGACATACAGGATCCTAAGGTGCGCTGACACAGCACTTGAGGAAGCGTTTAACATGCGCTCAGCAGCGCGGGTGGCCGCAGATCGAACGCGCGCACACAGATGAATCACAGGAATGTGAGGAAATATTCACGCCTTAGAGCACTGAGTGAACGGAACAGGTTTGGAGGAGGTGGTGCTACATAGCCTTCCCGGCCTGCGGCTTTCTTCTGATAATTACTTACCTCCAGGTGGTGCTATTCTTAACTAACACCATAAATAGCTATATATATATATATATATATATATATATATATATATATATATATATATATATATATATATATATATATATATATATATATATAGCTATATATATATATATAGTATATTAATTGCATATACATACATATATATATATATATATATATATATATATATATATATATATATATATATATATATATATATATATATATATATATATATATATATATATATGTATATGCAATTAATAAACTGCTGAAAAGGCGGGTCTCACGACCTGATACTTCGTCTTGAAGGGACAGTAAGGTAAGAACAATTAGGGACAAAGGTAACCACACACTTGCCTATAGAGGAAATACGAACTGCCTGACACACGCACACACTAACCAATTTTGATAAGATCGTGGGAAAATGTCAGCATTTAATTGACAACTGGCCAACACTCCTTTAAATGTCAGTATGAAATGACCTCTGCCGAGCTCTCAACCAATCCTGCTTTATTTTGTACCATAAAGTCTTCATACCCTCCCTCAGCACCGCCCTCACCTCGCTCCACCCGTCCGGGCGAGCCCTCAACCCGTCGGGGCGAGCCCTCAACCCGTCGGGGCGAGCCCTCAACCCGTCGGGACGAGCCCTCAACCCGTAGGGCGAGCCACACCCGACAGCACGAGCCACACCCGGCAGCACGAGCCACACCCGGCAGCACAAGCCACACCCGGCAACACGAGCCACACCCGGCAGCACGAGCCACACCCGGCAGCACGAGCCACACCCGGCAGCACAAGCCACACCCGGCAGCACAAGCCACACCCGGCAGCACGAGCCACACCCGGCAGCAGGAGCCACACCCGGCAGCACAAGCCACACCCAGTAGTGACCTCACACTAATGAACGCTCGTAATAATTAATCAAAACTAATGTGTGGGAGGAAGGAGACGTCAGGCCATAGTAGAAGAGCAGTGTATCAGCACATTGTGCACCCATGGAGAGAGTACATTATGCAACGAAGGAAAACTGGCTGTAAAGTAAGACTTACGTGGATCCCTTCACATCTGGGAACTCTGTTAAATGATGCAGTTTGATGAAATTGCGAGGAGGCCCACAGAAACACTTCACTCGGTGTAATATACCATGTAACTTAAATAAACACACTAAATTGATCCAAAAAGAGATACAGTATAAAGATATCTTTAACGGCGGAGACCTGTAACACACTCAAGCAGTCCCCACTAATAATGACGAGGTCGTCCTTCACATGTGGTAGAGGAAAGTCAATATGGAGGAACTGAGTGTAAGTGAAGGACCAGGATGTAAACATCACTGCCAATATGGTGCCGATGTCTGAGAAGAATATAAGGAATGCACATCATGTAGCATGCCGCACTGAGTCACGCTACATCACGGTGTATTACACTAGGGGGTGAACTGTATAAAGAAGTTGGAAGCTCAGGGATCATGTGTGATAATGGTATGAGAAAGAGAGAGCATTATTAGGAGGTGCAAAGACTGCACCAAGAATGTAATGTTAAGACTCTCTAAATATCTTTTGTAATATGTGTTATGTGACAACTGTTGAATAATGAACACGTAATGTATTTCATGATTACTTGTTTACTGTATGGATTTGTGAGCTCTTTAAGAGAGCTGAGATAGAGGAGAGTTGAAATACCAAGAGTTACTCTGTTATCTCGGGATGTGTCTTGTTATATCGATAAACGTTAGCTGAATGTCAGTCCTAATGGCTGCTGTCTTTTGGCAGGTGAAGCTTCAACCATGCGAACACAAGTATTAGTACGTTCCCACGAACGCGCGCGCGCACAATGAGTGGGTGATAGCTGAGTGGGGGTGGTAGCTGAGTGGGGGGCCTGATAGCTGAATGGACAGCGCTCTGGACTCGTAATTCTAGGGTCCGGGTTCGATTCCAGGTAATGGCAGAAACAAAATAGGCAGAGTTTCTTTCACCTTGAAACCCCTGTTACCTAGCAGTAAATAGGTACCTGGGAGTTACGGCTGTTAGCTGTTACGGCTGTTACGGGCTGCTTCGTGTGTGTATGTGTGTGGGGGGGGGGGGGGAATTTGTAAGTAACAGTTGATTGATTAGCAATTGAGAACAGGCCCGAAAGAGCAGAGCTAAACCCCCGCAAACACAACTAGGTAAGTACACACACACACAAGGTATTGATAGGGTAGGGAGGGGAGAAAGCGCCCAGCCATTACGACTATATAGCAAGACAGTTTATTTAAAACAATGGGCACACGCACTAGGGGACACAGGTGGAAAATGAGGGCCTAAATGAGCTATAAAGAAGTATGCTGGGAGTATGCTCGCTGGGAGGGTGTTGAACAACCGCGGACCTCTCATGTTTATACAGTGTTCTCTGATTGTGCCTATGGCACCTCTGCTCTTCACTGGTTCTATTCTGTATTTTCTTCCATATCGTTCACTCCAGTATGTTGTTATTTTACTGTGTAGATTTGGGACCTGGCCCTCCAGTATCTTCCATGTGTATATTATTTGATATCTCACCCGTCGTCTTTTTACTTTCTAGCGAGTAAATTTGGAGGGCTTTGAGACGATCCCAATAATTTAGATGCTATATCTCGTTTATGTATCCCGTATATGTTCTCTGTACTCCCTCTATTTCAGCAATCTCTCCTGCTCTGAAGGGGGAAATGAGTACTGAGCATTACTCAAGACGGGACAGCACAAGTGATTTGAAGAGTAGGGATCCCTGGATTTGAAAGTTCTCGTAATCCATCCTATCATTTTCCTGGCTGCCGAGAAGTATTCCAAATTTTTGGCAATTCCCCTGTTAGCAGTGATTTGTTGTACACTATGGAGAGTGGCATGCACAGTGCTTCTGATCCCTCCTTTAGTATCCATGGAGAGATTCCATCCCGGCCTATAGCCTTTGTCACATCCAACTCTAGCAAGAGCTTCCTTACATCCCCACTCGTAATCCCAAACTCTTCTAGTTGTTCCTGGTTAACTATTCCCTCTCTTATCTCTGAAACTTCCCCTTGCGCTAATGTGAAGACCTGGAATTTCTTATTCAGTTCCTCGCACACTTCCTTGTCGTTTATAGTGAATCTGTCTGCTCCTATCCTCAATTTCATTACCTGCTCATTTACTGTTGTTTTTCTCCTGATGTGGCTGTGCAGCAATTTAGGTTGAGTCTTTTGCTTGCGATGTCATTTTCGTATTGCCCTTCTGCCTCTCTTCTCACCTTGACAAATTCATTCCTGGCACTCTGGTATCTTTCTCTTCTCTCAAGTGTCCTGTCATTTCTATAGTTTCCCAACACCCTTTTACTTTGCTGCTTAGCTGACCTACATCTCTGATTAAACCATGGGTTTCTCATTTGCATTTCGTTGTTTTCCTTTTGAACCGGGACAAACTTGTCTGCTGCGTCCTTACACTTTTGCGTGATGTAGTCCATCATGTCTTGGTAGTCTTTCCTCTGAGCTCTGTTTCCCATGTTATACCTGTTAGGAATTTCCTTATCTCCTCAGATTCCCTTTCGGATTGCCAGCCTTTTATTTTCGGTTGTAATCCTCAAGTTATTTAACTCTTTTTCAACCAGATACTCAAACGTCAGTACAATGTGGTCGCTCATTCCTATCCGGGCCTGGAAACCGATATCGGTTTGTGTGTGTGGGGGGGGGGGGGGAGTTAGTAGTTAATAACAATTGATTGACTGACAGTTGAGAGGCGGGGCGAAAGAGCAGAGCTCAACCCCCGCAAGCACAACTAGGTGAACACATATACACAGGAACACATATACACAGGTACACATATACACAGGAACACATATACACAGGTACACATATACACAGGTACACATATACACAGGTACACACACGCAACCTTGCCGCCATACGCCACTCGGCATCAAATTACAAAAAAAAGTGTATTCCATTTGAGCATTAAATAACTTGCCGTGTTCCCAGCTGGCAGCTGCCCAGGCCGGCCCACTGATACAACAACCACTTAAAGTTAAACCATCACCTCATTATACCTTCTACCACTGGCACCACCACCTGCACCATTGGCCCCTCCACCTGCACCACTGGCACCACCACCTGCACCACTGGCACCTCCACCTGCACCACTGGCAACCACCAGTGGTGCCACAGGCACCAACCACCAGTGGTGCCACAGGTACCAACCACCAGTGGTGCCACAGGTACCAACCACCAGTGGTGCCACAGGCCAAGCAGAAAACACCTGTACACAGATGAGGGAGCCCGGTTATTCTCCCTCCTGGGACACTATGTATTTGTACATATACAATATACAGCGCCGTGTGTGTATCAAGGTGTGTATATTGGTGTGTATTACTCTCCTTATTTACTTCTTGTTCCTGAAGGATAGTTGTGTTAGCTCTTGGGCCCCGCCTTTGTAACCGATGATTGTCTTATGACTCGAGATTTGTTTTTCCCTATCATATCTACTATATATAATTCTCTTCCTAACACAAACACGCCTCCAGGAAGCTGCCCGTAACAGCTCTCTAGCTCCCAAGTACCTATTTACTGCTAGGTAACAGGGGCATCAGGGTGAAAGAAACTGCCCATTTTGTTTCTGCCATCACCGGGGATCGAACCCGGACCCAAGGATTACGAATCCAGAGCGCTGTCCATTTTGCTATCAGGTCCACTGTGTATGTGATTGTGTGTACTCACCTGGTTGTGCTTGCGGGGGTTGAGCTCTGGCTCTTTGGTCCCGCCTCTCAACCGTCAATCAACTGGTGTACAGGTTCCTGAGCCTATTGGGCTCTATCATATCTACACTTGAAACTGTGTATGGAGTCAGCCTCCACCACATCACTGCCTAATGCATTCCATTTGTTAACTACTCTGACACTGAAATAGTTCTTTCTAATGTCTCTGTGGCTCATGTGGGTACTAAGTTTCCACCTGTGTCCCCTTGTTCGTGTTCTACCCGTGCTTCCACCACCACCTTCTCACCTAACTTGTTCCAACCGTCTACCACTCTGTTTGCGAAAGTGAATTTTCTTATATTCCTTCGGCATCTGTGTTTAGCTAGTTTAAATCTATGACCTCTTGTTCTTGAAGTTTCGGGTCTCAGGAAATCTTCCCTATCAATTTTACAAATTCCTGTTACTATTTTGTATGTAGTGATCATATCACCTCTTTTTCTTCTGTCTTCTAGTTTTGGCATATTTAATGCCTGTAACCTTTACTCGTAGCTCTTGCCCTTCAGTTCTGGGAGCCACTTAGTAGCGTGTCTTTGCACCTTTTCCAGTTTGTTGATGTGCTTCTTAAGATATGGGCACCACACAACCGCTGCATATTCTAGCTTTGGCCTAACAAAAGTCGTGAACAATTTCTTTAGTATATCGCCATCCATGTATTTAAAAGCAATTCTGAAGTTAGAAAGCATAGCATAGGCTCCTCGCACAATGTTCTTAATGTGGTCCTCAGGTGATAGTTTTCTATCTAGAACCACCCCTAGATCTCTTTCTTTATCAGAATTCTTTAAAGATTTCTCACATAATATATAGGTTGTGTGGGGTCTATGTTCTCCTATTCCACATTCCATAACATGACATTTATTAACATTAAATTCTATTTGCCAAGTGGTGCTCCATATACTTATTTTGTCCAGGTCATCTTGAAGGGCATGACAATCATCTAAGTTTCTTATCTTCCCTATTATCTTAGCATCATCAGCAAACATGTTCGTATACCAACTGTATACCAACCAACCAACCAATCTGTATACCAACTGGTAGATCATTTATGTAGACAATGAACATCACTGGTGCAACAACTGAACCCTGTGGTACCCCACTTGTGACATTTCTCCAGTCTGATACATTGCCTCTGATCACTGCCCTCATTTTTCTATCTGTCGTGCGTGCGCGTAATGTCACACACATGGTACTATATTATGTAAACTATACGGGAGACAGACTAAACTTGTTCGTAATAGCCCATTAGGCCTAAAACCACATTTTCATTCCTGGCCAAAAAATGCAGCGGGTCTTCCTGGTACATTTGTCTTTGAGAATGTACATTTACGGCAGTAATCATAATTAGCCATTACTCACCATCACATAAATGACAGCGAGGGACGAGCCTTTCTGCTGCGCTGCGGCAATATGCTTCCACCTGCTTAGTTATGGCAGGTGGCGAGGCCGGGGCCGCCTGGCTCAGGTGGCGAGGCCGGGGCCGCCTGGCTCAGGTGGCGAGGCCGGGGCCGCCTGGCTCAGGTGGCGAGGCCGGGGCCGCCTGGCTCAGGTGGCGAGGCCGGGGCCGCCTGGCTCAGGTGGCGAGGCCGGGGCCGCCTGGCTCAGGTGGCGAGGCCGGGGCCGCCTGGCTCAGGTGGCGAGGCCGGGGCCGCCTGGCTCAGGTGGCGAGGCCGGGGCCGCCTGGCTCAGGTGGCGAGGCCGGGGCCGCCTGGCTCAGGTGGCGAGGCCGGGGCCGCCTGGCTCAGCTGGCGAGGCCGGGGCCGCCTGGCTCAGGTGGCGAGGCCGGGGCCGCCTGGCTCAGGTGGCGAGGCCGGGGCCGCCTGGCTCAGGTGGCGAGGCCGGGGCCGCCTGGCTCAGGTGGCGAGGCCGGGGCCGCCTGGCTCAGGTGGCGAGGCCGGGGCCGCCTGGCTCAGCTGGCGAGGCCGGGGCCGCCAAGGGGCCGTGTTGACCTGCATCAACACCTGCCATCTTCCTCGCCACACTAATCCACCTTCAAAAGAGAACTTGATAAACGCCTCCAGAGAATACTTGATCAACGGAGCTGTGATTCATACGTGAGACTGCAACCACCTGCGTCTAACAGCCAGGCTGAGCAAACCATCAACCATAGGGGCCTTGTGAGAGCAGGTTGAGGATACCTGGTTCCCGGATCCCAGACAACACAGAGACAGGTAGGTAGGTAGGTAAGTAGGTAGGTAGGTAAGTAGGTAGGTAGGTAGGTAGGTAGGTAGGTAGGTAGGTAGGTAGGTAGGTAGGTAGGTAGGTAGGTAGGTAGGTAGGGCAGGGAGAAGAGCCTCCACCAGCCGGCACGTTACCATCAGCGTTGTTGGCACTGGCCGTTGTCAGCCACTCCTAATTGGCGGAACATTGTGTCAACACACTCACTCATATTATTGTGGAACTATATCCAATATACACCTTCAGGAGAGGGGGAGGGAAGGAGAGAGAGGAGAGAGGAGAGAGAAGAGAGACAGAGAGAGAGAGAGAGAGAGACAGAGAGAGAGACAGAGAGAGAGAGAGACAGAGAGAGAGAGAGACAGAGAGAGAGAGAGAGAGACAGAGAGAGAGAGAGACAGAGAGAGAGAGAGAGACAGAGAGAAAGAGAGAAAGAGAGAGAGACAGAGAGAGAGAGACAGAGAGAGAGAGACAGAGAGAGAGAGACAGACAGAGAGAGAGAGAGACAGAGAGAGAGAGAGACAGAGAGAGAGAGAGAGACAGAGAGAGAGAGAGAAAGAGAGAGAGACAGAGAGAGAGAGACAGAGAGAGAGAGAGAGAGAGAGAGAGAGAGAGAGAGACAGAGAGAGAGAGAGAGACAGAGAGAGAGAGAGACAGAGAGAGAGAGAGAGAGAGAGAGACAGAGAGAGAGAGAGAGAGAGAGACAGAGAGAGAGAGAGAGAGAGAGAGAGAGAGAGAGAGAGAGAGAGAGAGAGAGAGAGAGAGAGAGAGAGAGAGAGAGAGAGAGAGAGAGAGAGAGAGAGAGAGAGACAGAGAGAGAGAGAGAGAGAGAGAGACAGAGAGAGAGAGAGAGAGAGAGAGAGAGAGAGAGAGAGAGAGAGAGAGAGAGAGAGAGAGAGAGAGAGAGAGAGAGAGAGAGAGAGAGACAGAGAGAGAGAGACAGAGAGAGACAGAGAGAGAGAGAGAGAGAGAGAGAGAGAGAGAGAGAGAGAGAGAGAGAGAGAGAGAGAGAGAGAGAGAGAGAGAGAGAGAGACAGAGAGAGAGACAGAGAGAGAGAGAGACAGAGAGAGAGAGAAACAGAGAGAGAGAGAGAGAGACAGAGAGAGACAGAGAGAGAGAGAGACAGAGAGAGAGAGAGATAGAGAGAGAGAGAGAGAGAGAGAGAGAGAGAGAGACAAGAGAGGAGAGAGGAGATAGAAAAAAGAGGAGAGAAAGAAAGGAAAAAGAGAGGAAAGAGAAGATAGAAGGAGAGAAAGAGAGAGGAGTGTAGGAAAACTGCCATGTGGATAATTGGGAAGGTATAATTCAGTACAATAGTGAGGCAACACAGCCTCTCTGTACAGTGGCCACGAGGCTTGACCTGCACACACACACACACACACACACACACACACACATGGTCAACACACAGTAGTGAATATATATTTTAATAATGGCATCTTCATCTAGAAATTAATAACACTGAAAATCACATAATACTGTTAACCGGAAAATTAAACAGAAAATTCCTTGTGGTAATAGGGTCAATAGGACACTCATATTATAAGAGCAAGTAACTAGCAACTCGTCACATTCACTTAGCGACCTGGGACACGACGACGGTCAAACATATCCCAGTGGGACTACCTATCAGGGGGGACTACCTACCAGGGGGGACTACCTATCAGAAGGGGACTACCTACCAGGGAGGACTACCTACCAGGGGGGGACTACTCTGGTAGGTAGTACTCTTCAAGTCACACACAAGTGACTTGAAGAGTACAACCATTGTGATGGGATCCCTGGATTTGAAAGTTCGCGTAATCCATCCGATCATTTTTCAGGCTGCCGCAATATTTGCTTGGTTATGCTCCCTAAACGTTAGGTCGTCCGACATCATTATTCCCAAATTCTTGACATTTTGTTTTCCTACTATGGGCAGATTTGATTGTGTTTTGTACCCTGTATTATGTTTCAGATCCTCATTTTTGCCGTACCTGAGTACCTGGAATTTATCACTGTTAAACATCATGTTACTTTCTGCTGCCCAGTCGAAAACTTTGATGATATCTGCTTGTAATTTTTCAATGTCTTCCGCAGAGGTAATTTTCATGCTGATTTTCATGTCATCTGCAAAGGATGACACGAAGCTGTGACTTGTATTTTTGTCTATATCTGATATGAGAATAAGGAAAAGCAGTAGTGCAAGGGCTGTACCTTGAGGTATAGGGTTTTTTACTGCACTTATACCTGGTAAATACCTGGATGATGGGGTTATGGGAGTTGTTCTACTCCCCAAGCCTGGCCCGAGGCCAAGCTCGACTTGTGAGAGTTTGGTCCACTAGGCTGTTCCCGTATTACTATATATTGCCAGTATATTATCACTGAGGGAAGTCCCATACACTGGTAGGCCTCGTGGCTGTGGTGTAAACACTGCCTGGTGCCTCCTACTCCCACAAATTTACATTTCTATTTCTTTCTATGTGTAATTCTCTGACATTTTCTAATTCACTGTTCAACGTATCACTGCTCGCTATATGAATTATATAACCACGTGAAACCCACGCGTGTTATGGTGCTTTAGTTAATGCAATATTTTTACCTAGATGTCGGTACAATTGAGTAGCAACATTTGTTGTATGAACGGACACCTACAGCACCTACATTATACTACATTTTCACAGCTTCACTTAAAGCCTCAGCTCTTCATTTTGGATAATAAAGCCTAGACGAAATCGCAGATATTTTGGTCATTTTCTCGCTAATTCGGGACTAGAACTGCGTAATGTTCTTTGGAACGTTAAAGAAAACAGTAATTGCTTCACTTTTAAGCACACGTTTGTACGTTACCTACATACAGGACTTTAAGGGTCTCTCTTTATACTATCTTTATCGTACATTTACATGCTCATTCTTGGACTCACTGAGTCCAAGAATGTCAGTCATCCATCCTGTTCACTTTCAATAAAGAACCTACAAAATGGAACCAAATCATCATGTTTCTGAAAAAAAATATTTTACTTTTTGGGAATGAGGACAAGTACACATCATCCCCGTATGTATACCAATATGTATAAATCAATGTTCCTGACGCAATCAATTTGATGTCAAAATGTGCTCAAAACTGGCATCAAAGGACTTCACATTGTTATTCCAAATGTTTGAGAATAAAAAAAATCCCCTTTGACTAGACAAGATACAGGAACAAAAATGTTGAATTTTGTTAAGTGAGCTTTACGTTTTCTTTATCAACAAGTGTAGAGTGTAGTGGAGATAAATCATGACAGACAGACAGACGAAGCATGAACGTGGAACCTGCCGGTATTATGCACGAGGTGTGTGTACATATCGGTTGTCAGGAAGAACAATGAAACATGCAAATATAACCACCCACGGGAAGGGAACTATCAGGGGAAAGCGCCAAGCTATTACGACTATATAGTACTTGGAAGGGATCAGAATAACGATACAAATGTCATATCATTAACGCAAACACTCAAACGACAAGGCCGTCGGGTACTTATCAACTGGGTGCCAAGTCATGTGGGAATAATAGGAAATGACATTGCAGACGAAGCTACAAAACTTGCAACTAAGAGAAGAAATGTAGACATTTACATACCGCAGAGTCTATCACAGATTAAGAAAGTAATTAGAAACAGAGCAATGCAAAAGATGTACAGTGACCACAACACAGCAGTTGCAACATCAGGATCTGCGGGTTGGTACAAGAATTCAATCAACTACGAACCACTTAAGTTTGATGAAAGGGAGCAGTAGAACAACAGAAGTACACTTACATCGCATCAGGCTTGGATACCCATGTGCATGGGAAATAGGCTTACAGGTTCCGGAAGATGAGAGGAAATGTCAGCACTGTGGAGAAATGCCAGACAGACCACTGGAACATTATCTAACACAGTGCACAGTTGCAAACCCATTAAGATTTCAACTTAGATTCAACAGAGCAGAAGAAGTTGTTAAACACATGGGGCAAAATCTTACTGAAGCGACCATATGAGTCATAAATACTCATACTCCGCCCAAGCAAAACAGAAACAAGCAACACTTAGTGGGCCAGCCAGAGGCTTAGGGAAAAAAGGATAACGATTTGGGAAGGGACAGGAGGGTTGATTGGTGCCCAACCGCTTAAGATGGTCGGGGATTGAACGCCGACCTGCATGAAGCGAGACGGTATATAACCACCTAAGAAACTGCAGGAATACCCAAAATATAGGAACATGTCGCTTTGATAACTGCAAATACTTTCACTCAAAACTGTATAAATTTGTTAACCAAAAAGGAGTGTTTTAACAAACACTGCCCAGATTTTCATATCAAAGGAATAAAACGAATAAAAATCAGAAGAACGCCATTATGAATACAGCAACACCCATACATACCAGGGGAAGCTTTTATTAAGAGAAAAAGAATGGCAAGAAATGCCCAAACTGTACCGTTAACTCTGTCAGATGGTAAACAGGACACAGATAATGAGGCACACTTACCAGAACCACACATACCAACACAAAGTACAATACCCAACACTTCCACAAATACCACAACATCTTTCATATTTGTCAACAGACAAAGTATTAAAGCACTCAATACAAAGTCCACTTTATAACTGGTCTCTTAAATGAGGCAAATGCAATGTTCACAGCTTTAACCGACACACACTAAGGACTATTATGACAGTGAAATATGGATACCGGAGTACAATCTTTTCAGATGTGATAGGAAACACAGGCTTCAGGGTGGGGTCAGCGGTGGGGTCAGCGGTGGGGTCAGCAGTGGGGTCAGCTGTGGGATCAGCGGTGGGGTCAGCCTGTACATCAAAGACACCCTCATCTGCACTGAGCTGCTAAACACCACAAACGATATGGTGGAAGTGCTGCTAAGCAAAATATTAATTCTAGTTGTGGTGATTGTCTTTGTATATAAACCACCTAATGTAAATCTTCAGCAGTGTAAAGACGAACTTATGAAAATAGAATACTGCTCAGAAAACCTCACAAACACTGCGCCTAATTTTGCTTGAAGGGGTTCTGGGAGTTGTTCTACTCCCCAAGCCTACTGGTGAGAGTTTGGTCCAACAAGCTATTGCTTGGAGCGGTTCGCAGGCCCACATATCCACCACAGCCCGGTTTGTCCGGCACTTCTTGAAAAAAAAAAATCTCGTTTTCTCTTGAAGATGTCCACGGTTGTTCCGGCAATATTTCTTATAGTCGCTGGGAGGACGTTGAACAACCGTGGACCTCTGATGTTTATACAGTGTTCTCTGATTGTGCCTATGGCACCTCTGCTCTTCACTGGTTCTATTCTGCATTTTCTTCAATGTCGTTCACTCCAGTATATTATTATTTTACTGTGTAGATTTGGGACCTGGCCCTCCAGTATTTTCCATGTGTATATTATTTGATATCTCTCTCGTCTCCTTTCTAATCTGATTTTCTCACCTGAACATCTTATCACCTAATATGGCGATTTCACCTTAAGGCATCTGAATTGTCAAAACAATGTGGTCATTACCTGTTATAGTAGAGAGAATCCCAGGAAGCAGTCTGAATGAACAGTCACACACAAATGACCTGTTGCAGATGTGTGACAGATTAGCTTTAAACCAGCAAATAATAGACCCAACTAGTAAAGAAAACACCCTAGACCTTATTTTTACAAACAACGCTGAACTGATTTGGAGCATAATGATCACAACTACTTGTCACTCAGATCACAACCTAATCGAAGTTCAGACTAGCATTGACAATAGACCTGTGCAGCCAAAATGGTCAAATCCAAGGAGGAGGAGAATTCAGCAAATTCAATTTGAATATCAAACTGATTAATTAGGAACGAATAAACCAAGACCTTGCAGAACTATGCTGGGAAAAACAACTACATAATGAAGATTTAAAGCAGTGCTTCAAAAAATAGGCAGTGTAGCACTAGAAACATGTTAGCATATACCTCTAAGACAAAAAATGAAAGAAATATGCAAACTGGAACGAGAACAGTGCTCTCTCTATTGGTGAAGAAAACAAATAGCAGTACATCTCAAACGCTCCACTCTATCCCAACAACGACGAGGAAGGCTATGTAGGGAAATAGAAATGATCGAGCTCAAGCTGAAAGAATCATAAAGAGAGTCAGAGAGAGCAACGAGCCAAAAGTGAAAGGAAGAAGAACCCGAAATACAATTTCTTGTATGCAAAACAAGAACAAATCGGCATCCAACATTGGGCCCTTGCGCAAGGGTGATGGAACTTTCACAGATGACAACAAAGAAATGAGTGAAATACTGAGGTTTCAGTACAATACTGTTTTCACTGA
>NC_091172.1:34254182-34326682 GCF_040958095.1 Procambarus clarkii
TCCAGGAGCCACCAGAAGTATATGACACCGTGGAGGCAGGCACTACAGGAACCACCAGAAGTATATGACACCGTGGAGGCAGGCACTCCAGGAGCCACCAGAAGTATATGACACCGTGGAGGCAGGCACTACAGGAACCACCAGAAGTATATGACACCGTGGAGGCAGGCACTCCAGGAGCCACCAGAAGTATATGACACCCAGGAGTCCGAGGCAGTGTCAGACGGTTGTACAAATTCTATCACCTAAGCTACGTTTGTATTATTCATCAGTGACCACCATGATAAGATATTTAAAATGATCCATTCAGCTGCTGCTGCTGCTGCTGCCTCCAGCGTGTGTACTCTGCGTCAGGTGTCTCCGTAGTATTCGCAGTAGATCTGATTACTTTGATATCGATTTTTTTCTGCTCTCGTATTGGCACTCTGAATGACATCTTGGAACTCTTGGATGTTCTATGACCTATATAGTGCTATACAGCTGTCAGGAATAGTCCCCCAGCAACATTTATTGAAAGGAGGAGAGGGAACAATTTCATTCATGTCCTGCCATGCCGGCAGTGCCTGCCTTTGTGCGGTCCACGTGGTCTTCACGCAAGACAAAGGCAAACATTGTAAAGGATGAGATGTCTAGCGCGTATGGATACAGGAGGCCAGAAATTCCCTCTTCCTTTTAATTTTTAATAAAGCATGTCTGGCAGAGTGCTCCTTCCGACCGGGAAGCGGCCACCTTTCTTTGCGGGGAATCACCAATCTGGGCCCCTCAATCACCTATCATGGGTCCGGGGCCTGCCACCACGCGGGAGATTCAATGCGAGCACTGGGGAAGCCTCCAGGTGTCAGGAGGGTAGTCAGCCAAGGCAGCATGAGAAGCAGCCTGGCTAGACAAATCATTCTACCCTTCGACTCCAGCGCGTGCGGCTGCCCCCGTGCACCTCTAAGGCCAAGAGTGTTCCAGGGAACGCCACTTGCCAACTTTCCAGTTGCCAAGTGGCGTTCCCTGGAACACACTGGAAGTTGTATACGAAAAGATGACAAATCACCTGTACAATCATGGATCATTAACTCTTTAAGACGACGATCAGCTCGAGACTCGGGGAACATAACACCAGCACAATCTCTCAGGAAATTCCTTCAAATAGTTCCATATCCTACACTGAAGCTTTCAGCTCGAGAATTCAGTGTGTGTGTGTGTGTGGGGGGGGGGAGGGGGGGGGGGGGGGCTGTCAGCTGCTCCAGTAACTGGATCAGCAAACGCCAGTGCGTCACTCACTAGTATATTCATCTTCTAAACTCACCGTGTGGAGTACATGTTCGCCAGTCATGTGAACTGTATTATAAATCATTAACTTAGTAAATTATTAACGTATGTGTGTGTATTATTTTTTTTAAGTAGTTGGGTACAAGACCAGACACCCTGTGGCTGCTAACAGGCTTAGAGGTCTCCTATTCCACTCCTCTGCTTGAAGGGGTCCTGGGAGTTCTTCTACTCCCCAAGCCCGGCCTGCGGCCAGACTCGACTAGTAAGAGTTCGGTCCACCAGGCTGCTGCTTGGAGCGGCCCGCAGGTCCAGATACCCACAACAGCCCGGTTGGCCCGGCACTTTTTTTTTTTTTTAGAAAACAGTCTAGTTTTCTCTTGAAGATGTCCACGGTTGCTCCGGCAATATTTCTTATGCTTTCTGGGAGGACGTTGAACAACCGCGGACCTCTGATGTTTATACAGTGTTCTCTGATTGTGCCTATGGCACCCCTGCTCTTCACTGGTTCTATTCTGCATTTTCTTCCATATCGTTCACTCCAGTATGTTGTTATTTTACTGTGTAGATTTGGGACTTGGCCCTCCAGTATTGTCCATGTGTATATTATTTGATATCCCTCTCGTCTTCTTTCTAGTGAGAACATTTGGAGTGCTTTGAGACGATCCCAATAATTTAGGTGCTTTATCTCGTCTATGCGTGCCGTATATGTTCTCTGTATTCTCTCTATTTCAGCAATCTCTCCTGATCTGAAGGGGGAAGTGAGTACCGAGCAGTACTCGAGACGGGACAACACAAGTGACTTGAAGAGTACAACCATTGTGATGGGATCCCTGCATTTGAAAGTTCTCGTAATCCATCCGATCATTGTTCTGGCTGACGCAATATTTGCTTGGTTATGCTCCCTAAACGTTAGGTCGTCGGACATCATTATTCCCAAATCCTTGACATGTTGTTTTCCTACTATGGGCAGATTCGATTGTGTTTTGTACCCAGAAGGCTGTCGACTTCTGAAACAAAGTGTCGCAGCTAAAGTTAAGGAGTCAGCAGCCTTCAGGTACCTTCAAGACATCTCCCTTAAGCTGTCTTAAGCAAAGACCAAAGAAAAGTTTAAGGGGAATAACAGCGCTCACAACCCAGGAAAAACTGTTAAACTGTGTATTTTAAGACAAGAACGAAAAGTGACTTTAGTTGAATGACTAAGAAAAGCCAACACTTTTAGAGCACTCTTGGCAGTCGCCGAGATCAGCCCCCGAGTATTACCTTACTGCAATTGGCAATAACTCTGTTTTATTACCAGTATATTCGTCTAAATTGCGAGTGTCAGAACGCGAGAGTTACTCTCGTTCGAGAGAGTCGACTCTCCACCTGGGCCACGGAGGGTCGACTCTCCACCTGGGCCACGGAGGGGTCGACTCTCCACCTGGGCCACGGAGGGTCGACTCTCCACCTGGGCCACGGAGGGTCGACTCTCCACCTGGGCCACGGAGGGGTCGACTCTCCACCTGGGCCACGGAGGGTCGACTCTCCACCTGGGCCACGGAGGGTCGATTCTCCACCTGGGCCACGGAGGGTCGACTCTCCACCTGGGCCACGGAGGGTCGACTCTCCACCTGAGCCACGGAGGGTCGACTCTCCACCTGGGCCACGGAGGGTCGACTCTCCACCTGGGCCACGGAGGGTCGACTCTCCACCTGGGCCACGGAGGGTCGACTCTCCACCTGGGCCACGGAGGGTCGACTCTCCACCTGGGTGACACTAAACTATGACTCACATTGAACTACTTCTTGACACAAGGTGGAAGATGGTGACGGGGGTCACACACACACACACACAGTGTGTGTGTGGTCGACCGTTGGATGTGTGTGTGTGTGGGGTCGACCGTTGGATGTGTGTGTGTGTGGGGTCGACCGTTGGATGTGTGTGTGTGTGTGTGGGGTCGACCGTTGGATGTGTGTGTGTGTGTGGGGTCGACCGTTGGATGTGTGTGTGTGTGTGGGGTCGACCGTTGGATGTGTGTGTGTGGGGTCGACCGTTGGATGTGTGTGTGTGTGGGGTCGACCGTTGGATGTGTGTGTGTGTGTGGGGTCGACCGTTGGATGTGTGTGTGTGTGTGGGGTCGACCGTTGGATGTGTGTGTGTGGGGTCGACCGTTGGATGTGTGTGTGTGGGGTCGACCGTTGGATGTGTGTGTGTGGGGTCGACCGTTGGATGTGTGTGTGTGTGGGGTCGACCGTTGGATGTGTGTGTGTGTGGTCGACCGTTGGATGTGTGTGTGTGTGGGGTCGACCGTTGGATGTGTGTGTGTGGGGTCGACCGTTGGATGTGTGTGTGTGGGGTCGACCGTTGGATGTGTGTGTGTGGGGTCGACCGATGGATGTGTGTGTGTGGGGTCGACCGTTGGATGTGTGTGTGTGGGGTCGACCGTTGGATGTGTGTGTGTGTGGGGTTGACCGTTGGATGTGTGTGTGTGGGGTCGACCGTTGGATGTGTGTGTGTGGGGTCGACCGTTGGATGTAATTTACTCGAGTTGAGGACGGGTTGTGTAAACCGTTTTTTATTAATAAACAGGGCTTTGTCGGATGCATGGAATCACTTTTGGGTTTTTGTTTGGAGGACGGGCTGCAGACCAAGTCCATTCCATCCAGCGGTTGACCTCAAAGACTCATTCATAGATTTTATCATGCTGTTCATTCTAAAAGTAATTTACAGCAAGTATAAATTATCATTATTTTATTATTATTATTATATATTAGCATACTGTGCATATTTAGGCACTGGGTAGGATAGGTGTTTAGGTTCTGTTGGCGATTATTTGTATTTATAGTACGTGGGTGAAGCATTTACAGCGTTGTGGTTCGAATAAAAGTCGTCAGCGAAGCACTTGTTCCGGAAGTGTTCGGACGTCATCAGTTGTGAGTCGTGTATAAACAGTTTTTCATTCATAAACAGCGGGGTTTGGCGGGTGGATGGAAAGGACACCTCGGCCTTTGTTTATGAGGACGGGCTGATAATAGACAATACGCTCAGCCAGTTACCGTAAATCTAATCCAACACACGAATGCAACAATGAAACCCGAACACTAGAGTAAACAACATTGTAATAACGATGACATTATGCAAAACGGACACTGACATTAACTGATCAATGCACATGGAAAATGTGTATTGGAAAATGGTACCAATACCTTCAATGTATTGGTAGCAATGGTTCCTTGCTGTGTTCAATGGTGTGGTGGCAATGGTTCCTTCCTGTGTTCATTTTAGTGGTGGAAATGGCTTCTAGCTTCTTGCTTCTAAAGTTAAGACCAGCAATCAACAACCAGTTAACACATGATTATACTCTACCCACTTCAAGACCCCGAACCAACACAGAGACAGAAGCAGCAAGAACATAAGCTGCTATGTTCATGCATGTAACAGCCTATTAACATCCATTCATCCACGTGTTCATCTCAATAACGTCCTGTACCACCTCACCCCAAGTAAATGTAAGCTCTTGTTATAGCACTGTAAATTTGTCTTTGAAAATGTAAAGAGTGCCTTGCGAAATCCATCCCTAGGCGTCAGACCCTATTAATTGTGAAAATGAACTTTGGAGCGTTAATTTTTCAACTTCCCTCGACAATGAAGAAAAAAACGTAAGAAATATTGAGAAGACTTGTTAGAATAATTAATCTTACCTTTTCGAACTCATGTCGTCCAGGAGGGGTGATCCTGGACGGCATGGGTTCGAATCCTGGCATGGTCAAATAGAGTTGTTAGTGAGATTATAATTATATATATATATATATATATATATATATATATATATATATATATATATATATATATATATATTATATATATATATTATATATTATATTATATATTATATTATATATTATATATATATTATATATATATATATATATATATATATATATATATATATATATATATATATATATAATTTTATAGGGAGGGAGTACCACCTCTAACTGGAAGAAGGGGACCCTTAGCCTCGGAGGAAATCACACATTACTCATTATAAGGAATGTTAAGGTCCCCCCTCCAATACAGTTTGTGTGCTTTTCTCCTACCACCCCCTTCCTGAATAATGAAAATGCGAGGGGGTAAACGGCGGGAGTAACTTCGAAATTCTACAGAAAACGTATTCCCGATTTAATTTCAGGCCTCGTGAAAATCGCACCGTGGAGAAGGGGGAAGAGGGGTTAGAGGCGGATGTTTTTAAAGTGTGGCACTGGATCCGACTCCAGCTGGACTATGTCCAACCTATACCCAACACTATTAACCTAGCAAAGTTGGGTGTGACTAGCTCCTAACGTCTGGCCTCCAACCTTGGACAAACACTCACAGATATAGATAACAAAGCATATATGCACCATGAGGAACGTCAGAGCAGTGGGCGTATATGCACCTGGTGTAGGAAAAATGAACCATTACAAGTGTATTAAACTGGGCAATCTTGAAGGGGGCAGTGAAGCGTTCTAGAAGGGTCCATTACGGGGAGAATGGACTGTGATTGCTTGTGTCCAGCCAAGTGCACCACCTCCACATTTTGGTTTGATTATTTAGCCGTCCGTCTGGTTATAAAACTTCCCATTTAAGGGGATATCGCAGAGTTGGATGACGCACTGGGCTCCTACTCCCCGTACCTCAGCCAGCTGCCTGCCTGCCTGCCTGCACGTACGTACCCTACCTGTCCGCCTGCCTCGCGGCACGTATACCTGCCTGCCTGCCTGCCTGGTTACATGTCCAACTAGCTGCCCGATTGCAAATTTACCTGTCTGCCTGCCTGCCTATCTATATTTTTGCAGGCTAACCCACCTTGAAACAGGCCCACCTACCTTGTCGAAGGTTCAACTACCTTGTTGCAGGCCCACGTACCTTGTTGCAGGTTTACCTACCTTCTTACAATCATCACCAGTTGATTGACAGTTGAGAGGCGGGACCAAAGAGCTAGAACTCATCCCCCGCAAACAACTAGGTGAATACAACTAGGTGAGTACACGTCAACCAAACGGTGTTCACCCATCTCGCTGTAAGAGAGGACTCATGAGCGCTGATACAGGTAACTGCTCACTATACCTGGAGGGTCAGGCAGAACTACACACTACTAACACCAGCAAGTATTTCCTGGCGAGAGATGGACAGCCCTTCCTTTTTTTATATTGTTTTATTTGCCATTTTTAAAGGTATAAGTTACAATAAGCCCAACCACTTGGGTTGGACAGTAGAGCGACGGTCTCGCTTCATGTAGGTCGGCGTTAAATCCCCGACAGTCCAAGCAGTTGGGCACCATTCCTTTCCCCCGTCCCATCCCAAATCCTTATTCCTTCCCAGTACTATATAGTCGTAAAGGCTTGGTGCTTTCCCCTAATAGTTATCTTCTCTCCAGTTACAAGTTTAATACAATGAAAATATCATATATACCTCTAGATCTATAAAAACCAACATGGTATCAGCGGAATGAAACACATCTAGTAACCTAATTGAGTTCAGTAACAAATGAGAGTGGAATAACTGAAGTAACAAGGTGAGGGAGTACGTTTCGCACAGGAAACAGTAAGTCATGGTGAAAGGTAACTCAAGAAAGACGTCCTGTCACAAGAAGGATGATGCAAGCATCGGTACTAATTATGTTGCCAATAATTTGAACCTTGAAAGATGGAAAGACAGAACGGGAGTTAACCCAGCAGACCAAGACACTAAGGACCATTTGAGAAGAGGGAACAGTAGAGCTAGGTGTCACGGGTGTAATCATGAGGCACAAATAAGACGGGGAGACGTGAGACAACTATCGCAAGAACTCCCAAGAAATATAATAAGTTACTGAAGCAAACATAAACTGATAAAATTAAAATAAATTCTGGCAAGACTCATGAAGGAAGAGCATCAATGCATTAATAGTATATTAATTTTAGACGGGCGGAGATTAGACGCTACAACTCGACACTGGCAACGGGACCAGTTGATGAACAGTAAAACAACTAATACTTACCCCGGTGAAATTAACGTTGGTCACACACCCGCTGTTACTTACCTAAAAGGAAAGAAAAAGAAGATTAGCACCGATAGTTACAGTAAGTCCGGCGAGGCCCACACCAGTCCCACACACACACAACTGCACTCCCTCAATATGCCTCAGTAAGAGCTAGACGCGCCACCATGAACCAAAGTACCTCCTCCCTTACGCACACAACCACACCACTATGACATGTTCCTGGATGCCAATGGAAGACACTCAAAGCGCTGATATTATACACAGATTTTCGGAAATATTTCGACAAGGTGACCAATTACTGTATAAAAAAAAATGCGTACAAAAGTTATTACTAGGAAGTAGAAAGGTAGATTTTGTTCAAATAAACAGAACTTGGAACAATATTCAAAAAGGCAAAATCGGGATCATCCACCTAGAAAAGCCCAGTCCCTCAGGGTACGGTGTTTGCTCCAGCTCTTTGACTCATCCACATATCGGACATAGAGAAGTACACAATTTAGAATACCGAATCATCCTCTGTAGATGACATTACGATCTTTACAAGAGTGAACAATATTGAGGACACATCAAATCTCCAAACTTATGAGGCACAGAAAACATGGGCAAAAGAAAACAAATGATTTCATTCAGCTGAGCACTGGGAGAGACTAACCACCGACTCCACGAGTGGGAGACAGAAGCTCTAGCCACCTTGCTATGAGCAGTCTTAATAAGAACAGTTTTCAGAAGCAACTAACTGCTGCCCAGCTGAAATTTTCGACTTTCCCTGAGTGCTACTAAAGCTCAGAGGAATTAGTGAGGGAGCAGTAAAAAGCCACCTTCCTTCCACAACTTTAAGGCCAGAGGCGACAAAGAACTTGAACGTAACATTAGTTATGTTGTAATGCAACAGGTGGAAGGTAAGTAGGCGGAGCAGAGAGAGAAAGATGTCACTCCCAAGTAGACACCGTTAGGTAAGCACCACCACCCCACGCACACACCACAGCCACACCACCACACCACCACACCACCCGACCACAAGCGCCACTCTACGAGTTCATCTCCCTTAACAAATACCACAATCTAGGCACATGTTCCATACAAAAACGTCACAAACACACATCCCCGCACACAGTTCCCCCCACCTCACAGGCACACAACCCCCCCCCCCACATTCAGACACACAATGTACACAGTCCCCCTCCCCACAGGAACCCCCTCCCACTCAAAGGCACACAATTTTCCCTCACAAGCACACAATCACCTCCTCATACGCACACAATCCCCCCTCAAAGACACACGAGCTCCTCTCACAAACCCATAAAAATCCCCCCCCCCCCCACAGACAAACACTCCCCCTTCAGAGGCACGCAACCCACACTCACAGGTACAAGACCCATTTACAAGCATTACCTCACTTACACAGCCCACCCCACAAACACAACCACTGCAGGAAACATTTCCTGGTGTTTACCTGTGGCCGGTATGGAGAGTACTAATACAACTGTAGCCCGAACCGGGACCAGGCAACCCACGAAATGACCAGCAAGGCTGTTGTTGATAGCACCCCACAGCCCCACAGAGCCTTCACAAAGCGGTTGATTAGACAATTCCTGCAGAAACGTGTCTAGTTCCCCCTCTAAAAATTGAACCTTTGTCTCAGTAATAAAATTCTACCGTAATTTGATGGTAGAATGTTCAATAATCATGGACGTTTGATGTTCATACAGTGTTCAAGGTTCCTTTACTCTTCACTGGGTTCATT
Organism: Procambarus clarkii; assembly: GCF_040958095.1. Lineage (NCBI taxonomy): Eukaryota > Metazoa > Arthropoda > Malacostraca > Decapoda > Cambaridae > Procambarus > Procambarus clarkii. The sequence continues at coordinate 34,263,191 of NC_091172.1, forward strand.
CAGTCTTTCCTACAATATATGTCCCCTCGACTAATGTGTTAATTAATGGTACAGGGTGAGGAACTGACATTCGAGTATATCCCATGTATACTGAAGCTCACGTACGCAATAACTCGCATGTATATTGAAGCTCACGTACGCAATAACTCGCATGTATACTGAAGCTCACGTACGCAATAACTCGCATGTATACTGAAGCTCACGTACACGATACTTCGCATGTATACCAAAGTGCACGTACGCAATACAATTGCCACCATTTTGTATCTTGGAGCAGTCGCTAAAGGCAAAGGACTCAACATAACCCTAAACTGGATACCATCCCATGTTGGAATCCCCTTTAAATGAGAAAGCCGATGAAATTGCTAAATTGGCAACTCGTCATCCAGTGATACATAAAACAATTCAACCCAGCCTAGAGAACATAAAAAACATTATCACCAAAAAAACTCTCACATCTCAACAAAGCCGACCTGCACCAGAGAATAGCTGAAGGTTCGCCCTCTGCAACATGGTATCTTCAGGCAACCAAATTAGAAAGGTTAAATATCCCAAAAGGAATCCACAGGGAAATAGCAGTTAGGTTATATAGACTACGTCTAGGTTACAGATGCAACTGGGAGATTGGTGAACCCCGACAGAGAGAGTGCATCTTCTGCCAAACTGTCACAGAAAAGCCATTACTTCACTATCTCCTGGAATGTGAAGCAACCAATGACCTTAGAAGAGCTTTAAGAGTTCCTGATTCTTGCAGTGGCCACCCTGAAGCCATCAACACAGCCACTCTTCTGGTCAACAAAGGTGTCCAGCAGCTGGACATCCCCATAAAGACTGTCGAACAGTATCCTCCCCCCGCGATAGCAGCTAGACGATTAAATGCGACCTCAGAACACTGAAAAGAATTACTGAACAAAACATTGTACCACTTACGGGCTATTCATTTCCGTGCCACCTCTTGGGTGGCTTAATCTTTATCAATCAATCATTCCCTCATCACAATCGACTTGAGAATGGTCCAGGACGGACCGAAACGTCGTCGTCCCTTCACCTTCTAGTGTGTGGTCTGGTCAACATACTTCAGCCACGTTAATGTGACTCATCGCCTGCAAGGGACTGAAGATTTGAAGGCCAACCCCAACCAAATATAATCTGCTGAGTATAAATACAATTGTAATTTTCTTCCAAATAATCTTGCAAATTTATGAGCAATCATTAAAGCGCTGCAATTACAATGTTGCATATTTAGAGGTCTATTAATATTCACGAGGTGTTCATGGCGGACTACGCCAAGTATTAAAAGATTAGCATTCAACACGAGCGACACACGCCAGGTCTGAGGACCAATCATACGCCCACTTCTCCACACAGATAATCACATGTTAAAATAAACAAGTGAGACACTAAATGGAGCTAATGTCACGAGAGCTACGTGTAGAGCGTCACCAGCCGCCATGGTCGACGCATCTCACCAACTGATGATGATATGTTAGATTCAGCTACTCGGAATACAAAGTTCCAAGAAGCAGGGGCTATAGTGAGCCCGTAGTGGACTTATCTGGCACACAAGCTGTAACTTGATGTGCCAGATATAAACACAAATTCTGATCTTAACAACTGAGTATATATAAGCACTCAGGAGAGTGCAAAAGACTTGGTGTAAATTCCTTTCATAAATTTCACACACACACAAGTGTGGGATTTTATCCTATGTTTTTATGTCTGTGAAAAGACATTACCATTACTAATGAGTGTATTTGTAGAAATATCACGTAAGGACGACAGGGCTGCAAACGTAGAAAATGTGGTATTGATAATAAAAGTTCGAGTTACACAGGTGTGTGTGTGGGTGTGTGTGTGTGTGGGAGGGGGGGGGTGTACTCACCTATTTGTGCTTGCGGGGGTTGAGCTTTCTCTTTGGTCCCACCTCTCAACTGTCAATCAACTGGTGTACAGATTCCTGAGCCTACTGGGCTCTTATCATATCTACATTTGAAACTGTGTATGGAGTCAGCCTCCACCACATCGCTGCCTAGTGCATTCCATTTATTAACTACTCTGACACTGAAAAAAGTCTTTCTAATGTCTCTGTGGCTCATCTGGGTACTAAGTTTCCACCTGTGTCCCCATGTTCGTGTCCCTCCCGTGCTGAAGAGTTTGTCTTTGTCCACCCTGTCAATTCCCCTGAGGATTTTGTAGGTAGTGATCATGTCTCCCCTCATTCTTCTGTCTTCCAGTGTGGTAAGGTGCATTTCCAGCAGCCTTTCCTTGTAACTCATGCCTCTTAGTTCTGGGACTAGTCATGTGGCATACCTCTGAACTTTTTACAGCTTCGTCTTGTGGTTGACATGGTACGGGCTCCATGCTGGGACCGCATACTCCAGGATTGGTCTTACATAGGTGGTATACAAGATTCTGAATGATTCCTTACACAGGTTCCTGAAGGCTGTTCTGATGTTAGCCAGCCTCGCATATGCCGCAAACGTTATTCTATTCATGTGGGCTTCAGGAGACAGGTTTGGTGTGATATCAACTCCTAGATCTTTCTCTCTGTCCGTTTCATTAAGTACTTCATCTCCTATTCTGTATCCTGTGTCTGGCCTCCTGTTTCCACTGCCTAGTTTCATTACTTTGCATTTACTCGGGTTGAGTACTTACTTCAGCAGCCATTTGTTGGACCATTCATTCAGTCTGTCTAACTCATCTTGTAGCCTCCTACTATCATCCTCTGTTTCAATCCTCCTCATAATTTTTGCATCATCAGCAAACATTGAGAGAAACGAGTCTATACCCTCTGGGAGATCATTTACATATATCAGAAACAGTATAGGTCCAAGGACTGACCCCTGCGGTACTCCACTCGTAACGTCTCGCCAATCTGAGACCTCACCCCTCACACTGACTCGTTGTCTCCTGTTGCTAAGGTACTCCTTTATCCAATGGAGTGTATGTATGAGTGTGAGAGTATGCGCGCGCTCGCAAATTATCTTTTGGAGAGTTCATTCTCCACAACCTGAATGATGAGGTCGTCACCCACCAGCCCGTTCTCCTAAGGTCTCCTAACGCCAAGAAACTGTCGTACTAAAGTGCTCTTATCCTAACTTACAAGAGGATCCAAAACAGAAAACGGGACACTATGTCAATTTCGCGAGCCGCTACATCATCTAGAACGATAAGTTTTGGCCTCGGGTAAAGTATACATTAAAATGCGACGCTTTATTAGGAAGACGGGTTTGCCTCACAGCCTGGCGAGACGAGAGGGTGAAGGGACTGACCCCCGAGACACTCAACAGTCACCTCACACACACACAAACATTACCACAAGAAAAACAACAATTACAACATACCCACCAACAATACGCTCTGGGAGCCAGGCGAGGGCAACCACCATGACGTATCCGTGCACCAAAAATCCTGTCCTGCTCTTAAAACTTTTTAGTTTATTTCTATTATTTAACGTTACCTTAAAACCCCTCGACAATTTCCCAGATTAACAAAATAAAACAAGTCGACAAAATTAATATGCATGAGTATTTTTTCCTCTCGCTAACAACTGCAGAAATGTTTGCCAACTGCAGGCAAGATACACAGCGCCAGCTGACAGGTGATTAAGTTACTGGGCTGTGTGTGGGAGCCGAGTATATGGGTGTAGGGGGGGTGTATATGGGTGTAGGGGAGTGTATATGGGTGTAGAGGGGTGTATATGGGTGTAGAGGGGTGTATATGGGTGTAAGGGGGTGTATATGGGTATAGGGGGGGGGGGTGTATATGGGTGTAGGGGGATGTATATAAGTGTAGGGGGGTGTATATGGGTGTGGGGGGAGTGTATATGGGTGTGGGGGAAGACAAGAGCGGTACCACTAATATGGATGCTACTGGTAAGCCAGAAAGGTCGCAAAAGTGCACAGCAGTAATATAACAGCACACTGAAGCACACGTGTGGAGGAGGAACAAGCACAACAGCCAGTGAAAGAGAGAGGTGCCATAAGGGGACACTATGAAAATCAGCGCTCCACGGCTCTTCAATATTCTCCCGGCAAGCATAAGAAAAAATGGCCGGAACAAAGGTGGACTTATTCAAGAAATAATTAGATACGTTTCTACAAGACGTTGTGGGGAATATGTGGGCCTATGGGCAGGTTCAAGCAACAGCCTGTTGGATAAAGTTATTACAGGTCAAGCGTGGCCCCACACCATATATGCAGTAACACCTCACATGGAAGTCTCGACGTGAACTATACCAATATTTACGTGAACACTTATTGAAAAACTGATCACACAAAATTTGTACTGCCAATATCAAACGATGATAAATGAGCGGATAGACGAGGAACAGGCAGGCAGGCAGGCAGGCAGGCAGGCAGGCAGGCAGGCAGGCAGGCAGGCAGGCAGGCAGGCAGGCAGGCAGGCAGGCAGGCAGGCAGGCAGGCAGGCAGGCACACACAACTCCCCCTCCCCCCACACACAACTCAGCCGCGAGGCTGAGTTGGGGGGGGGGGGTTGTACTTAGTGGTGCTTGCGGGGAGTTGAGCTCTGGCTCTTTGGTCCCACCTCTCAACTGTCAATCAACTGGTGTACAGATTCCTGAGCCTATTGGACTCTATCATATCTACATTTGAAACTGTGTATGGAGTCAGCCTCCACCACATCACTGCCTAATGCATTCCACCTGTTAACGACTGACACTGAAAAAGTTCTTTCTAACGTCCCTGAGGCTCATTTGGGTACCTAAATTATTGGGATCGTCTCAAACTCTCCAAATGTACTCACTAGAAAGGAGATGAGAGAGATATAAAATAATATACACATGGAAAATACTGGAGGGCCAGGTCCCTAATCTACACAGTAAAATAACAACGTACTGGAGTGAACGATATGGAAGAAAATGCAGAATAGAACCAGTGAAGAGCAGAGGTGCCATAGACACAATCAGAGAACACTGTATAAACATCAGAGGTCCGCGGTTGTCCAACGTCCTCTCAGTGAGCATAAGTAATATTGCCGGAACAACCGTGGACATCTTCAAGGGGAAACTAGATAGTTTCCTCCAAGGAGTGCCGGACCAACCGGGCTGTGGTGGGTATGTGGGCCTGCGGGCCGCTCCAAGCAACAGCCTGGTGGACCAAACTCTCACAAGTCAAGTCTGGCCTCGGGCCGGGCTTGGGGAGTAGAACTCCCAGAACCCCATCAAGCAGGTATCAACCAGCCAGGTGTACCCAGCCAGGTGTACCCAGGCAGGTGTACCCAGGCAGGCAGGCTTGGCCAGTGACTGATCTTTGACCTATTGCCGGGGTGGAATGATTAAAGTAGCAGAACTCACTGGTAGCGGCCACCTACCCCTCCCCCCCCTTCCTCATTTCCCTCGGAATCAGCTACCATTAACCAGTGTGTGTGTGGGGGTCACCCAGTGTGTGTGTGTGGGGGGGGGTCACCCAGTGTGTGTGTGGGGGGGGGTCACCCAGTGCGTGTGGGGGGGGGTCACCCAGTGTGTGTGTGTGGGGGGGGGTCACCCAGTGCGTGTGGGGGGGGGGGGGGTCACCCAGTGTGTGTGGGGGGGGGTCACACAGTGTGTGTGTGGGGGGGTCACGCAGTGTGTGTGGGGGGTCACACAGTGTGTGTGTGTGTGTGTGTGTGGGGGGGTCACCCAGTGTGTGTGGGGGGGTCACCCAGTGTGTGTGGGGGGGTCACCCAGTGTGTGTGGGGGGGTCACCCAGTGTGTGTGGGGGGTCACCCAGTGTGTGTGTGGGGGGGGAGGATCACCCAGTGTGTGTGGGGGGGGTCACCCAGTGTGTGTGGGGGGGGTCACCCAGTGTGTGTGTGGGGAGGGGTCACCCAGTGTGTGTGTGTGGGGGGGGGTCACCCAGTGTGTGTGGGGGGGGGTCACCCAGTGTGAGTGGGGGGGGGGTCACCCAGTGTGTGGGCTCAGGGAGTATTATTAACATCTTTATTGACAAAATTAATTACAATTTTGCCTAATCTGAGGATTTCGATTAAGTCTTATTAAAGTGAGGATAATGCTGGTATTCACTGTCACGCAGGACAGAGGGTCATACACAAGACAATAGGTCTAAACTGTAGGCGGAAGTACATATATATCATGGTTACAATCAATGTTTGAATGTATGGATATGTGAAAACAACTTTCTATTGTGCACTGCCACACAAGGGCAGGGACGGGTTCATAAGTGATGCAGCTTAGAAGTAATATAAATAAAAATTGTTCTTCATTCTTTACAATGGACAAGCAAATTTTGGATAAATTGTTAGGATGTCGTCCAGAACACCTGAGTCGATAAAATAGTTACACAGTTGGTGATACAAGAGGCCAGGAGGTCTAAAGTCCTTTACCGTTTCACATTCAACAATATAGTGTTCTAGTGAATGCATTAAAGATTTATCACAGAGTTTACAATCTGAATATTCTGGTAGTGGCTCAGCCTCACTAACCTGCCAGATGTGTCTATAGCCAAGGCCAATTCGCGCAATGACTACATCACATTGCCTGGTCCGGTTACTGTGCTGACCATACAAATACCTATTATTACAAAACTTGTCATAACTTTTAATACTGCAGCTTTCAGGTCTCTGGGCATTTCTTAGTTCTTCTAAATCTGAATTAATCTCTTTAATTTGTATGTTTCTAATAATTGCATTAGATATTTCAAAGTCATAATCAATGTTTTCTTTCCTGCAAGTCTAATTGGCCACTCGATCTACAAAGTCATGTTTTCCAACTCCAACATGGGATGGGATCCACACAAATTTTATACAAGAGTTATTATCATTGGCAAAAATTACATTCCATTTAATATTACAAGCTACTTCAGACATACATTGTGATGGGTTATTTAAGGACTGTAGAGCACTTTTAGAGTCACAGAAAATAACTCCACCACCATTGAGCTTAAGGTATTCAGTGGCTAGATAAATACCCAGTAGCTCGGTCTGTGTCGTACTTGCCCAGTTGTTCAATCTCTGTGTACTAGTCATGATCATTTCATTCCCTTTATATACTGCACATGCACAACCTGTTCTACCAGTGCCTAACTGTACAGAGCCATCAGTAAAGGCATAAGATTCAGTCGGTTTGAGAATTTGAAGATGACTGTCAATAGCTTCTAATGTTATACATCTCAAAATTTCAGTGTTATACATTTGTTTTACACTGATGGGGGTATAATGCAGAGAGACCTGCACATCTTTCCAAGGGGGAATATAGTGAACAGTTTTATCAGGGTTAAGAGACACATTCAGTTTCAGAAGATTATAGGCACAACAACTGAGCCACAGACTGTAAGGAGCATTTTGCGGCGGATTGAGGGAACAGTCAGAATTGTTTAGAATGGATCTCAATTGAATTTGAATAGAGCTGGAGGGACCATCATTTTTCAAAGTTTTGGCGCAAAACATAGTACTAAGTAGAACTATTCTTTCGTAAATTGAAGGTAATTTTAGTTCCTTTCTCATGTTAACAATTCTGACAGTTCTAGGACAACCCAGGATGATGCGCATGGCATCATTCTGTACTACATCTAGGCCTTGTAATTGTTTAGGAGAAAAATTAAGAAGATGCAAGGCATAATAATCAACAACAGATCGTATAAATGCAATATAAAAACTACGAGCATATTTTATGTTAATGCAGGGAAGGCAAGTTTTATTGGGTAGCACTTAGTTGCCTTGGGATCCTTCTCTTTTAAAGCTAGCCCAGTAGCACAGTTGATAGAGCGACTGTCTCTCATGCCAGAGGTCGGATGATCGACTCTCCTAGTGCTCAAGATGAATGGATTGTGCATGTATGTATATTTCATGTCGAAGAAAAGAATGAGTAAAGAGACATTACCATTATGGGCGAAACAATCAAGAAGAGCATTGGCATATTATAGAAATCTAAAGCTCTAGATATAAATGAAATTCAATCCAAAATCGTGAAGAAACAAGTCGATAAACTGTGTCTTCTACAGACACTGTCTCTAAACCAAGGCTTGAGGTTGAAGAATATACATGTATGAAGAACTGCGTCGACCTGCGGCTCCAAGCGCCGCCACCACGTGTCAGCCTCGACGAGGCAGTTCAGGTTCCAATTTGTTTTTATAGTCTCCGGATTATAAAAATGACCCCTTCAGTTTGGGCCTACATAAACCCAACTGGTCCACAAATATCCAGCCAAAGGTGAATACATTTTCCGGTCTGCGATAGTGAATGGAAACCCATGAACGGGTCGACCCGTGCACACAGAAGGGTCCTAGACTCCGTCGACCCGTGCACACAGAAGGGTACATAGACTCCGTCGACCCGTGCACACAGAAGGGTACATAGACTCCGTCGACCCGTGCACACAGAAGGGTACATAGACTCCGTCGACCCGTGCACACAGAAGGGTCCCCCAGACCCGTCGACCCGTGCACACAGAAGGGTACATAGACTCCGTCGACCCGTGCACACAGAAGGGTACATAGACTCCGTCGACCCGTGCACACAGAAGGGTACATAGACTCCGTCGACCCGTGCACACAGAAGGGTACATAGACTCCGTCGACCCGTGCACACAGAAGGGTCCCCCAGACCCGTCGACCCGTGCACACAGAAGGGTCCCCCAAACCCGTCGACCCGTGCACACAGAAGGGTCCACAGACTCCGTCGACCCGTGCACACAGAAGGGTCCCACAGACCCGTCGACCCGTGCACACAGAAGGGTCCCCCAGACCCGTCGACCCGTGCACACAGAAGGGTCCCACAGACCCGTCGACCCGTGCACACAGAAGGGTCCCCCAGACCCGTCGACCCGTGCACACAGAAGGGTCCCCCAGACCCGTCGACCCGTGCACACAGAAGGGTCCCACAGACCCGTCGACCCGTGCACACAGAAGGGTCCCACAGACCCGTCGACCCGTGCACACAGAAGGGTCCCCAGACCCGTCGACCCGTGCACACAGAAGGGTCCACAGACTCCGTCGACCCGTGCACACAGAAGGGTCCACAGACCCGTCGACCCGTGCACACAGAAGGGTCCACAGACTCCGTCGACCCGTGCACACAGAAGGGTCCCACAGACCCGTCGACCCGTGCACACAGAAGGGTCCACAGACCCGTCGACCCGTGCACACAGAAGGGTCCACAGACTCCGTCGACCCGTGCACACAGAAGGGTCCCACAGACCCGTCGACCCGTGCACACAGAAGGGTCCACAGACTCCGTCGACCCGTGCACACAGAAGGGTCCCACAGACCCGTCGACCCGTCCACACAGAAGGGTCCCCAGACCCGTCGACCCGTGCACACAGAAGGGTCCACAGACTCCGTCGACCCGTGCACACAGAAGGGTCCACAGACTCCGTCGACCCGTGCACACAGAAGGGTCCACAGACTCCGTCGACCCGTGCACACAGAAGGGTCCCACAGACCCGTCGACCCGTGCACACAGAAGGGTCCACAGACTCCGTCGACCCGTGCACACAGAAGGGTCCCACAGACCCGTCGACCCGTCCACACAGAAGGGTCCCCAGACCCGTCGACCCGTGCACACAGAAGGGTCCCCCAGACCCGTCGACCCGTGCACACAGAAGGGTCCCCAGACCCGTCGACCCGTGCACACAGAAGGGTCCATAGACCCGTCGACTCGTGCACACAGAAGGGTCCACAGACTCCGTCGACCCGTGCACACAGAAGGGTCCCCCAGACCCGTCGACCCGTGCACACAGAAGGGTCCATAGACTATTAAGTAGTCAACTTTTCTTTGCAGCTTCCCACAAGCAGAACAAGGGAAACAAACAAGCTCTCCACCCCCAAACATTGCGCCACAACATCCACATCAATTGCCAGCACCAACTACACGTTTAATGACCACAATGGAGAACAGTTTCACGTTAATTAGTAAACTGTGTCAGTAACAGGGCAAACCCGTTTCATTCCTGGTCAACCACGTCACGACCTGATGAGGGTTAATGTGACTCGTTCCCCGTCAAGCGCCCATAACTCACCACCATCCAGTCTACCACAACTTGTAAACCAGTCTAGTGGTTTATTGACTTTCCTCAGTCGGCTTTTTTTTCGATTTTCTCTCAGTCGATTGGTTTGTGAGCACGCCAGATGATCAGTGAGTCAGCATGCTGGACAACAGGTCAGTGAGTCAACACAACATTGGTCAGTGAGTCAGCAAGCAAGCAACCTGGTCAGTGAGTCAGCAAGCAGAACAACTGGTTAGTTACCTGGGCAGAGTCAGCAAGCAGAACTGGTCAGCGAGTTAGCTGGGCAGAGTTAGCAAGACTCTGGTCAGTGAGTCGACAAGCTGGACAACGGGTCAGCGAGTAAGTCAACTCACAAACCCCCCAATGATTGATGTCCACGTGGTAATTTGGTGACTACTGCAGTTCAAAATATAAATTGTATTTTGCACAATTTTCCCGGACAAACTGGTTTAGGAGAGAACGATGACTAGGTATATCAAGAACAAGATATATTCACAGACAGTAAACAACGCAGAGGAAAATGCAACATTTTTTGATTATCACGTGACGACTTGATAAGCGTCAAGGACACACTGAACGTCGACACATTAGACTCCAGGACACAGCCATACATTGTCACCATGTATTCACCTAGTTGTACTTGCGAGGGTTGAGCTCTGCTCTTTCGGCCCGCCTCTAACCTGTCCATCAATCAACTGTTACTATTTTTTCCACACACACACACACACACACACACACACACACACACACACACACACACACACACACACACACACACACACACACAGTTGAGAGGCGGGACCAAAGAGCCAAAGCTCAACCCCTGCAAGCACAATTAGGCTAGTACAATTAGGTGAGTACAGCTAGTTAGCAAAGCAGCCAACAACGAACTAGCCATCAAGCCAAACAGTAGCCAGGCAACTAATAAACCAATTACCCCCCCCCTCCCCAGCTAACTATTCTGCCAATAAGCAAGGCAATTAACAGCTAGCCAAGTGACAAGCAGCTAGCCAGTCAATAAACCAATTAACCAGCCGGCATGCAGCGGATAACCCAGTCACTTCACTATTGAGCCAAGACGCAAGACAACTGAGAGCCAGCATTAGACAGCCAGCGCCTACAAGTAGTGTGTGTAGCAGGTAAGACATAACTGAACCCCTCGCAGCTTCCCTGCCAGGTCAATAGGGCAAGAACCCGTAAATGATTCACATCAATGGAACTCCCAGAACCTTATGGGTCGAATATTTAAGATCATACCTTAACTATTCTGCTCATCTAGACCGGCTCGCATACCTCTCTTCTAACACCTGATTCACAACTGGTTTACCTGGTGTAGAGGGAGGTAGGGGAAGACCTGGTGTAGAGGGAGGTAGGGGTGGCCCTGGTGTAGAGGGAGGTAGGGAGATGGACCAGGTGTTGAGGGAGGTAGGGGTGGACCTGGTGTAGAGGGAGGTAGGGGTGGACCTGGTGTAGAGGGAGGTAGGGGTGGACCTGATGTAGAGGCAAGAATCTGAACCTATGTTGTCCAGGTTCATGAAGAATTTGTGATTCTAAATATATCTGGAACACATCTGGAAATGGTTCCAGGTATTCTTCTTCCCGAGGGAAAGCAAACTGGATTTGTTATAACTCGGTCCAACACACTCTTGCTAGGAGCGGCCCGCATATCCACTACAACCCAGCATGTGTTTTGTGATCTGACTTCATTGCACTCTTTCAAAGATGTGTGATACTAGTATTGTCGGTCTGTATTTGCGTCTGCTTTACTGCCTCCTTAGTGGAGTGGGTGCGATATCTGCTGTTTCATGTTGGGGGGTAATACCTATATCTAGGCTCCGTCTCCGAATGATGCTAAGGCATTTCATACTTTAACAAAATTTTGGTGAATATATAATTCCAGAAATGTGGACTTATTGCGGATTGTATGGGCATGCTGCAAGGTCCAGTCGGGGGGTTAGGGTGACATCTGATGTATTATTCCATGCTGGTATCACATTTATGAATAATTCGCTTGGATTACAGATTTTCAGTGTGTTCAGAGGTTCACTGAAAACAGCCGTACTGCTCCCTCAGTATTTCACTCATTTCTTTCTTGTCGTCTGGAAATGCCGTCACCCTCGCGCAAGAGTCCAACTCTGGATGTTGTTTTTGTTTTAGATTATAGATAGGAAGAAACTATTTTGGATTCCTCTTTATTTCACTAATGGCCTTCTGCTCCCTTTGCCTCTCGCGAATTTGATACGATTTTTGTAGATTTTGTAAATGATTCTTGTTCGATCGTTTCTATTTCCCTAAATAGCCTTCCTTGTTCCTTTCGGGTAAGCCAAAGAGAGAGACTCTGCAACCCGTCCTCAGAGCAAGCTTCCTTCCAAAGGTCGACCCCAAAGACGCATTCATCAATTTTAACATTCTATTCACTCAAAACAGAGCTTTTCTCAAATATTAATTAATATTGTTATATATTAGCATATTGTATGTATTTACTGTTGCCGATTATTTGTATTTGTAGTACGTGGGTGAAGCACTAACAGCGTTGTGGTTCGAACAAAATTAGTCAGTGAAGCACTTGTTCCGGAAGTGTTCGAACGTCATCAATTGAGAGTCGTCAGCCCGTCCTCCAAACAAAGACCCAAAAGTGATTCCATGCACCGGCCAAACCCCCTGTTTATGAATGAAAAACTGTTTACACACGACTCAACTCTTGACGTTCGAACACTTCCGGAACAAATGCTTCACTAACAAATTTTGTTCGAACCACAACGCTGTTAGTGCTTCACCCACGTGCTACGAAATACAAATAATCGCCAACAAACCTAAACACCTAACCTAACCCTATATATGCACAATATGTTGTTATAAAATTAATTTATACTTGAGAAAATTTCCGTTTTGAATGATCAGCATGTAAAAATTTATGAATGCGTCTGTGGGGTCGACCTCTGGATGTAATGGACTTAAGTCGAAGACGGGTACGTGAGTCGTGAGTAAACTGGTTTTCATTCATAAACAGGGGGTTTGGAAGGTGCATGGAATGGACTTTGGGTCTTTGGAGGACGGGCTGCATTCTCTAGTGTAGTTCAAGTGTATCTCAAATTTTGTTTAGGTGGAGACCAAAGAGAGCGGGTGTGAAGTTTGGTTGAGAAGGTGTGAGGGCTGGGGTGTCCCTGGCGCAGAGCGGGGCGCAGCAGTTGAGGTATGCCAGTGGCTGAAGTTACGCGGGTGGACGTCCGTGTGATGGTAGGTGGGAGCCAGTAGGAGGCGGCAGGCAAGGCCATATTCCTGGTGGACGTGGGAACGGTGTGCCAGCAAGGTTCGGACGTGCGACGACTGGTTAGTTCCTTGTGAATAAAACACACAAGTACGGCAGGTGAAGCTTGCTGATGTATATTAGACGAGCAGGGTAAAGGCGTGCTGCTCCTGGTGCACGTGACTGGTGAGGCAGCTGGCACTGCTCTTCCTCACGCTGCAGTGCCACGCAACGTCCGGCTGCTCCGGCCCTCCTCTACACTCCATTACTCAACACACCTCTGCGTTGGGGCTCCGTTACACTCTACAGCTCTTATAAAACACCTAGTTTTTAAATGTCGTTGTCGCTAAGACAATGCCAGTGGCATGACGTTACTGGCATACTGTCCCAGTAACACAATGTGGCATGACGTTACTGGCATACTGTCCCAGTAACACAATGTGGCATGACGTTACTGGCATACTGTCCCAGTAACACAATGTAGCATGACGTTACTGGCATACTGTCCCAGTAACACAATGTGGCATGACGTTACTGGCATACTGTCCCAGTAACACAATGTAGCATGACGTTACTGGCATACTGTCCCAGTAACACAATGTGGCATGACGTTACTGGCATACTGTCCCAGTAACACAATGTGGCATGACGTTACTGGCATACTGTCCCAGTAACACAATGTGGCATGACGTTACTGGCATACTGTTCCAGTAACACAATGTGGCATGACGTTACTGGCATACTGTCCCAGTAACAGTGTAGCATGACGTTACTGGCATACTGTCCCAGTAACACAGTGTAGCATGACGTTACTGGCATACTGTCCCAGTAACACAGTGTAGCATGACGTTACTGGCATACTGTCCCAGTAACACAGTGTAGCATGACGTTACTGGCATACTGTCCCAGTAACACAGTGTAGCATGACGTTACTGGCATACTGTCCCAGTAACACAGTGTAGCACGACGTTACTGGCATACTGTCCCAGTAACACAATGTACAAGGAGTGGGCTCAGGCAGAGTATTATTAGTGTAATGCTAGAGGTTTCCTAGAAAACCACAGAGCCAGTGTAATGCTTTCAAACGTCTTATGTGAGCGGTGTAGACAAAGGCATAGTGGCAGAGCGATGGCGCCAGTAGGAGACTGTGAGAAGTACAGTCATGGCACAGTGTGTTAAAGAAGAGAGCTGTGAAAACACTTCAATAATGAAGAGCGGTCAACTTGCTGTATATCCCGAGTGATGTTGGAGTGTGCGGGAGAGGGGCGGCCGTGTTGGTTACTGCGGGTGAAGAAGCTCACCATAAGGTCACAACTCACCCCCTCAACCCTACAACACAACCACAGGTATCACAACACTGCTGGGGTAAGGTAGGTGAGGACAAAATAACCCAGGAAAAGACAGTGAGGTTAATACAGCTGCAGCCGACAATCTCGACAAGTTACAGCCCCGCTCCTGCGCCAGGAAAGTCCACTACGGGCTCACCATAGCCCATGATACTTGCAACTTTTTGTTCCCAGTAGTTGAATCTAAAAAACAGCAACAGACAACGTCAACCATCACTGGCTAAGGTGGTCAAAGGAGAGGACTCGTATGAGTAAGGTATCGTCTTGGACCAGTTGGGACGGAAGCCACACCTCAGTAAAGAGGGTGGAGAAGGGCATCGCCCGCAACACTACGAAGCCCACCTCGCCAACATCAGTTAAGAGCACCGTATTAAACAATTCCACACAATGACCATACCTTTTGAATGCCATATATACTATCCATAATACCATAACCATAACGCCAAGATAACTTAAGATTGAAAGTTTGTCATGTTAATAATTTTGTGTTGCAATGTGTTAAGGTGATATAATGGGCAACCCCGGTGCGTGTGAGCGGGTTGTCTTGGTATAGGGCGGGTTGTACATGCTGCTATGGCGGGGTGTCTACGCTCACGGTAAGTGACCCTCCACCAATAATCTCACCCTTCCAAACCCCCCCCCCCCCTGCACACACACACACACACACACACACACACACACACACACACACACACACACACACACACAAATTAAAAGTGCCATTTAAATGTAGTGTATATTAAAGGGTAAAGCAGCAGTGTACACCACTAGTACAAAATCACTCCCACTATACTAGCGGTATAGCGGTAGTGATGGTGCACTTACCTACTGACTTAATAAAGAAGGCCGTCTTGTCCGCCTTTGTCTACTTCTCTCAATATGGTATATGTTGTGGTCATATCTCCTCTTGTTTCTTCTCTGCTCCAGGGATGTGGCACGGTGGCAGGGAGAGGATGAACAGCTCGGCGTGTTCCTCCCTTCCTAGAGCGGAGTGTTGCCCCTCGGGCTGCTGCTCACTCACACCACCAGTCACGCTCCCCAATAAACTCCACCCTCGGGCCAATATATATAAGCCCATATAATCCCGTCACAGTGCCAGTAGTATTGCCCGCTGCGTCCATACACACACACACACACACTGAAGCCCGCACGCACGAAAGCACGTACGCACACACATGGGGGCCTGACGACTGAGTGGATAGCGCTCGGGATTCCTGCTTGATGGGGTACTGGCAGTTCTTCTACTCCCCAAGCCCGGCCCGAGGCCAGGCTTGACTTGTGAGAGTTTGGTCCACCAGGCTGTTGCTTGGAGCGGCCCGCAGGCCCACATACCCACCACAGCCCGGTTGCTCCGGCAATATTTCTTATGCTTGCTGGGAGGGTGTTGAACAACCGCGGACCTCTGATGTTTATACAGTGTTCTCTGATTGTACCTATGGCACCCCTGCTCTTCACTGGTTCTATTCTGCATTTTCTTCCATATCGTTCACTCCAGTACGTTGTTATTTTACTGTGTAGATTTGGGACCTGGCCCTCCAGTATTTTCCACGTGTATATTATTTGGCATCTCTCTCGTCTCCTTTCTAGTGAGAGCATTTGGAGAGCTTTGAGACTAATCCCAATAATTTAGGTGCTTTATCGCGTCTATGCATGCCATATATGTTCTCTGTATTCACACTATTTCAGCAATCTCTTCTGCTCTGAAGGGGGAAGTGAGTACTGAGCAGTACTCAAGATGGGACAATACAAGTGACTTGAAGAGTACAACCATTGTGATGGGATCCCTGGATTTGAAAGTTCTCGTAATCCATCCTACCATTTTCCTGGCTGACGCAATATTTGCTTGGTTATGCTCCCTAAACGTTAGGTCGTCCGACATCATTATATCCAAATCCTTGACATGCTGTTTTCCTACTATGAGCAGATTCGATTGTGTTTTGTACTCTGTATTATGTTTCAGATCCTCATTTTTGCCGTACCTGAGTACCTGGAATTTATCACTGTTAAAAATGTTATTTTCTGCTGCCCAATCGAAAACTTTTTTGATATCTGCTTGCAGTTTTTCAATGTCTTCCGCAGAGGTAATTTTCATGCGGATTTTTGTGTCATCTGACACAAAGCTGTGACTTGTATTTTTGTCTATATCTGATATGAGAATAAGGAAAAGCTGTGGTACAAGGGCTGTACCTTGGAGTACAGAGCTTTTAACTACGCTTGGATTCGATTTTATTTGATTGACTGTTACCCTTTGTGCTCTGTTCGACAGGAAATGGAGTATCCAGCGTCCCATTTTATCAGTTATTCCCAGTGACCTCATTTTGTGTGCTATCACTCCTTGGTCACATTTGTCGAATGCCTTTGCAAAGTCTGTGTATACAACATCTGCATTTTGCTTTTCTTCTAGAGCTTCTGTGATTTTGTCATAGTGGTTGAGTAACTGTGACAGACAGGATCTGCCCGCTCTAAATGCATATTGTCCTGGGTTGTGTAGCTCATTATTTTCCATAAAACTAGAAATTTGATTCCTAATCACTCTATCAAAAACTTTTACTATGTGTGATGTTAGTGCAACTGGTCTATAATTTTTTGCTAACAACCTCCCCTTGTGCAGAGGAGCTATATCTGATGATTTAAGTGCAGCTGGAATCTCCCTTGTATCCAGGCTTTTTCTTCATATCATGCTGAGCGCTCGCGCTACTGGTGCTTTACATTTCTTTATGAATATTGAATTCCACGAGTCCGGCCCAGGAGCTGAGTGCATGGGCATATTGTCAATTTCTCTTTCAAAGTCTTCCGAGTTCGTGTTAATATCCGTTATATTATCTGCAGCTTGAATGTCAAAGACGCTGTCTGGGTCATCAACTTTCATGTTGTTTATTGGTGTGCTAAACATAGCCTCATACTGGCTTCTTAGAATGTCACTAATTTCTTTGTTGTCCTCTGTGTACGTACCTTCACTTGTAATTAAAAGGTCCAATACTGGTCGAGGGTTTTTATTTTGATTTTGCGTATGTGAAAAAATATTTTGGATTTTTCTTTATCTCTTGTATAGCTTTCTGTTCCAATTCCATTTTCTCAGACTCGTATGATCGCTTCAACGTTTGTTCTATTTCTTCGATCTCCCTGTTTAGGTTTATTTTCCTTTCTTGTGATAGTCGTGTGTGCCAAAGCATTTCCGTTATTTTTTTCCTTCTCCTGTACAGTTGTCTGCGTTCTCTTTCTAGAGTGGTCCTCTTTCTGCCCCTCCTCACAGGCACGTGCTTCAAGCAGACCTTGTGAGCTTCAGCTGTCAGTTGAGCTATTCCCTGTGTGAGAGTTCAACCCGTTCTCGCACTTGCTTATAGTCAATATTGGCTTATTTAATAAGTGCATATGTGACATACTAATTGTGAATATTTTAGTTTACCTGAAAAGCTTTATAGAACACACAGACCTCACCTGACCTTCTTAGTATGTTAAGATAAGCTTCTTATTGCTTCTTACTTACAATTATTACTTAACCAATCAACGGTATAGGTTAAGTAATAATTGTAATTAAGAAGCAATAAGAAGCTTATCTTAACATACTAAGAAGGTCAGGTGAGGTCGGTGTTTTCTATGAAGCTTTTCAGGTAAACTAAAATATTCAATCAATTAGTATGTCACATATGCACTTATTAAATAAGCCAATATTGACTATAAGCAAGTGCGAGAACGGGTTGGGGAGTTTTGTAGCTTAAAACCGGTTTCCCATTGAATGGTTGCAAGGTCTACATATACTTTCTCCCAGTCGATCCTCTTGTTGTTGAAACTGAAATGAATGAATACCCCTTCTCGCTTGTTGGGTCTCTTAGACCTACTACCGTTATTTATGCTAGTTCGCACTTCAATGAGCTTATGGTCTGAGTATGTAGTATCTGATAGATTGTAATGTCTCTGATTAGTTCATCATTGTGAATAACAAGTCTAGTGTGTTTTCGTTCCTAGTTGGTTCTGTAATCTGTTGATTGAGTGAGAATTTGTCACAGCATCTCAAAAGTTCTCTGACCTGTGGTTGGTTATTTCCCGGGTCATTCCCTGCTATGATATTTGTGTTTGCCATTCTCCATCTTAGACTTGGTAAATTGAAATCTCCAAGGAAGACAATATCTGGAGCTGGGTTCGCTAGATTATCCAGGATATTATCTATTTTGTGCATCTGCTCCGTGAATTCCTCAGCCGTTGTATCTGGCGGTTTATATATTAGAATAATAATTAGGTTTATTTTTTCTACCATAATTCCAAGTACCTCTACCACCTCATTAGTTGAGTTTAGTAGTTCTGTGCATACCAGGTCCTCCTTAATATACAGACCTACTCCTCCATTTGACTTAGTTTCTCTGTCACATCTATATAAATTATAATTTGGAATCCAGATTTCACCATCCATGTAATCTTTTGTATGAGTCTCCGTGAATGCCCCAAATACTGAGTTTGACTCTAATAGGCCATTTATGAACTTAACTTTATTTCTTGACTTTGGCTTTAAACCTTGAATGTTTGCAAATATGAATGATTGTCCATATTGTGTGTCACTTCTGGAAGGTTTTGGTAGTTCTCCCTCCTCTCTACCCTGACCCAGGGTGTGTTGTTGTGGCAATGGTTTGTCCAGTTTTGGAAGTGATACTGGGGAGTGTGGTGGTCTCTGTGTAGTTGGGGGTGTAATATGTGTGGGCTTGATGACGAACTGTAGTCCAGTCTTGGGCATTTCCCTCCTCCATCCGTACTCCTGCCACGTTTCTGCCTGTCTGTTTCTCCCTCTGTTTCTGCCTGCCTCTAAGAAATTTCCTGGGGTATTGGACTTCCTCTCTTCGTAGTCCTAAGTCCTAATTCGTAGTCCTAAGGGTCCGAGTTCGATCCCCGGCGAAGGCGGAAACAAATGGGCTGAGTTTCTTTCACTCTGATGCATTTGTTCACCTAGCAGTAGAAATATACCTGGGTTAGATAGCTGCTACAGACAGGTTCCTGGGGATCTGCACGAGCGTATGTGTTAAAAAAATATATGTAGTAGACATAGAGGAAAAATAGATTGGTTAAAAGGGGGGGTCCAAGAGCTAATAGCTTGATTCTGCAGGCACAAATAGTAAACACACACACACACACACACACACACACACACACACACACACACAAAGTGTATGTAAGACCTCCTTTTTATGTGTAACAAATGTAACAAAAAGGAGGCCTGGTTGTGGCCGCGGGGACGCTAATCCCCGAAATCATCTCAAGATATCAAGATAATCCTGATGCCCTGTTCACTTAGTAGTAAATAGGTAACTGGGAGTTAGACAGCTGTTACGAAGCTGCTTCCTCTGTGTGAGTGTGTGTGTGTGTGTGTGTGTGTGTGTGTGTGTGTGTGTGTGTGTGTGTGTGTGTGTGTGTGTGTGTGTGTGTGTGTGGAAAAAATAGTTACAGTTGATTGATTGAGAGTTGAGAGGCGGGCCGAAAGAGCAGAGCTCAACCCCGAAAGCACAACTAGGTGAGTACACACAGATTCCGTCCCTTTCCAGGCACTTCCAGCCCACACATTTGTTAAATTAATATATTTTCAGTATATATATAAAATATATAAATCAAGTTATAGAGGGAAATTACCAGAGCTGTGGCATGGAGCGCTCCAGCTAAGCCTGGCCATATGACCGGCGTTAACTCGTTACGTTAATCTGTATCATGATCTAATTGCCTACCGGACCTATATTTCCAACTGCAGCAACAACACACACACACATAATAAACACGTGCAGGCCTCGACCAAAATACTATTTAGCGCTAACTTCCTCAACATTCCCGACACGGTGACGGAGAAGACCTTCAGGAAGAGGCAAGTGGAACATCTGGATAGAAGAGACTTAATACTGCATCAAAAGCAAGGGTTCACGGAGGGCCAATCATCCTTCACAACCTCGTACAATTTATAACCAAGCTACAAAAATGAAGCAAGACACAGAAGAGTGGACAGTTGCATATTCTTGAATTACAATAAAGCTATCGACACCGTACCCCACACTGGACCCGCGCACAACAGGCAGGAGTGATAGAGAACACTTTCCAGTGGATAAGAGAAGACCTAAACAAAAAGAGTGTCACAATGAAGGTAGAGACTTGCGTGTGGCGAGACGTTTCCAGTGGTCTCAGAGGGTCGGTACTAAAGTTATGATCTCAGGTATGGTACTTGGTCTACATCGTGGTACGAGTAAATGATCTTCCGTAATGGATGGACTTCTTACATTCAATGGCAGTTGACTAAGCAAACATTGTAAGGATTAAAACGATCCAAGACGAAGAGACAACAGGATGACCAGGACAACATGACAATAAGGCTCAACACGTGGCTACTAGAGTTAACCTTCAGTGCAGAAACTGAAGGTGCATGCTGGGAACTGGAGGCCGGCTACAAGTGAGAGAGGAAACCTCCTCCTAACATCATGCAGATAACCAGGACGTTAATATAGCACCGAACCTGTCACCTCAATTCCACGCCCACCCGGTAACGAAAGCTGCCAAAGCTATTTTGGTCAACAATATATCTGCATTTAAGAACTTGTATACCACATTGTTCAGGTCAATTCTGAAACAGACGTGTCAGCGAGGAGTCGTCGTTGTCTTGTGAAGCAAGGATGAAGCTGGAGAAGGTCCAGAGGCATGCAAACAGAATACTGCCTGAGGAACGAGGAGGAAGAAATGAAAGAGGGGGCAGGGATACCTGGAAGGTTAATAAATAAGAACGTGGAGAAGAATGAGGAGGCGGGAGGAAATGTGGAGTAAAGAAAAAGAAAAAGAAGAGAGAGAGAAGAGGGAGAGAGTAGAGAGAGAGTTGAGAGAGAGTTGAGAGAGAGTAGAGAGAGAGTAGAGAGAGAGTAGAGAGAGAGTAGAGAGAGAGTAGAGAGAGAGTAGAGAGAGAGTAGAGAGAGAGTAGAGAGAGAGTAGAGAGAGAGTTGAGAGAGAGAGAGAGAGAGTTGAGAGAGAGTTGAGAGAGAGTTGAGAGAGAGTTGAGAGAGAGTTGAGAGAGAGAGAGAGAGAGAGAGAGAGAGAGAGAGAGAGAGAGAGAGAGAGAGAGAGGGAGAGAGAGAGGGAGAGAGAGAGGGAGAGAGAGAGGGAGAGAGAGTAGAGAGAGAGAGAAGGTGGGAAGGAGGGTAAGGCCGGAGGATCACTCACCCTGGTATAAAACATGGGGGTAACTGCACTTCACACTAACTACATGGGTTACAACCTAAGGCAGTGAGGCCAGCTTGCCTGCACCAGCACTCGCCTTTACACCTTATGCTCGCTTAAGTTCCCTCACACTTGTGTGACCCCCCCCCCCCCGAACTATGGCACCAAACCCGTGCCATCCTCGGGAATCTGTACATAAGTTGACTGACAGTTGAGAGGTGGGACCAAAGAGCTGAAGCTCAACCTCCGCCAGCACACCTAGGTGAGAGTAGCCAGGGTATAGGGGTGTAGGGGAGCACCAAGCCCAGTAAGATGGTACAAAAAGCCGTGTGTGGCAGAGCTAGGGACTACAGTCACAGGATTAACTTTTCAAAGATGGTACTAGTGTAGTCGCCCGTCGCTGTAATCTCGTAACTAGATCAAGAGTGTAGACGCACTGCAGCTGAGGTCCCACCACATCACATATGTAGGGTTTTATCATCATATAAACTGGATAAGTTTAGATTCAGGAAGACCTGGGTAAATACTGGTTCGGAAACAGGGTGTTGATTAATGGAACTACTTACCAGTAACAATCGACATGGGATCGATGGAGTGTTTCAAGCGTAGGTTAGACACACACATGAATGAGTTTGGGTGAATAGAAATAGGAGGTGCCTTGTATGTGCCACCAGGACTTCTACCATTGTTTATACTCTGAAGTTCTTATTCCTAGTTATGAAAACCAACATTCTGTTAGTGTTGTTCTTCGCATCTAGACATTGCTGTCTGTATTTTGGGTCCTAACTTGTACACATTCCATTTTCTCCTCTTCGCAAGTGCTGGTTTTCCAGGCAATTATTTTCAGGATTATTATTATATATACATTCGGAAATATTATTATTATATATACATTCGGAAATATTATTATTATATATACATTCGGAAATATTATTATTATATATACATTCGGAAATATGTAAAATCTCCCATGATTAAGAGACATCTTCCATGTCTCTTAACCACTGAAGAAGCCTGTCTAGCTCCCTCTGGACACTTGCCCTTCTGCCTCGGATACAACACTTTTCCCAAGTGTTGCTTTAGCAGCGAAGATTGCTAGTTTGTAAGTTAATCCTGTTTCCGGGTCATTTATATCGACTATGAAGAGGATGGGGTCTAGTACCTCTCCCTGTGAGGCGCCCCCACTCGTTACCATCATCTAGTCGGATGACTCTCTCCGTTCAGTGCCACTCCTTGTTTCCTTGCAGTGAGCCAGCCTTCGATCCTGGCTTGTAATATGTCTCCATTGTCATGGGCCTCTCTCGCCTTACTTAACAATCTTGTGTGTGAAACTTTGTCAAAGGCTGTCTGCCAATCTAGATATATTACATTGGTGGAAATTTTGGAAACCCGGTTTGTACGTAACTGAAGGGGAAAGAAATGGACAGGAAGGGTGGGAAAGGGGAGGAAAAGAATGGTGGGAGAGGGGGGGAACGGTGGGAGAGGGGGCAAAGGAAGGGTGGAGAGGAGTAAAGAGGAAAATGGGGAAAGAGGTATGGGTGAAAGAGGGAAGAGCGAGAGGAGACTGTGTGCGTGTGCGTGTGCGTGTGTGTGTGTGTTTACTAGTTGTGTTTACTAGTTGTGTTTTTGCGGGGGTTGAGCTTTGCTCTTTCGGCCCGCCTCTCAACTGTCAATCAACTGTTTACTAACTACTTTTTTTTTCCACACCACACACACACACACACCCCAGGAAGCAGCCCGTGACAGCTGACTAACTCCCAGGTACCTATTTACTGCTTGGTAACAGGGGCACTTAGGGTGAAAGAAACTTTGCCCATTTGTTTCTGCCTCGTGCGGGAATCGAACCCGCGCCACAGAATTACGAGTCCTGCGCGCTATCCACCAGGCCACGAGGCCCCCGTGTGTGTGTGTGTGTGTGTGTGTGTGTGTGTGTGTGTGTGTGTGTGTGTGTGTGTGTGTGTGTGTGTACTCACCTAGTTGTACTCACCTAGTTGTGTTTGCGGGGGTTGAGCTCTGGCTCTTTGGTCCCGCCTCTCAACCGTCAATCAACAGGTGTACAGATTCCTGAGCCTATCGGGCTCTGTCATATCTACACTTGAAACTGTGTATGGAGTGAGCCTCCACCACATCACCCCCTAATGCATTCCATTTGTCAACCACTCTGACACTAAAAAAGTTCTTTCTAATATCTCTGTGGCTCATTTGGGCACTCAGTTTCCACCTGTGTCCCCTTGTGCGTGTTCCCCTTGTGTTAAATAGACTGTCTTTGTCTACCCTATCAATCCCCTTCAGAATCTTGAATGTGGTGATCATGTCCCCCCTAACACTTCTGTCTTCCAGCGAAGTGAGGTTTAATTCCCGTAGTCTCTCCTCGTAGCTCATACCTCTCAGCTCGGGTACTAGTCTGGTGGCAAACCTTTGAACCTTTTCCAGTTTAGTCTTATCCTTGACTAGATATGGACTCCATGCTGGGGCTGCATACTCCAGGATTGGCCTGACATATGTGGTATACAAAGTTCTGAATGATTCTTTACACAAGTTTCTGAATGCCGTTCGTATGTTGGCCAGCCTGGCATATGCCGCTGATGTTATCCGCTTGATATGTGCTGCAGGAGACAGGTCTGGCGTGATATCAACCCCCAAGTCTTTTTCCTTCTCTGACTCCTGAAGAATTTCCTCTCCCAGATGATACCTTGTATCTGGCCTCCTGCTCCCTACACCTATCTTCATTACATTACATTTGGTTGGGTTAAACTCTAACAACCATTTGTTCGACCATTCCTTCAGCTTGTCTAGGTCTTCTTGAAGCCTCAAACAGTCCTCTTCTGTTTTAATCCTTTAATGTGTGTGTGTGTGTGTGTGTGTGTGTGTGTGTGTGTGTGTGTGTGTGTGTGTGTGTACTCACCTAGTTGTGCTTGTGGGGGTTGAGCTCTGGCTCTTTGGTCCCGCATCTCAACTGTCAATCAACTGGTGTACTCCCAGTACACCAGTTAGTGTACATCCACCTCATTCCCTGGATGATCCCAGTAGGCTCACCCAGTAGAGCCTACTCGGCTCTAATCATATCTACATTTGAAACTGTGTATGGAGTCAGCCTCCACCACATCACTGCCTAATCATTCACCAAATAATTCCACCTGTTAACTACTCTGACACTGAAAAAGTTTTTCCTAACGTCCCTGTGGCTCATTAGGGTACTCAATGCCCACCTGTGTCCCCTTGTGCGAGTACCCCCCGTGTTTAACAGTTTATCTACCCTATAAATTAAAGAGAGAGAGAGAGAGAGAGAGAGAGAGAGAGAGAGAGAGAGAGAGAGAGAGAGAGAGAGAGAGAGAGAGAGAGAGACAGAGAGAGGCGGGGAACTATCAGGGAAAAGCAGCGCCAATCTATTACGAATATATAGCACTGGGAAGAGGTCAGGATAATGATCTGGGATGGGACGGGGTAAAGGAATGGTTCCCAATCACTTGGACGGTCGGGGACTGTACGTCGACCTGCAGGAAGCGAGACCGTCGCTCTACCACCCAGCCAAAATAGTTGGGTGGGGGGGGGGGGGGCAGACAACGCAGAGAGAGAGAGAGGAGCGCGTTATATGAAGCAACTTTGGTGTTCAAGTATTGACAAACTAAAACAAACCGATACGCGTCCGCGCATCCTGACTGACACGCACGGGCGCCTATCGGGCGCGCACTTTCACCAGCGCGTATCGGGGGGCCCACACGCGCGCGTGCGTACACACACACACATACACACACACACACACACACACACACACACACACACACACACACACACACACACACACATACACACACACACACACACATAGGGGGCCTCGTAGCCTGGTGGATAGCGCGCAGGACTCGTAATTCTGTGGCGCGGGTTCGATTCCCGCACGAGGCAGAAACAAATGGGCAAAGTTTCTTTCACCCTAAGTGCCCCTGTTACCTAGCAATAAATAGGTACCTGGGAGTTAGTCAGCTGTCACGGGCTGCTTCCTGGGGTGTGTGTGTGTGGTGTGGAAAAAAAAAAAAAAAAAAAGTAGTAGTTAGTGAACAGTTGATTGACAGTTGAGAGGCGGGCCGAAAGAGCAAAGCTCAAGCCCCGTAAAAACACAACTAGTAAACACACACACACACACACACACACGCCTACCTGTAACGACGCGTGAAAGAGACCTGGGGGTGGACGTAACACCTAATCTATCTCCTGAGGCACATATTAATAGGATAACGACAGCAGCGTACTCTACACTGGCAAAAGTTAGAACATCATTCAGAAACCTAAGTAAGGAGGCATTTAGGGCGCTTTACACTGCCTACGTAAGGCCAGTCTTAGAGTATGCCGCCTCATCATGGAGTCCCCATCTGAAGAAGCATATAATGAAACTGGAAAAGGTTCAGAGGTTTGCAACGAGACTCGTCCCAGAGCTACGAGGGATGGGGTATGAAGAGCGCCTGAGGGAACTGTGCCTTACGACACTAGAAAGAAGAAGGGAGAGGGGGGACATGATAGGAACGTATAAGATACTCAGAGGAATTGACAGAGTGGACATAGACGAAATGTTCACACGGAATAGTAACAGAACGAGAGGACATGGATGGAAGCTTGAAACTCAGATGAGTCACAGAGATGTTAGGAAGTTTTCTTTTAGCGTGAGAGTAGTGGGGAAATGGAATGCACTTCAGGAACAGGTTGTGGAAGCAAATACTATTCATAATTTTAAAACCAGGTATGATAGGGAAATGGGACAGGAGTCATTGCTGTAAACAACCGATGCTCGAAAGGCGGGATCCAAGAGTCAATGCTCGATCCTGCAAGCACATATAGGTGAGTATAGGTGAGTACACACACACACACACACACACACACACACACACACAGGAAGCAGCCCGTAGCAGCTGTCTAGCTCGTGCGTACCTATTTACCGGTAACAGGGAAATCAAGGTGAAGGAAACTCTGCCCATCGGTCTCCGCCAGGTACGGGGATTGAACCCCGGTCCCAAGGTCCACGAATCTAGTGCGCTATCCACTCAGCCACTCAGCCCCCTTCCTGCTGCTTCCTTGTGTGTGTATTCACCTAGTTGTGTTTGCGGGGGTTGAGCTTTGCTCTTTCGGCCCGCCTCTCAACTGTCAATCAACTGTTTACTAACTACTTTTTTTTTTACCACACCCCACACACCCCAGGAAGCAGCCCGTGACAGCTGACTAACTCCCAGGTACCTATTTACTGCTAGGTAACAGGGGCATTCAGGATGAAAGAAACTTTGCCCATTTGTTTCTGCCTGGTGCGGGAATCGAACCCGCGCCACAGAATTACGAGTCCTGCGCGCTATCCACCAGGCTACCAGGCCCTGGTGTGTGTGTGTGTGTGTGTGTGTGTGTGTGTGTGTGTGCGTGTGTGTGTGTGTGTGTGTGTAAAGAGGACGAGAGAAAAAAAATATTTGTTAATAATTATTAACAGTTGATTGACAGTTGAGAGGCGGACCGAAAGAGCAGAGCTCAACCTCTGCAAGCACAAATAGGTGAATACACACACACATCCACCCACCAAATCATGAAAGGCACTTATGATGTATACAACATGAGAGAGTACAGAGTTCTTACCCTCCCCCCGCCCCTGAACTGTGAAAATCCTGCCATCATCAGCCCTGAAGCCCTCCTCCCTTCCTGCACCCCCTCCCTCCTGCTGTCAGGTACATCACAGGCGCCTAACGTTAGCCCCGCACTAGTCTTTGTTGCCCCCCCCCCCACCCACCCTGAAGGCACGGGGGCAACTCAGAGCCACCTGGAATGTATAC
Source organism: Procambarus clarkii (assembly GCF_040958095.1). NCBI lineage: Eukaryota > Metazoa > Arthropoda > Malacostraca > Decapoda > Cambaridae > Procambarus > Procambarus clarkii. The sequence continues at coordinate 34,290,719 of NC_091172.1, forward strand.
CCTTTCAACCCTCTCTATGCCCTTCAGTGGCATATACCTTGATACTGAATTTTTAAAGGAATAAAGTTGTGAACTTATATTCGGTGACTCGCAGAGTGCACTCCTGGCATTGAACGCACATAGTAGTGACACCCAGAAAATAGTCAGTGATATTCGAACGAATGTTCGAATATCATCACATGATATTAATGTGATGGTATCAATGATACCATCACATGTTGGCATCTCAAGGCATGACACTGTTGATATGCTTGCTAAGACAACCTGTAGAAAACCAGTGGTAGAAATTGATATGGGTGTTTCATTAGCAGTGACAAAGAGAATACTTAAACAATATCTATTGAAAATCTTATTGACCTAACAAATTCTCAAAGACCTGAAAGTTTTAGCATTAAATATTATGATAGATATCGTGAGGAGACATTCACATATGGGACTAATAGAACAAGAACCCGGCAATGTGATGTTATAGTGGCCAGAATACGCCTGGGATATAGACGTATCTGGCAGCTTTCTCAAAACCAAAATGTCGAGTACACAATGTGTCAACTTTGTGAAAGAGAAAACATGCACTCTCTTGAACATTATATTGTAGAATGTCCCATATTGACTGTCTTTCGCCCTCCTGGGCTAAGGTATGCTGAACTGTGTAATTACTATATGAGTACCGGAACACTTGATATATTGGACTTGTACCCAAGATGGACTATGTAATGGATCAATTATACAATGTTATGTATGTGATTATAACCTGAGCATGTAAAAGTATCACCTTCAGTGGTTAAGTGCTTAATAACACACTAGTTTCTATAGCAGCTGTTTAACCCTGTCAGAGTAGGAGAGACATAAATGTACATACCTTGTTGTGCTTGCGGAGGTTGAGCTCTGGCTCTTTGGTCCCGCCTCTCAATGGTCAAATCAACTAATGTACAGGTTCCTGCGCCAGTAGGGCTCTATCGTATATACACTTAAAGCTGTGTATGGAGTCAGCCTCCACCACATCACTTCCTAATGCATTCCATTTGTCTACTACTCTGACACTGAAAAAATCTTTCTAACGTCTCTATTATTCATTTGGGCAATGTGTGTGTATATGTGTGTGTGTGTGTGTGTGTGTGTGTGTGTGTGTGTGTGTGTGTGTGTGCGTGTGTGTGTGTGTGTGTGTGTGTGTGTGTGTGTGTGTGTGTGTGTGTGTGTGTGTGTGTAAGGTGTGGAAGCATACGTGAAAGCTGGTTAGAATTGCATTTCAACTTTTGTAAACTCACATTAATGACCCTATGTAAAAAGACACATTGAACACAGTTTAAACGTAAATCTGCAAAAAAAAAGCAAACGTAAATCTGTATTTATGTATGCAAATTAGATTAGCATTTTAAAAGCACTACAAACACCTTCTGTGGTTGGCTGTTCAATAAATCACTGAAATATATGTTTAACAGATCTCTCACCCTGTCCAGGGAGGACAGAAGAAAACGTATACATTCTGGTTAGCATTGTAAATGTGTGGCCACGTCTGTGGTTAAAAAAAAAAAACAAAAAAAAAAAACAGCCTTAGCCCCTTCCCCCCAAAATTCACTGTATTCGTAAACTATTCTAATTTATTTAGTTTATATGCAGATGAACCTAAATATGAAATAAAATCACAAAAGCAAACCAAGTTATTATAATTGAAGAGGAAAAATAAATAATTTTAATAATAAATAATAATAATAATAATAAAAATAAATAAAATAATAAAAATAATAATAAATAATAATAAAAATAAGTAAATTGAAAATAGCAAGGCCAGTTAGATCATGATGTTCAATACATGAAAAACATTGCATACGCCACGGATGTTATTATTTTGATGTGTGTGTGTGTGTGTTTAAGAAATATCTGAAGTAGATATTTAAAATAGGTCGGGAATCAGTACATAAGAAACCGACGGTTAGAAAGGGAAGTCCAAGAGTTTACAGCTCGGTCCTTCAGTAACAAATATGAAATAAAAATGTTAAGTCGTAAACATTACACATCCTTCTCATTTAGGTGACAAAACAATCTCATTAAACCTCTAGTAGATTTGGCTCAGGTAACTGTGCAACACTGACGAGCAAGACAATATTCACAATGTTCACCCCAATTTGCTGCTGCTGTCCTTCGAGTGCTGCTCTAGATTTTCTAATACTGTTAGCTGCTGCTGTAGATTTTCTAATGCTGTTAGCTGCTGCTGTAGATTTTCTAATGCTGTTAGCTGCTGCTGTAGATTTTCTAATGCTGTTAGCTGCTGCTGTAGATTTTCTAATGCTGTTAGCTGCTGCTGTAGATTTTCTAATGCCGTTAGCTGCTGCTGCTGCTGTTACTGTTAAAGCTGCTAGTGTTTTCCAGCTGTTGCTGCTATTATTTATGATGCAGAGGAAGCCTTGGCAAAAGTTTAGTGTCGTCGCCTAAGAGATTACCATCATTTTCACACGACACGCACATGATCGGGAAAATGTCTCAAGACGTCAGAGCTAGGTGAAAAGTTGTCTGATAAATCTGTGATCATTTAATACGACCACCACGCCAGCTGTGGTGGTGTGGCCGACCACCACGCCAGCTGTGGTGGTGTGGCCGACCACCACGCCAGCTGTGGTGGTGTGGCCGACCACCACGCCAGCTGTGGTGGTGTGGCCGACCACCACGCCAGCTGTGGTGGTGTGGCCGACCACCACGCCAGCTGTGGTGGTGTGGCCGACCACCACGCCAGCTGTGGTGGTGTGGCCGACCACCACGCCAGCTGTGGTGGTGTGGCCGACCACCACGCCAGCTGTGGTGGTGTGGCCGACCACCACGCCAGCTGTGGTGGTGTAGCCGACCACCACGCCAGCTGTGGTGGTGTGGCCGACCACCACGCCAGCTGTGGTGGTGTAGCCGACCACCACGCCAGCTGTGGTGGTGTGGCCGACCACCACGCCAGCTGTGGTGGTGTAGCCGACCACCACACCAGCTGTGGTGGTGTAGCCGACCACCACACCAGCTGGTAACCCCTTGCCCTGCCCAGCTGGTAAACCACTTAAGACATGGCCCGCAAGAGGCCCTTCACCACGTTAAGTGGACATCAATGGTGTGGCGGGTGTGACAACGGTGAGCACACAGTACCCGCCGTGTTTGATGACCTCTCTGGTACAGTGAACACGGCATTAATATTTCCCGCCCCTCCGTTGCCTTTGAAACGACTCCTGCTTCACGTAACCTACCCCCCCCCCCCAAACACAAGCCCCCCCCACGCCCACACACACACACACACACACACGCCCACACACACACACACACATACACACACATGCCCACACACACACACACACACACACACGCCCACACACACATACGCCCCCCCACACACACGCCCCTCCACACACACGCCCCCCCCCACACACACACACGCCCACAGGATAGGGGTACACGAAATCACAATAAACGACGAGGTAAGTTCTATTCAGTTGTGTATGTTTAAACTAAAGTCTTTGAAAATGTAATAAGTTTTACGAAACGCGCTCAAGTGTCGCGTCAGACTAGAAATAAAATTGAATTTTGGAGAATTGATTTTTGAATTACCACCAACAGTGAAAAGAAATGTACGAAAGATTGAGAAAATTCGTGTTAGAATTATTAATCTTACTTTTTCGGTCATATTTAATAATATATATATATATATATATATATATATATATATATATATATATATATATATATATATATATATATATATATATATATATATGCAATTGACGATCACAAAACACTGATAATTTTATGCGGAAAATCCACAGAGATACTCTGTGGATTTATATATATATATATATATATATATATATATATATTTATATATATTATGACAATGTCAGACCACGGAGGAAAATTGAAACAAATTTCCTTAAGTACTTTCGTATATTAATACATCTTCAGGAGTGATTTTACAGGTCAAGTATTAGACATATATAGGCAGGAGAGAATGGTGGAGTGAGGTGAGGTACAATAACAAATGAATGGAATTCGATGGTCCTCCATTGATCCAGAAGGAAGATGGAAGACCTGGCAGACGACTAGAAGCCGGAGTCAGGCAAGGCTGCATCCTGTCCTCTTATAAATTACGTCTGAATTTGGCCGTTTGCCCGATGACCAAAAATAGACGTAACTTGAAAATTAAAAATAATTAAATAAATTTTTGAATTTTTTTTTCCCAATACCACAAGTTAAGGGTCCTCTGGTAGGTTAGGTGGGCAGGAAGTTCTCCTAAGGTTCCAAAAGTCATGAAAACCGTTAATTGTAAATTTCCTCTCCTAACCTTAACGAGTAAGCCGGAGGACTCAAAACAGAAAACGGGACAGTACATCACTTTTGTGAGCCGATTTCCTTTCAAATTACGTCCATATTTGGCCATAGCGCACACCAGCGAAAAGCGACGTAATTTTAAGAGGACGGGTTGAACAATCACCTCAGCCTATCCTTCGGCGCTCCCTACGTAAAGGGGGTTAGATGAATCGTTGAGAGAGGAAGGTGGTGGAGGGAAGGAGGGAGAGGAAGGTACCTGGTTGATGGGGTTCTTCTACTCCCCAAGCCCGGCCCGAAGCCAGGCTTGACTTGTGAGAGTTTGGTCCACCAGACTGTTGCTTGGAGCGGCCCGCAGGCCCACATACCCACCACAGCCCGGTTGGTCCGGAACTTTTAAGGTTGTTCCGGCAATATTTCTTATGCTCGCTGGGAGGGTGTTGAACAACTGCGGACCTCTGATGTTTATACAGTGTTCTCTGATTGTGCCTATGGCACCTCTGCTCTTCACTGGTTCTATGCTGTATTTTCTTCCATATCGTTCACTCCAGTACGTTGTTATTTTACTGTGTAGATTTGAGACCTCCAGTATTTTCCATGTGTATATTACTCGATCTCGTCTCCTTTCTAGAGAGTACATTTGGAGAGCTTTGAGACGATCCCAATAATTTAGGTGCTTTATCGCGTCTATGCGTGCCGTATATATTCTCTGTACTCCCAAGTCAGCAATCTCTCCTGCAATGGTGGAGGGAGAGGAAGGTGGTGGAGGGAAGGAGGGAGGGGAAGGGTGGTGGAGGGAGGGGAAGGTGGTGGAGGGAGGGAGGGAGGGAGGTGGTGGAGAGAGAGGGATCAATCGTAGCGCTGGCTCCTGCCTGCTGGCACCAATATGCCGCCAGCCGCACCATCCGCTTCAACCGGTGAAAAATTCAATACGGTCAGGCCTGTACGGTGCTCATTAAAAGACACAAGGTGAGACGGCCGCCGCCCCACATACCTGGGCCTTACTGATCGCAAGGTAGAGGAGGAGGGAGGCAAAAGAATTGGAGAGGAGGAGGAGGAGGAAGAAGAGAAGGAAGCATTATCGCCAAATAAAGTAGATGGTGCCTTCATTACAGCTACACACCACCACCAAGAACAGTGAGGACTGTTGAGACGCAGAAGGCAGCTGCTGCAGCTGGACGCCTCCCACGCTGGCTAGTACACAACCTCTGGAGAGAGAGGCGCCTTTATATACACAACCCCAAGTATGGGTTTACCTGCACTCCCTATACAATGGTCTGCTTCCTCAGCCAGGCCAAGGCTGTTTTTTTGTTAGTTTTTATTTTTCTGCAAAAAGGTTGAAAAGACGTTTGTGTGATATTAATGTAGTTCTATTTATTGACATTTCTATTGTACACTTGTTTTGTTTCGTTAATTTATTATAGTGTTCAAGAGTGAGGAACTGACCTTTGTCTTCCTTGTATATGTGATAGGACAGTTCAGGCTCTCTCCCTCTCCCAGGGAATACACTCCAAGTTCTCAGTAATCTTTGTTTCAGTGCGTCTGTGCCCGCAGAATAGGCGCTCTCTATACGTTCTATTTCTGACATCTCCTCTACCTTAAATGACAGCCGAGTACAGGTCAGTATTCAAGCGGGATAACATATATGATTTTAATTAGTGTTAGTGGTTTTGCAAGAATGTAAGAATACCAATATTATGTAATCTCACAAACTTATTGTACCGTCTTGTAAATAATCATTATTAATTAGTCACAAGAATGGCATCCCTTATATTAAATGTTTCCATAGTCTACCTCATCATTTTCCTGGCTGATGCCAAGTTTGCTAAGTTACAGTCACTAAGCGTCAGGTCATGTATCATTATTCCTGAATCCTTGGTTAGCTTCTAGCATTCTAGTACTTCTCCCGTTTCCATTGACTTGTTATATAGAAACACTAAGTAGCCAGCACAAGGCTTCCACTCCTTCTCATTCTAATGTTGAGATTCTATCTGGCTCCACCGCCCTAACTGTACCCAACTTTTACTGTTGATCGAGAGACTTCAATTGTCCTTGTTGCTTCACACCTCACTGAGGTTCCTGGCCCTCTGGTATCCGTCTCAGATCTCTTTTTGTTTGGTTCCTTCAGCTTTTCAAGTCTGGATATGAATTTGAGGTTTCCAGGATGAGTTGGTTTTCAATAGCGACCAATTTCAATTGCTGAGCATTTTCATCCCATCACTTGCATGCAATGGGGAACTGGCAGCATTTTTAGTTTTAAGCTACTTATGGTAGCTGTTACAGCGCCAACTTATCACGATGTTGTAACTACTACTTATGGTAAGATGATTACAAGGTCGCTCTACCGTAAGTAACCGACCTTGTAATTTTGTTCACATCTAAATAGACTATACGCTCGAAATTAACATGTATATCAAAGGCTGGCAAGGAAGCAGTTGTGATGGTTGTTGAAGCAGTTCTGATGGTTGTTGAAGCAGTTGTGATGGTTGTTGAAGCAGCTGTGATGGTAGTGATGGTTGTTGAAGCAGTTGTGATGGTTGTTGAAGCAGTTGTGATGGTAGTGATGGTTGTTGAAGCAGTTGTGATGGTAGTGATGGTTGTTGAAGCAGTTGTGATGGTTGTTAAAGCAGTTGTGATGGTAGTGATGGTTGTTGAAGCGTAAAAGAGGTAATTTGTGACGTCATCCGCAGCACATCCTGGGATTATTTTCGATACAACTGTTTCCACGTTCTTACATTTTAGGTGCGGTAAAACGTCCCCAAGCAACGTGATGTGTTTGTGAGGTTTACCAAACAGTATTATATTTTCATCATTTGGTCTTAAAACGGCTGAGGATTTACTTCTGATGAGTTATATACAAGAATAAAACCCATAATTAGCATATTAAAGGGGTGGATGGAGAGGAGATGGGTGATGCGGGGATAAGAAGCAAGAGATGGAGAGAGGGAAATACTGGGCAGGAAAGCAGAAGCAAATATTTACATTATTTACACAAGCGAATGTTAATACAATTTGCTTCTTTCTTAAAATTTTTAACGTGAATAAGAAGGGAGGGACGGCGAGAAGGAAAAGAGGAGGGTGAAAGGGAGAGCAAGACAGGGAGGAGGAGGAAGAGAGAGAGAGGTGGATGAGAGGGAAAGGCGGATGAGAGGGAAAGGCGAAAGAGATGAAGCCTACCTGGAGCATAACTGTTGAGGGTTTCAGGAGTTCTACTCCCCAAACTGGGCCTGGGGGTCAGGCTTGATTTATGATAATTTGGTCCAACAGGCTGCTGCTTGGAGCGGCTGCAGGCACACATATTCACTATATCCCGGTTGGTCCGGCTCTTCTTGCAAGAACTTATTTAAAGCCTTCTTGATGACATCCACCTTTGTTCCAGCAATATTTCTAAAGCTTGCTGGATGAGTGTTGAACAGTCGTGGACCCCTTATGTTCAGACAGTGCTCACTTATTGTGCCTATGGCAACTCTACTTCTCACTGGTTCTGTTCTGCATTTCCTTCCAAATATTTCGCTCTAGTATTTTGTTATTCTACTGTGCAAACTTGGGACCTGGCCCGTCAGAATATTCTATGTATATATTATTCATACCTTTCTCATCTCCTTTCCAAAGAATACATTTGGAGAGCTTTGAGCCGGTCCCAATAATTTTGGTATTTTATCGTGTTTATGAGTGCCATATATGTTCTCTGTATTTCCTCTAGTTCAGAAATCTCTCCTGCTCTGAAAGGGAAGGTGAGTATTGAGCAGTACTTAAGACGTGAGAACGCCAGTAATTTAAAATGGTATTAATATATAATGCAATATTAGCATTAGTGCAATAGGTACTCAGAGAGAACTACCACATCAGAGGCCCGAGACGGTTAAATACGCTTTCACTACACACAAGGGGCATAACTGGCCGACCCCTCAGCGTTCAGTAGGTAACTATATAAACACCTCCAAAAGATACCTGATCAACCAGGCTGTGAGTCATACATCTGGCTGCGAGCAACCGTGTCCAACAGCCTGGCTGACCAGACCATCAACCAGGAGGCCTGGTCAGAGGCCGGGCCGCAGGGACGGTGATCCCTGGAATCAACACAAAGTAACCTCAAGGTAGTAATGCTGTGGGGTTCCTGGATTTGAACGTTCTCATAATCCATCTTATCATTTTCTTGGCAGCCGCTATATTTGCTCGGTTATGTTCACTAAATGTCAGGTCGTCGAACATAATAATTCCCAGATTTTCACTTTTTCCTTCTATGGGTAAGTAAGTCTGTTTCTTGTACACTGTATTGCGTTTAAGTTCCTCGTTTCCACCATACACTTGAAACTCATCACTGTTAAACATCATGTTATTTTCCGTTACCATATTGATAACTTCATTAATATCGGCTTGACGTTTTTAATGTATTCTACAAAGGAAATTTTCATGTTGATTTTCGTATCCTAAGAAAGAGCAGTGGTGCAAGGACTGTGCCCTGAGGCACTGAGCTTTTCACCGCACTTGGATTTGGTTATATTTGACTGATTGTTAATATTTGCATTCTGTTTGACAAAATTTAAATTCAAACGCCACACTTTACCCGTTATTTCCACTGATCTCATTTTATGGGTTATCACTCCATGGTCACATTTGTTGAATGCCTTTATGAGGCCAGTGTGTTTACAGCATTTGCATTTTGGTTTTCTTCTAATGCTTCCGTGATTTTGTCATAGTGGTTAAGTAATTGTGAAAGACAGGGTCTTTCCGCTCTAGTCCGTGCTGACCTGAGTTGTGAAGTTTATTGGTTTCCATAGAACTGGAGATTTAATTCCTAATCACTCTTTCAAAATCTTTTAGTGTGATGTTAGTGCAACTGGTCTATAGTCTGTTGCCAACGCTCTGCTTCTTCTCTTGTGTGGTGGAGCTATATCTGCTGGTTTACTGATACTGTAACATACAGCGGTGGCCGCTGTAATCCATTTTGCGCTACCGTTCACAGGATGAGTATAGGGTGCACAATAAACTAACCACCTGAGGCCACAACAATCAAAGAGAGAGGGAGAGAGGGAGAGAGGGAGAGAGGGGGGAGGAGGGAGAGAGGGGCAGACGACAGAGTAATAAGAGGCAGGGGGAGAGAGAGAGGGACACACACATCACCACTACCAATGTGTGCTGTCGTCGATACCGTCATTCCTAACACACACAACTCACTCATTTAACACAAAAATGCAGGAAACAAAAATTAACAATAGTTTAATGCCATTCCATTAAATGCAAAATTCACCTACCTACTTATTAATTAACAAATTGTAAATTATGTATATTTCCAGTAAAGTGGAGCAACTGACTGTTGTGATCAGCTCCGAATACTATCACCAGTATATATGTATCATATATGTATATATGATACTGTTATATGTATCATATATGTATATATGATACTGTTATGTGTTAGTAATTGTTCACTGATGGCACACACACGGCTCATAATGGCCAAGTGTAAACAAAAATGGTTCGTCGTGTATGTGTATAAACGAACTAATTCAAACAGTTGATGTGTAAACAAATCTAATTACACCAGCTGAAGAGTAAACAAACTAGTTCGACCAAATAAGAGGTAAACAAAATTAGGTCGTCACGGCTGAGTGTAACTAAAGGTGGGTCACGCTGGATAAGAACAACATGACTAAGTGTAAACAAAGACAAATAATGCTGTTGGCGGCGTAAACAGAGCTACTTCAGTTGAACGAAAAGAAAGTTAGTGTGTCGATTCCGTGCCGGCCGTCATCTAAATGTTCCTCACAACTAATTGTAAATAAAAAATGGCGCCTGCAGCCAAAATGTAAACAAATAACTCGGATCACAGCCTTTGGATGTAAACAAGATATATATCAGAGTCGGTAAGTGTAAATAAAACCAGGAACATACCCGGTAAGCGTAAACAAAACCAGGAACATACCCGGTAAGCGTAAACAAAACCAGGAACATACCCGGTAAGCGTAAACAAAACCAGGAACATACCCGGTAAGCGTAAACAAAACCAGGAACATACCCGGTAAGCGTAAACAAAACCAGGAACATACCCGGTAAGCGTAAACAAAACCAGGAACATACCCGGTAAGTGTAAACTCAACACCTGTGGTGTCGTCTCACCTGTATACCGAGCAACACCAGGACCCAAAAGCTGGGTGCACCTACAAATATTCCTTCATAACTACGATGAGACTAACGCACTCCCGGGGTGACACCTGACCTGATACTGAGCATGGGTTGTGGTTGCTGGGTGTGTCACTTGACCTGATACTGAGCATGGGTTGTGGTTGCTGGGTGTGTCACCTGACCTGATACTGAGCATGGGTTGTGGTTGCTGGGTGTGTCACCTGACCTGATACTGAGCATGGGTTGTGGTTGCTGGGTGTGTCACCTGACCTGATACTGAGCATGGGTTGTGGTTGCTGGGTGTGTCACCTGACCACCCACCTTCCCGAGATACTGAGCATGGGGTTATTCACGAAAGAATGACAAACGCGTCTCATGCTGACAAATGCCGGACTCTGAGATCTGGGTAAAAATGTCACCAGATATCAGCTGAACAATTAAGAAATTGATTAATCTGTTTGGTAAAAGCTTCTAGGAATCATAATCAGTAAAGATTTAAAGCCAAAAGTGTATAAATATTAGATATAAATTAAACAGCATACCGTCATTCACATCTAGAAGCATTAGGAATAAAACATTTAATGTTGGTCTTCAGTTTATCCCAATATGATTATGCACTTCAAGGTTTGTCACAGTACTATGGAGTGGACACATTCACTAACGTGAGTTGCCAAGGATAACGAATTACGGAAATTATAAACATTCTTACGGAGATAAATTACAGTGAGAACATCTATGGACGCTTTGTTATGACGACTACAAACATCATGGACACCTCTACTCTCGTGGACACCTCTACTCTCGTGTTCTCGTGGACACGTCTACTCTCGTGTTCTCGTGGACATGTCTACTCTCGTGTTCTCGGGAGAACAATCCACAATGCACAAGGCTCTTGACCAACTACCCACTCAAGTAATGCTTCACAGTTACCCTATCAGCCAAACATTAAACCTAAAACGATCATCATTCGTGAATATATTATGACTATGAACCAAATCTCTCATGCACTAGGCCTAAAATTAACCACACCCGTCAATCTTAAACTTCAAGTTGTATGCAGGAAACTTAAACCCCTGCACATTAATCACGTGCCAAGCTTGTACTACTCGCTGCAGCGCAAGCATTAATCTTGAATTCCTGCACAAAGATCATGCCGCTTCACATCAGTCACGCACCAAACTTAAAATGCTAGCCATCAATCATGTAGAGTGCGCAGGCAGGCGCGTGCACGCGCGCACACCCATCAATCCAGTGCCTTAATATCGGCGAGGGTGGGAGTATGGGGGGGAGGGGGGGGGGGAGGATTGATGCAGCTGTTCCTGCCGCGAGCATCAGTTGCCGTCCAGATGAGTACGTCTCTCCAGCGTAAACTCCGCCTCGCTCTTCCACAACATTAAACAACCCTCATTTCTGTCTTGATTTATCAAACAATTTTCTTGCACCAGAGCCAACAGGAAAATTTACACAGAAAATGAGCCTGGCAAATAATTACGAGCAAGCACTGCAACATTATCGTCACGGGTCAACATCTCTTCTAAAATAAATACCCAGATGAAACAACAACCACCTCACCACAAAAATACCATGAGAAACAACCATTGCATACACACACACACACACACATTGTGTGTGTGTATATATATATATATATATATATATATATATATATATATATATATATATATATATATATATATATATATATATAATTTTTCTTTTTTAAATTTGTGAGGGTACCACCTCTGGTGCCAATGTGGGGACCCATAGCCTCGGAGAAGAAAATAAAAAGTATTCAGAGGAGACCTTGTGGTTTCTCACTGAACACTAATATTATCTTCTACCACCCCCATTCTTTTGTATGTACTCATATATATTTGCTTTATTTGAACTTTGTTACAAAAAAGGAGTTACATATAGGTTACAAAGATCGTTATCATAGGTTGTCGAGTTCCTCCAGCTCCTCAGATGGCGGGCAGGAACCCTGGATGCAGTGCGGGTGAGAACCATGCCCAGGGAACACGTCCAAACACCAGAGGGTGAGAACCATGCCCAGGGAACACGTCCAACCACCAGCGGGTGAGAGCCATGCCCAGGGAACACGTCCAACCACCAGAGGGCGAGAACCATGCCCAGGGAACACGTCCAAACACCAGCGGGTGAGAACCATGCCCAGGGAACACGTCCAAACACCAGAGGGTGAGAACCATGCCCAGGGAACACGTCCAACCACCAACGTGTGAGAGCCATGCCCAGGGAACACGTCCAAACACCAACGGGTGAGAGCCATGCCCAGGGAACACGTCCAAACACCAACGGGTGAGAGCCATGCCCAGGGAACACGTCCAAACACCAACGGGTGAGAGCTATGCCCAGGGAACACGCTTCAACAAACTCTCGTCTAACGAATACGAATATTAATCATGTGGAGCGTCATTAATCACACCAATGCCGTCATCAATCACGGGCGTGGCAACGGTCGTATGTATTGACGTTATCAGCACTGTGGACTTGTACGACAACTGCGCCATCACACTTCATTACCACCATTACACAACTTACCACCATAATTACATTTGTCCGTATAACTCTTGCAGATCGTATGAGCAATACGAACATTAATCCGGAGTCATATATCGCAATAAAATTAGTGTTAACAATGGTTGTTTCATACAACACTTGAGCTTGCTTAATATTATTACGTGTCACGCCAGCTGGTTCCATTAGCAGCATAATTCAATTTAATTATAATCCATAATTTTGATTCAATGTTATTCACAATGCTCTCGCTATACAGTGTTATGTTACGAACAACGAAACTGCAATTCAGAATAATTCAGAATTATCAACACCAACTAATCCTTAGAGCAACGCATTTCACATTAAAAAAAAAAATAAAAAAAATGATCATTTAAGATGAGATCTCCAGGTGGGTCTGGTGAGCGTCATTCATACTGCTGACGCTTCCTGACTTGGTGTAAGTGTCTGGCACCAGCCCGCCTCCAGCATCACACCAAGACAGCAGTCATACCTGGAGAGGGTCTCAGCAGTCATACCTGGAGAGGGTCTCAGTAGTCATACCTGGAGAGGGTCTCAGCAGTCATACCTGGAGAGGGTCTCAGTAGTCATACCTGGAGAGGGTCTCAGCAGTTCTACTCTCCGAGCCCGGCCTCGGCCCAGACTCGACTTGGGATAACTTGGTCTAGCAGGATGTTGCTTAGAGCGGCCCACAGGCCCACATATCCACTACAGCCTGGTTAGTCACGCACTTTTGGCAAGAACTTATCTAAGTGCCTCTTGAAGACATCTACCTTTGTTCCGGCAATATTTATAATGCTTGCTGGGAGGGTGTTAAACAGCCGTGGACCTCTCATCTTCCAACCCATCCTCCTGTTTACATACTTTTTGTAACTATGTGCACCATAGTACAAAGGTTCTTGTGCTAAACAATTAGATAGTAGAATTTGGTACTATTCACTTTCTAGAGTACGAAAAATGAAGCTAAAATAAAAATTTAAATATTCCTAGGCTTATTATAGCACATATCTACTATACTAGGTCTTGGATAACGTGTATTAGGCCTAGGAAGGTTAGGTTAGTTAAGGTTGTCTTTGCAACATAAATGCATAAATACAAAAATATAAATAAACGCATTTTAAATAAATAAATAAACGCATTTTATGCACAAACGTTGGTGCATAAAAACAAAACCTTCTCCGGATTGTTCAAATTCAATAGTACAGATTTCTACTTTACAAGTGTGTTGTACGTCGGTATATGTACTTTGGTCCCCATCCTTGCAGTAAGTAGTACCTAAACAGTAGGATGGGCTGGATGTTCCGACAGTGTTCTCTGATTATGCCTACGGCACCTCTACTCCTCAATGCACCTCCTATACTGTGTTTTCTTCTTTATCTTTAGCTCATGTATGTTATCTTACTCTGCAAATTTTGGACCAGGCCAGGTCCCAAATTTATCTTATCTAGTATCTTCCATGTATATATTATTTATTTGATACCCCCCCTCCTCTCGTCTCCTTTCCAGAGAGTACATTTTGAGAGTTTTGAAACGGTCTTAATAATTTAGATGCTTTATCGTGTCTCTGCGTACAGTATGTGTTCTCTTTCCCCCAAGACATCGTCCCAGCCACGAGAGCATCTCCCCCCCCCCAAGACATCGTCCCAGCCACGAGAGCATCCCCCCCACCCCCAAGACATCGTCCCAGCCACGAGAGCATCTCCCCCCCCCCCCCCCCCGAGACATCGTCCCAGTGAGGGCAGCGGCACACAACTCAGAGGCCCGCACTAATGCCCGGGCCATTTACTGGTAGAACCTAAGCCTCCAGAGACTATGATCCCACAAGAAACAAAGGTAAGCCTTCAGACCGCATAATCTCTAAATATCTTGATTAACGGGTCCACGACCCACCCAAAATACTCGGTAAATGCTTTCTCTTTCTTCCTCCCTCCGGCGCTGACTCCTCTAGCAGCAGAGCGCGCCACAGGCACTCACAGTATCTCACTTGGGTGTGCATTCATTACTGTGGTGTCTTGTCTTCTGACCCTCACCTTGACCGCCCACAAGTTAGTCAATACTTGTGAACGGTCCGTCTAATTACCCAAAGCTACCCAGGATTACGCAGGTAATGATTAAATATGATATATTTACTCATTATAATGTTCGTACTGAAAGTAGAACATGAAAAAACTTAATTTTACTCTGAAAAAATATAATTTTATAATGAAATTAGAAGAACCTAGGTAGCAGGTAACGCCAAAGAAAGACGACGATCAAAGCGACAATCTTGTAGGGCGGCTTATCCAAGACATATTGAAATTGGAATAAGTTTATTGAGGTAAAATACACACAAAGGGATGAGGTAGCTCAAGCTATTCTCACCCCGTTCAGTACATCGTGTTAATACAAACATAGACACACATCACAAGCAATAAACGTATTACCGAACATTGAGAGATAAACATATACATTTCCTGCTTTACACAAGTCCCCAAGACACAGTGTTACCTGGCGTGTTTGCTGGCATGTCAGCCTCCTGTACACACGTCGCACTTCTCTCATCAAACTGTCATAAATTTAATTAATGATATTAAATAGAAGAATGCATATTCACAATAATATATAGCATAAAAAAGAAAGAAAATCTTTAAGATTTATTATAAAATGTGTCTGGAAGTGGAATCAACTCCATAGGACAATGGTTATGTTATATAGATGCTGATCGGTTTTCGCTGATATGAGTTCGCTACTTAAACTATTGTGCGCTTATGTACGTATCCAGAGATTATTTCAGAGTAAAACTGATTTTCCACGTTCTACACTCAATACCATCATTATCGTGGGTAAATGTGTCCTATTTCTTCATAACTTATGTAATGATATATGGTTTTGGATAGCATTGTGTAGCTATGGGTGGCTTTAGGTAATTAGACGGACCCGCTCTGGGTGTCACACCCGCCAATCTATTGATACCTGGTTGATGGGGTTCTGGGAGTTCTTCTACTCCCCAAGCCCGGCCCGAGGCCAGGCTTGACTTGTGAGAGTTTGGTCCACCAGGCTGTTGCTTGGAGCGGCCCGCAGGCCCACATACCCACCACAGCCCGGTTGGTCCGGCACTCCTTGGAGGAATATATCTAGTTTCCTCTTGAAGATGTCCTCTTGATATTGTGTAATTAACATGCATATATGCTTATAATTAACCTTCAAGAGCTACATATCGGAAGAAAGGCAGAGATGTAGACATTAATGGGACTACATTTCAAGGAATATATGCTTTATGTGAGAGCCAAGATATGGTCAAATAAAAAATACCACACATAATTGTTATCTTATTGACACATTACAATTATATTCAGTACCATCATTATAGTGGATAAATGGCATATTTATTACTTGTATAATACTAGGTTTTGGGGAGCTTGGGTAACTATGGGTGGCTTATTTATGTAAATTATGTCATTTACAGAGATGTGTTAATAAATATTAACGTTTTACATTATATTGGAAATTCTATCAACAAGACATGAAAGATGTACAGGTTTCGTAAATAGTTGCAGAAATGCTTGATGAATTCTGGGTCAGTTTTGGTTCCGTCTGTATAATCACAAGCCAGATGCGAGGCATTGAAGACCCCCCCCCCCATAGAAAATCGTAAGATATGTCGACAAATAATTGAAGACGCAGAAAGCGACATATAAATCTGAAACAATGAATGCCAGTTTTTCGGCCACATGGATAATGTATTTTGCTCAGAACAGACGAGTGAAAGCTGAAGCTCGGCGAGAAGAGGAGAGAAAAACTTGTCTAGAATATCCTGCCAAGTTCTAGGTGGTCCTTGGATATCTTAACTGCTGCCAGTGAAGGAAAGAGCTGCTGGCACTGACAAAGCCGCCCCACTCAAGAGTCCAAGTGCCAGGACCAACATGTCTGGGGTGAGGACTTGCCCTGCACTAACTGGCGGTGTAATGAAAAGGATTTTCGCAGTTCTTGAGTTCCCTACTCCTTCCCCTTCTCCCCATTCACCCTTCTCCCCATTCACCCTTCTCCTCCTCTTTCCTCCTTTCCGTTCCCTCCTACAGGAGGACTGAACACACACAGTCTGCTAACCTTTGACCAGAGATAGGTCTCACAAGCCACAGGGCAGAGCACTCAACACCTCCATCTTGGAAGACTGGTGTTCCAAGCACGACCACCAGCCATAAAGCCTCGCCTCTGTACAATTCAACAAACTCAAGTCACATTAAGTGTAAAAGCCTCGCACCTGGCCTAGAATTATGAGCTGTACAAACCTGAATTACACACACCGGCGAACATTCATTTAAAATCATAATATGCACTCAAAATATGCAAGTGTGCGCCAGACTAGGACTGCAAGGGTAGCCTAGGGCCACCACGATAGAGTAGGATCACCACGATAGATTAGAATTACCATGATTGAATAGTATCACCATGATTGATTAGGATTACTAGAGAAACCAAGGACTACCGGAGTAATAAAGGCCAAAACAGAATATCCGCGAAGCAGACTAGCACACTGCGGGTGGATGCAGCAAGACTGATCTGAGCAGCATACGATCACCCAGGGGTATTCCAGGCACTCTCCAACAGCAACAGTATATGTAGTATCAGGACCTCAGTAAGGCCTAAGTAAGGGGCCTCGTAGCCTGGTGGATAGCGCGCAGGACTCGTAATTCTGTGGCGCGGGTTCGATTCCCGCACGAGGCAGAAACAAATGGGCAAAGTTTCTTTCACCCGGAATGCCCCTGTTACCTAGCAGTAAATAGGTACCTGGGAGTTAGTCAGCTGTCACGGGCTGCTTCCTGGGGGTGGAGGCCTGGTCGAGGACCGGGCCGCGGGGACACTAAAGCCCCGAAATCATCTCAAGATAACCTGAAGATAACCTCAAGAAGGCCTTGCCACACGGTCCCGTATGAGAGGTTACTTAGGAAGGTAGAAGGCGCGCGTCATCGGGGAAACCACACTAAACTAGACCAGGGCACGCCTGAAAGACGACACAGAGGGTCAGCATAATTGGATCGATATCGCTAATGATGTGTCGCAGACCTCAGCTTGCCACAATTTGCCTCGACAACCTGGATATTGCAACTAATAATGTCAACAAGTTTGCGGACGACACAAACAGTGAGCAATGGATACAACAGAGGAGTGATGACCTGCAATGCCTGACGGAAAATTGGGTAAAGAAAGTAATGCTTTATACCGCATCAATAACACCATCAAGGCCAGATAAGAGTGCGAGTGCTCCCTAGTTGGTGTGAGGTTATCACCATGACAAGGAGCACTGGAGTAGCCAGATGCACCACAATACTGTTGTTGTTCAACACCCTCCCAGCGAGGATAAGAAATATTGACGGAACAACCGTGGACATCTTCAAGAGGAAACTAGACTTATTCCTCCAAAGAGTGGGTCCCTTGACTTGTAGAGCATTTCTAGTTTAAGTCGTACTCTTGTGTTAACTGTAGATGAATGTGTATAAACATAGAAACACTCCTCCAAGGAGTGCCGGACCAACCGGGCCGGTTGGGCCGGTTGGTCCGGTGGGTATGTGGGGCTGCGGGCCGCTCCAAGCAACAGCCTGGTGGACCAAACTCTCAAAAGTCAAGCCTGGCCTCGGGCCGGGCTTGGGGAGTAGAAGAGCTCCCAGAACCCCATCAACCAGGTATCAACCAGGTACTCATAAACTTGCACAGAAAGAAGAGACTCCAAGATAACGGAGCGCTGCACACATGACTAACAATGACCTAGCGAGCAAGGTGCGGGTGTACACCATCAATAAACCCTACAGACCTGACTGGAAACCTGCCAATACCGGTAGCTATAAACCGTCCCCCGTTATGAAAACATTTAACACAAACCGTCCTGACTAACCCGCAATATCAGCAACTTTAAAACAACCCTTTTCAATCTCCGACTTTCAACAATACAACACTTTTACTGTTTCATACATTTTCATCACAAAGGCAATATATATACCTTTTTAAGTATGCAAGGTGTTTATCTGGAAAATAGCGAGCCGATACTTGGCCGAGCCAGTAAGCCGAACACAAATGAGTTTCCAATACCATCACTCACTCACTAGTCACCTGCATACTGACCCAACACCTTGGCATCCTCTCAATTTCCAGGTTCCAAGCCTACTTATCTCACACACCAACCTGCTTACCTTTACCCTTTGTCTCCTGTCTACTAAACTCACAATTTTATCTTCACCTCCCCTGCCACCCTCATTTCTTCCTCACCTCCCCTACTCTGCCTCATTCCCTTCTTACCTACCTACTTTGCCAACCTCATTGTCTTCTCATTTACCTTTAGACAAAGATTCACACGCCAGACACCGCATACTATATTATATATATTATATATATATAATATTATATATATATATATATATATATATATATATATATATATATATATATATATATATATATATATATATATATATATACACCCTCATGTCAGTCCGTCCATCTGTCTGTCAACACCTTCCTGCCTCCTTCACTCTTCTCCTTATCACACACACATCCTGTGTGTGTGGGGGGGGGGGGGCCTCGCAGATGAGTGGACAGCGCACGGGGGGTCGTAGTCCTAAGGTCCCGGGTTCGATCCCCGGTAAAGGCAGAAACAAATGTGCAGTTTCTTTCACACTGACCGCCTGTTCACCTATCAGTACATATGTACCTGGGAGTTAGAGAGCTGCTACGTGCTGCTTCCTGGGGATGTGTGCGCGAGTGTTAGAGAAAAATATATGTAGTAGACATAACAGAGGAAAAATAAATTGGTTAGAAAGGCGGGGTCCAAGAGCTAATAGCTCCATTCTGCAGATAAAATAGTAAATACACACACACCACGAGAATAATCCAATACCGGGGAGAATACACTGGCAGAAGATCTCTGGGATCAGAGCGTAATGATGACACAGGCTACCAGGAGATACAGGTCCTGCCATCACTGGAGGGGTAGAGATCACACCAAGCCACTGTTTAACGGGCAATTCCAACAGGCAAACACTAAATAATACAGACAAAACAGGCCAAAAGGGAAACAGATGCAACTTGACTCGGAGAACGTGCAGAAAATATTCACTGCCCAAATCCATTCAATAAAGCAGTTTTCCTACATTATTGGAAACGTTTAAAATTCCTCAAAACTGTATTCCCTGGAATGCAGGCGAGAGATGCTTCATCATCTTCACCTGGACAATATTAGAGAGACTGGTTCCATTCCTGCGCTTTGAAATAATTCCAGGACGAAATCAGGAGGCAAGTTATTCACACGATATGTGAAGGGTGCAACACTTATACAAAAATTTATATTATATATATAACAAAATTATATATATATATATATATATATATATATATATATATATATATATATATATAATATATATAGATGTATATAAAACACAAAAAGGGTTGCAACACTGGTCACGTGAAGGGTAGAAGGCTACTTGTCACAGGTTGTAGAGTTCCTGCAGCTCCTCAGACAGCGGGCAGGAACCATGGATGCAGTGAGCATTTGCTCTGGTTTGTCACACTAAGGCGCTGAAAGAGGAAACTGGTGGCGCTAGGGTCTCTAGTTGTTTTAATTAGCTTAGAACCAAGCTCCTTCAAAAACTAACAGCACTTTTTTTATATATACACGCAGGCTGCCTGTTCCCCGACAAAACTAATTAAAACATTAATACCTATCAAAGCTTGTAGACTGAGCAAAATTACTAGGTCAGTGATCAGACCATTGCGGTTCACTGACCAGCTAGGTCAGTGATCAGACCAGGGCGGTACACTGACCACCTAGGTCAGTGATCAGACCATTGCGGTTCACTGACCAGCTAGGTCAGTGATCAGACCAGGGCGGTACACTGACCACCTAGGTCAGTGATCAGACCAGGGCGGTACACTGACCAGCTAGGTCAGTGATCAGACCAGGGCGGTACACTGACCAGCTAGGTCAGTGATCAGACCAGAGCGGTACACTGAGGTAAACCACCTCCCTGGAACAACACACTAGACTATATACAATATAAACACCAGAAGTATACCTGGGTTGGGAGTCCCTACCCCACAAGTGTGGAAAAGTGCACACAGACAAAGACGTTAACTCAGACAAACACAATAGCACATACATGACAGAGATATAGAATACTGTAAGGGGGATTCATTAAGCAGACAAAGAAGCAACGTTTAAAGCGCTAAACGGTATAACGAATACAAGATGGAAATTGGAGACGCAAATATGTTCCGCAGAAGTCAATAAGATTCCATGTAAAATTTTCAAATATATGAACAGCATTAGATAATGAAGTTGTCGATTCTCTCGATACACATTTTTAAATGCATTTTTGATAGGAAAAAAACAAGCTATACGAGTGTGCATTAAAATCTGATGGGGCGAGCTTGAATTTACATATAGGCAAGCACACACCAACTCCCGCAATTTGCAATTCTTTTATATATTTATCAACTTGCAGAAAGAAATCTCATAATCGCATCCCAGTCAGATGAAGCCAATATTGTAGCGAGACACAACAAAATATCAATACCAACAGGAAACCCCGTCTTTCACTTCCCGACTACACTCTCCCAACACAAGAGTAAAAAGCACCATCATACAAGAAGGAAAATACATGAAACTGCAGAAAGCCTACTGGCCCATACGAGGCAGCCCCCTATTTATATCCACCTAAACTCTTTCACATGTCTAACCTATGCATGAAAGACTTTAGCAATTCTACCAATTATGTTACCCGGTAATTGGTTCCATACATTAACAACGCTGATTCCATACCAATATTTACCCAGGTCTTCCGGAATCTCAATTTATATCTATTGTTTGGAACTTAGTTTTGTGTTCATATATTTTGTAAATATTTATATTCTATATAAATATATATATATAATCTAAGATATATATAATTATATATAAATATAAATATATATATATATAATTATATATATAATCTATATAAGCATTTATATTCTCCTTTTGTTATGCCTTTTTATCCATCATACTACCCTTTACTCTTCGTCTTTCTCGAGAAGACAAATTAAGTTTTTCTTATTGTCTTCATAAGGGATTGTGATTCCCGGGAGTAGCTCTGATATCCATCTCTGTACTCATTGAAGTAAATATAGTATTCCATTCTATATAGTATAGAGTCCATTCTATATAGTATAGAGTCCATTCTATATAGTATAGAGTCCATTCTATATAGTATAGAGTCCATTCTATATAGTATAGAGTCCATTCTATATAGTATAGAGTCCATTCTATATAGTATAGAGTCCATTCTATATAGTATAGAGTCCATTCTATATAGTATAGAGTCCATTCTATATAGTATAGAGTCCATTCTATATAGTATAGAGTCCATTCTATATAGTATAGAGTCCATTCTATATAGTATAGAGTCCATTCTATATAGTATAGAGTCCATTCTATAGTATGCACGCCACAACTAAACTGTCAATAAAAATGAGGCCTAACACGTTCACACACCTTACCTTACTTTACCTTACCTTACCTTGCGGCTACCTTGAGGTGACCCCGAGGATCAACGTTCCTTCTTCGTTCCTGCTAATCGTGATTCCTATATTATATTCAGTCAGACTTTACAATTTCAGTATTGTTCTGCTTCTATATTATTAACGAGCTCAGAACCCAACATGTTTTAGCATTGAAAATTTCTGCAAGTCTTTTCCCTATTATGAAGGCGTATCCTGTTCGTCTTGTAGCCATGTTGTCACCTCAGTTTATCCCCCGCCATAGTGGAATATGCATCCTTCAACAAATATACCAATGATACCACTCACAAACTAATATTTGTGACAGTTTTCAGTGAATCAAAAGTTATCCAATGTGTATTCAATGTTGTGTGTTCTATTTTGGGTTTACATATTTATTACTTTATTAACATCCCCTTTGGTATACCCTTTTATCTGTTTGTATACTTCAACCATGTTGACCATTACTCTTCTCTGTCTAGAGAATGTAAATTACCTCAAGTTTCTTAACATCTTCATAAGGGAAGTTTCTAATTTCTGAGAATAACTTTGTCATTCTTCTCTGTCCGTGATCAAGTGAATTTGTGCCAATTCTATAACATAGGGACCAAAACCGGACTGTGTTCAATTTCACCTAAATTACGAAGTGATAACGAGGCAAAGCGGCACACAATGACAAAAACTAAATACTTGCGTTTCCTGAAACTTGAAACATATTTCTATTATAATGGAAATATGGTAAAATATACTTAGTCCTTATTAAAACTACTCCACACTACTGCTCCTTACCCCCCTCTCTTTCTACTGCTGCTGCTTCATCAGGTTCGTCTTCATCTTCTTCGTCTTCGTCTTCGTCTTCTCTTCCTCCTCCTCCTCCTCCTCCTACTGCTGCTGCTGTTGCTGTTCCTCTTCTCGTGTGCCACATTCATATCATGGTTTAGTTACCAGATGAAAAATGGCCTATATTTTGCCAGGTTTAAATTTTGAGTGTGGATATAATGCATTCAGCAGCCAGTCGCATAGATCACAACTGTGATTTTTTCCTCTATGATATATGACTGTGTGTGAGAGATGAGCATGCGCGCGCGCCTGTACTCGCCTAGATGTGCTCGCCGAGACTAGCTACGCTACTAGCCACATCTTCACAACGTTCTTAGAATACAATGGTTCAGTTCCAACGTTATTATATTGACGTTTAAAATTCAGCATCGAGTTACCTACAACGACGCCGCCTTCCAACTTTTCCTACTTATTGATGGCTCTAAGACTTAAAAGTTCTTACACGACATGTTTGTCGCATTGGTGTAAAAACATTCCATCCATGTTCCTTCATTTTCGTGTTTCTACCTTTGAACAATGTTCATTTATCTACTTAGTCAGTGTTCCGTAGAATATTGTATGTCCTTGTCATGTCCCTTCTATCCTTTTCTCCACTGTGGAGAGAGACGGGTCTACCCACCGTCTGCCCTTCAAGGATTTTCTAGTATCTCGACACAAATTTGCACAAGACCGAGCCTTGATGCATTTCTTTAGACCCTTTCTAGTCATGGCTTTAACCTTTTTCAATTAAGAATTACATGTTGGGGTGCATGTTATTGACTGGTTTTCACAATGGCTGGGCACATGGTCCGGAAGGTTCTGTGTTCAAGTTTCTGCAGGATACACCATGTTGTTTACGATGAACGCAGGATGTGTCTGTCAGTAATTTGGTGATGTGTTCTTCTGGCATTAATTTGGTTTCCCTCTCAGGTCTTTATGCTTTTCTGGTGAAAGAATCTGTCTCCCCTTCATCCTATGCTGGAGTACGGGTATTTTTACTACAATTTCTAACCTCATAACTTTGCATTTGGCCTAAGGGAAGGAATTATCAGGGGAAAGCGCCAAGCCATTACGACTATATAGCGCTTCGAAGGGATCAGGATAAGGATTTGGGATGGGACGAGGGAAAGGAACGGTGCCCAACCACTTGGACAGTCGGGGATTGAACGCCGACCAGCATGAAGCGAGACCGTCGCTCTACCATCCAGCCCAAGTGGTTGGGCAAAGTTAACTTCTAGCATATATTTTTCAGAGCACTTGTGGAGTGTGTCCTGATAGACTTTGCAAGGTACCTCACGTTCTCTTGTCTCTTCTCATTAGTGTTGCACATAGTCTGCAAACACTGATATGAAGGAGCCAAGTTCCTCTGTCAAGTTGTTGTGTGTTTGTGTTAAGTTTTGGGTCAAACTATATTACCCATTAAGAGTTAAATGACACTATTTGACTATCGTGTAGTACATTCCGTATCTTGCAGTGTTCCATTACCCTCAATGTAACTAGCTATCCCTACTTCAGTTAAGAGCTGTGTGCAGGCATGTATTTTTGTGTTATATAATTTATATTGTATATTATATACAGAATTCGAAAATATACACTTCATAAATTGGAAAATTCGGAAACTGGTATCCATTTCGTTTCAATAAAATTATCCCCAGATTAATTTCCTATTTATTTTTGTGAATTCTAATACTCCCGATAAAAGTTTTAATTTTAAAGATGGCCTTCCTACTGCGTAATGTACTAATGTTTTTTGTCAGTTCACATGACCTGACTAGTGTCATTTTTACCTTGCACTGCTTCCCAGGATCAATGCCCCCGCGGCCCGGTCTCTGACAAGGCCTCCTGGTCTGGTCAACCGTCGCTGGTGTTCGCAAAATGTCGTACGATTCTCAGCCTGGTTGATCAGGTATCCTTTGGGGGTATTTATTGAATTCTCTTTTGAAACACTGTGAGAGGTAAGGTAATTATCAGGGCAAAAGCACTAAGGCATTACGACTATAGAGCACTTGGAGGGAGTCAGGATAACGATTTAGGATGGAACGGGGGAAGTAACTGTGCCCAGCCACTTGGACGGTCGGGGAGTGAACGCCGACCTGCATGAAGCGAGACCATCGCTCTACCGTCTAGCTATGCCCCGTATATCTAGGCGAGTGCTGAAAAGTCTTGGGCTTTTAATGTTGGTGACACAAGGGAACACTGCCCCCATGCCTCGTACTCTCACAGGTCTAATGACGTGTAAACAAGTATAACAATTTACCTGGAGACCAAAAACTGTCACTGACATTGAACTAACCCAATATTACACTCACCTTTGTGGTAGATTCACAGTGTCTGCTTGAATCCCCTGCCGGAAGAATTAAATTGAAGGGGAGAGTGGTGTGTGTGTGAGGGACGAGGGCCACACAGCTTATCCCGGGACGACGGGACACAATACTCACACCTGGCAAGGGTTTTAAGGGGCGCGAGCTATCAACACGACCAAGAGGGAGATGAAACAACTCTTAGCATGAAGGCAGGGAAATAGAGATAGTGATCGAGTAGTTAGTAAGAAAGAGCCAGTTTAGAAAATATTAAAGACAAGAAAGTCGAAAACCATTGCATATAGCAATGAACAACTGCAAAGGAGAGAACCCAAGAGCCGGAGCTGGAGTTTAAAAACCCAAATAGTGGTGTATAAATACAATAGTACTCCCACACACTAATACAGGAGGCAGCCATATAGTGAGAGTTGCAAAGAAATAGTGGAGGAGACGAGAGGAAGGAACAAGTGAAGGAGAAATGGAGGAGACGAGAGGAAGGAACAAGTGAAGGAGAGATGGGGGAGAAGGTAGGAGAGGTGAGGGAGCACGGCCGCCCCGGGCCTCACAAAGAATAATGGTACATTACTGCGGGATTGAATACGCCACCACGGAAAATCCCTAATAGTGAGACATTACGTCACACCATGTATTGCTTCAGTATACCAGTATACTGTCGAGTATACCAGTATACTGTCGAGGGAGAGGAGGGAGAGGGGGAAGAGGGAGAGGGGGAAGAGGGGGAGAGGGAGAAGAGGGAGAGAGAGAGAGGGAAAAGAGGGAGGGGGGAGAGGGAGGGGGGAGAGGGTGGGGAGAGGGAAGAGAGACGGGGGGGGAGGTGGGTTGCACGACCCTAGATTGATTTTTATTTTTTTTTTTGAGATATATACAAGAGTTGTTACATTCTTGTACAGCCACTAGTACGCGTAGCGTTTCGGGCAGGTCCCTGGAATACGATCCCCGCCGCGAAGAATCCTTGTTACAACCAAGTACACATTTTACTGTTGCGTTAAACAGAGGCTACAGTTAAGGATTTGCGCCCAGTAAATCCTCCCCGGCCAGGATATGAACCCATGACATAGCGCTCGCGGAACGCCAGGAGAGTGTCTTACCACTACACCACGGAGACTAGTTCAGTGCTGAAGAAAAAAATAGTTAATAATACACACACAGGCTTACTAAACCAGAGCACCATAAGCTGTAAAGTCAGTGGCCAGGAGCCGCAGCTCAACCCAACAAACTATAAACAAACACAACCCATCAACTTGTCAATGACACACACAAGTATAAACTACTCACCACAAGTCGGGAGACTCCAAGACCACTCAGGATACTCACCTGCAATAAAATACCAACATTATTAAGCATATGGCTTAATAATATACAAAAAAAAATAGATGAAGCTTTGTCGCTTATTGTCAATGGGTTAAAAATATCACTGGTGTCTAGGGTTGGCTTCTCTCATAATACAAACAGCAGTGTGAAACACTAAGGAAAACTGAGTAATATATAATACACAACGCAGGAAGTGCATATGCGGGCCGCTCCAAGCAACAGCCTGGTGAACCAAACTCTCACAAGTCAAGTCTGGCCTCGGGCCGGGCTTGGCGAGTAGAAGATCTCCCAGAACCCCATCAACCAGGTATCAACCACCAAGAGCTGCCAGTGTTGGTGGTGGAGGGCCAGGTCAGTGTTGGTGGTGGAGGGCCAGGTCAGTGTTGGTGGTGGAGGGCCAGGTCAGTGTTGGTGGTGGAGGGCCAGGTCAGTGTTGGTGGTGGAGGGCCAGGTCAGTGTTGGTGGTGGAGGGCCAGGTCAGTGTTGGTGGTGGAGGGCCAGGTCAGTGTTGGTGGTGGAGGGCCAGGTCAGTGTTGGTGGTGGAGGGCCAGGTCAGTGTTGGTGGTGGAGGCCCTGGTCAGTGTTCGACACAATACTGAGGTGTGACCTTCCAGGTTATATGGTCAAGAAATAAAATAACAGTTTCTCGTATGGGTCCACTTGGTCTTTGTTTTGCCAATTACCTGATATCTAATAAAATAGTTTATCGAGTGTGTAATCTATTACTTATTAATGAATGACTTAACAACCAACGGTAGAGGCTTCAGATAATTCCCAATGTCAATTCATGTTTTATTCGTGATGTTTGTATATTTATGGTTGGGTTACTTTACAGTAAATTACGTTAAATTATTTGCCTCAGAGTAAGGTACAATAATAATAGAATAGCATATAATAATAATAATATTAATAATTATGCAATGTATATACTCAATATTTGGTGTTGAAAGCTACTTATCTCGGCGATTTAAAAATCGTTACAGTTGTCAAGTTCAGAAACTGTGCTCGTAACTACTTGTACACATCATTACAATAGTGGCAGAACTAAACGAGTTTACATCAGTCTAAATCAAACTTGACATTTTTCACAGCGAAACATTTAGCTTACCATCTGAAAGGTTACATGATCATCAGTATATTGTTCGACCATTATCTTTCCAGCAATGTTAATAGAAGAATCAGATTAATATAACACTGGGCTAGTGTTTAGGACATTACCTTTCTATTTTATTGTGACTGATTATGTTGAAGTCGATAAAGGATTGACGTGACTTGTCCTTACACTCCAAGTCAATTAGTCTCAATAATCTCATGTATGTACATATAGGAGAATGTATATTTATCAGCTCTAATTATATACTTGCGTTGTTTATTTTCCTAAGCAAATGTGCAGTAATTTTTCCAACATATAATGGCTCGGTTAGGTTCGGGCAATTTGGTACATTAGTTTAGTGACGTTGGGAACGCTCGAGAAAAGGGGCTACTCCACCAATACCCATTGTGGCTTACACATTAAGAGTCGGGACTGGCAGTTATGTAATGTGGTGAAGGGAGCTCCAAGGAGTGCCGGACCAACCGGGCTGTGGTGGGTATGTGGGCCTGCGGGCTGCTCCAAGCAACAGCCTGGTGGACCAAACTCTCACAAGTCGAGCTTGGTCTCGGGCCGGGCTTGGGGAGTAGAAGAACTCCCAGAACCCCATCAAGCAGGTATCAACCAGGAGCTACTCAAGCATTGGTGATCGTGTCCAGTGATGCCAGACCTTCCTGGCGTAGGGTTACTATTTCTGAGGTGACCATCCTGGTGATATGACTATGATGATACAATGTCCGAGGTTACTATCATAAAACATTGTCAATGAATGAATTTTGGTGACATTGAATTTAATATTGTTAATACGTTAATATCCTAACGTTAGAAACAACACATCAACGCTTACAAGAATAACATGTTTACCATTAATAGCATTTATTGTATTACCATACAATATATACAGTATGTACTGTGGTACGATACAATATACACAGGACATATTGAAGTACAATACAATATACACAGGGCATATTGTAGTACGATACAATATACACAGGGCATATTGTAGTACGATACAATATACACAGGGCATATTGTAGTACGATACAATATACACAGGGCATATCGTAGTAGATATAATGGTAATGTCTTATCACAGACATAATAACATAGGAAAAAATCACATATGAATTTGTATATTTTATGTAAATATTTGTAAACTACACCAAGTGTTTCACACTCATGAAGACGACGACCCAATCCTCTTATCCTTCCTGACGTGACCATGTCATCGCTATTCCCAGACTGTCGATATTCCCGCGGGGATCTCTTCCAGGAAATTAAGAAAGCCCTTCCTTTCGTCCTGGGATTCTAAGATGTTGAGTTATTAATAAAAGTATTCGTCCGTACGCTATCCCTCGTAACTCCCCTGTGAATATTAGTGGAGGAGATGCAAGTCCCGTCCTAACCATGCACTCAGGTCTTGACGAGGCACTCAGCAGAGTGCGAGAGACTTGATGTAGTTAAATATCTCGACATAAAACATACACATACAAAAGTGTGGGTGTTTTATCGTGTATGGTTGGCACAGCTTCTGACACCGGGCCTCGCCAACCCTTCTTGAGCAGGATGAAGCCCTGGACACTTTACCCGCAGTTAACACCTCACAAACTTGTACTAGCCGTACACACTCTCTCTACCTTATATTTAATAATAAGGTTTACTGAATGTCACGTTCACAATTCCTTTATACAAAAAAGTGACCATCATAATTATAACGTGCATCCTGTACGAGGCCTATTGTGCAATCATGAATGAATTATTATAATTTGTTCTTCTTAACTTTAAGGCAATACGTCACGGTAAATTATTAGAGATACGAAGACAAAATTTTTAATACAGAAAATCACAAAGATAATTTGAAAGATACATAATACACATCATAAAGTAAAAACATTATAGACATCGGCAAAAACTTTAAAAAATTTACAGCAAAAAATCAAGAGCAGGTCCGGACCCCCCCCCCCCCCCCCCCAAACACACATACACGCAGTCATTGCTGTAAACAACTGATGCTCGAAAGGCGGGATCCAAGAGCAATGCTCGATCCTGCAGACACATATAGGCGAGTACAAATTGGTGACACACACACACACACACACACCCTCGTAATTCTGTGGCGCGGGTTTCTGCCGGGTGCGATTCCCGCACCCGGCAGAAACAAATGGGCAAAGTTTCTTTCACCCTGAATGCCCCTGTTACCTAGCAGTAAATAGGTACCTGGGAGTTAATCAGATGTCACGGGCTGTTTGTGTGTCTGGTCTGGAAAAAAATTAGTAAACAGTTGATTGACAGTTGAGAGGCGGGCCGAAAGAGCAAAGCTCAACCCCCGGAAACACAACCAGGTGAATACACACAAACACACACACACACACACAGCTCGCAGAACCGGGAGCTGATTTCAACAGGATTTAAATTACTTGTCAACACGGCATCTCTTTGTGACAGCAATTTCCAATTACTTTAATATTAGCATCTCATAATACAGATGAGTAGATAAATTTATTTAATAGGATATAACAACCATTACTGAGCGTCGCGCAGCCATGACGAAGCCATACTAGGCACAAAAATATCACCTTTATTAACAATATCTTTTTATGCCACGTTAACAAACTTGGATTTAGCAACAAAAAACGCAACAATTACCAGTTGTGTTATAATGCAGTATTAAACATGTGTTGGGGTTAAATATAATGTGGTGGCTGATGGTATCCTCGGGTTTGGTCAAAGCCTAAAGTCAACTCCACAAGGTCAGTTTTGTGTTAATTAAACCCGTATATATTGCAGCCTATCCTCAGGTGGCATGTGATCCTGGTAATCACTTCAAAACTACTACAATAATGCTCTTGTGTACTCCCTATCCATGGTTAGATTGACTTAGGCTTGGTCAAGTTAAAACAGTGTATTATTGAACAAATCCACTAGCGCCGTTATGAGGATTCGAACCTACGCCCGAGAGCATCCCAGACGGACAGACGCATCCCAGACAAATCCCTTGTGGATTTGTTCATTTGATGCTTCACGCTATTGGGATTTGTGTGTGCAGTGTATTATTTATTCTCCAGGCCCGATATCACCAACAAAGGCCAACAAATATGCTGGCTAATCCAGTCACCAAACCCACTGTTTATGAACGAACAATGGTTAACACACGACTACTCAACTGATGGCGTATGGACTTATCTCGAGCAGTGCTTAGCTGACGTCCTCTGCTCGGTCCGCAAGTGTGTAAATGTTTTACCCCCCGTACTGCAAGCACAAATAATCCTCAACAGAACCTAAACACCTAAGCCTACCTACGCCTAAATATATTGCATTTTATTGTATAATCTTAATTTATATAAGAATAAACTTATTTTTATTATACAATGTTAAAATTGATGACTGTATCTCGGGAGACTGTTGCTCCTCTAACGAACATGGCTTCAGGACGGGTTCTATTCTCAAATATTTGAAATATGAAATTCTAAAACTATTTCAGTAGCCCCCAACAATATGACATTAAAGAAAACCAACGATTTAGGCTTATCAAAGAAAACGAGTTTACCTTAGAATTTTTATAATTTAAACGCTAGATTTATAATACAATTTAGATATAACTTTAAAATATTCTCTGTTTAGAACAAAGGTTTTCTTGCCTCTTTACAAGTAGACTATTATTAGAACCATAATATACTTTCAGACCATCACAACTATCTAGGCAACTATTGAGGCGGTCTGAGAGGGAGATCGATGTCTTAATATAATCACTTTGCTCTGAGACTGGGCTAATATGTATTGTTAGGTTACGGTGTATTAGCTTAGGTTATGCTGTACAGTATTTAGCTCCGCTGAGTGTGGGTGAGGTTGTCATAGTTGGTAATTATGCTACCACAAGGTAACGTACACCAGATGATGATGTAGTCACCATTTATCATAACGGAAATCCACTCTGAGAAACTTACAAGACTGTAGTGCTTGAAGGTCATACAAAACCCCCAATACACGTGCAAGTATTATTTGAACCAATGTTCTAAACACTCCCTTAACAGCTCCTTAATAAAGGATGTAAGTTTCATTCGAAAAAATTGTTTAAACAATACAACTACACATGTATCGGAAATTTATTAATTGTAGTATAATGCATTTGGTGATAATGTCATTTTTATCACTAATACTCAGACTACTTCAACAAACTCCCCACCTCCACCTGGGAGCCGGTCGGCAGGGCGGAGAGCACACTGGACTTGTCATCCTGTGGTCCCGGGTTCGATCCCGGGCGCCGGCGAGAAACAATGGGCAGAGTTTCTTTCACCCTATGCCCCTGTTACCTAGCAGTAAAATAGGTACCTGGGTGTTAGTCAGCTGTCACGGGCTACTTCCTGGGGGTGGAGGTCTGGTCGAGGACCGGGCCGCGGGGACATAATCTCAAGATAACCTCTCTCTCTGAGACGCACCGTTCCGCTCGTGACATTTACACGAAGTACAAAAAAAAAAGTTACTGAAGCTCAACTACAATATAGTATTTACTACATATAAATTGTCTATGAATAACTATTTGGAAATGCTTTCCCACTCCAATCCATACCATAGTTTCTAACCCTGAGAACCAAGTTACTCTTAATACATTACCGGACCATACCCCTAGAATGCCTGGTCCATACCTCTGAGTGAACCTATCCCACATAATGGACCATAAATTGTCCACATAACTTAGCCTAATATCCAAACCCTAACTTAGAACCTTCTCTGATCTTCCCCCTTGTTAGTCTCATTATTCACCCATACTTACACAGCCGAGTTCAGCTCTACACCGTCGACACAACTGACCCGTCCCAGCCAGGAATACCCGTCTACCAGACATTCTCCTCGAGGACTACTGCCACCTTCTCACACTTGTCGTGTTATAGTGGCCAGAATACGTCTGGGATATACACGTATCCGACAGTTTTCTCAAAACCCAAATGTCGAATACACCATGTATCAACTTTGTGAAAGAGTAAACATGCACTCACTTGAACATTCTATTATAGAATGTCCCATACTGACTGACATTCGCCCTCCTGGGCTGAGGTATGCTGAACTCTGTAAATACTATATAAATACTGGAACACTTGATAATCTTGGGTACAAGTCCATTATAACTATGTAATGCATCAGTTATACAATTATGTGGTGTAACTATAACCTGAGCTTGTAAAAGCATCTTAATCACCTTCAGTGGTTAAGTGCTTAATAACACACTATCTTACTATTTTAGATAGTAAGCAGCTATCTTACCCTGTCATAGTAGGACATAAATGTGTGTGTGTAATTTTAAATATATAGATATTTATCATATATATAATTATATATATATATATATATATATATATATATATATATATATATATATATATACTATCGCGTGGTATTATACCACTCGATATGAGTGATATATATCGAGTGGATTAAGGTGTCCTGTACACACCAGTTGCATTGTGCTCCTGGCAGTATGGGTTCGAGTCACTTCTAGGGTGTGAGTTTTCAGTTGCATATAGTCCTGGGGACCATTCAGGCTTGTTCGCATATTATATGTTCGCATATATATATATATATATATATATATATATATATATATATATATATATATATATATATATATATATATATATATATATATAATGTATTCACACACACATGTATAGGATATGTGGAAGCTGATCAGAATTACATTTCACCTTTGTAAACGCACATTAATGACACTAAGTCACATCGAACACTTTATATAGGACAGACGTAAATCTGTGTATTTATGTATTTATGTTAGTAGGTTAGATTAGCATTTTAAAAGCGTACAATGCCCTTCTGTGGTTGATTGTTCAATATATCACTGAATTATGTTTAACAGATCTCTAACCATGTCCATGGAGGACAGAAGAAAATGTATATATGCTGGTAAGCACTGTAAATGTGTGGCCACGTCTGTGGTAGAAAAATAAAGCCCTTCTCAGGCTGAACTCTTCCATCTCGTCGGTCTTGCCTAGACGGCCAGTGATGTCTCCGTCGTGACACAAGACAACTGCCGATTGCCTCAGACCGTGAATCACGTGATCAACCCATTCCTGGGGGACGCACTGAATTGCTGTGGACAGTGTATCCAGATACAACTGGAGCTTCCTTGTTTCAACTACATGTCGCGGGCCTGCTAATTACCCAGGGTTGGCCTAACACCCGGCCAACCCAGCATGGAGTATCGTGCTCCACAGTACACGCTTGTTAACTTCCTGGACCCTGGCTTTTCCAGGAGGCACTCTGGCACCACCAACTACTAGTCACTCCCTCTTCCCCGTAGGCTGGAAAAACAAAAGAAATTCTTGCAGCTAAATGTATACAATGTCTGGGTCACAAGGGAAGGTTAGGGGAGGTTAGTTTAGGTTAGGTTGGGTTAGGTTTTAGGATCCATGGGCGAGCCGTCTCGTGAACCATGTGGCTTGTATCCACGTGCGGCAGGCGCGCAGGTGTGAGGATGTTAAATCTAAAAATAATAACTGGTAATAATTATATTCTCACATCTGATTAACAATTCTGAAATCGGCCAACAATAGATAATTACAAAGTAATTAATCTTGCAAATGACATTTAAGACTATAAATTACATTAATTATAAGGAAAGGAGCTCTCTCATACTCCGAACTGATGAGTGAAGAGCTGAAGGGTTGTTAACTCATGGGGTCAATGGCCGAGCTTTTAATATTGGATGCATCACAAAATATAGATGGATGTTGTAGGTAATTAAACAATAATTAATGCAATTATGCGTTAACTCACACGTTTGACATTAATTAATTGGCTTGTCGGTTTACGTTTTTCAACATATGGCTTGACTTTACTTATATTGGTTTTGGCCAGCTCGCCTCGCCAGGTGAGCCTCGTCACGAAACTACTTCATCAAGTTCCTATTTCTCTTTGCGATTGTTCTGCACTTACAAGTCACACACACACACACTAATATATATATATATATATATATATATATATATATATATATATATATATATATATATATATATATATATATATATATATATATATATATATTATATTTTGGTAGCAGTCTTTCTTGTAAACACATGTTGAATATGACCGAAAGGATAAGATTAATGATTCTAACACGAATCTTCTCAAAAAATTGTACGTTTTTCTTCACTGTCGGGGGTAATTGAAAAATAAACTCTCCAAAGTTCCTTTTCACATTTTTATTTATGGTCTGACGCCTAAAAGCGTTTCGCAAGGACTTCTCACATTTTCAAAGAAAGCTTTTTACACACATCATTTCATGCTTATATTCGTTTTTGGGTGAGGTGACAAAAGACAGAACTATCAATGGGTATATTGCATATTTGCTGCTTCTATATTGTTATATTGCTCTTGCTGCTTCTATGTTGGTTCGGGGTCATGAAGTGGGTAGAATATAGTTGTGTTAATTGGCTGTAAACTGTAAGGTGACAAATTTAGTGTTTCCAACTTAAGGTGTTGTGTGATTTCCAGGAGCAGTCAGACGTAGTGTTCTCAAATTCCTGTGTGGTGACTCACCTTGTATATTAATCTTGACATGGTGAACATTAAGTTTTAATTGCTGGAATTATGATATGTTAAATATATAATTGTTTAATTTATTGTTTTTAAGTGACTTTAATTTTGTTCCCTAAAACTTCTTACTTTGGAAGCTTGAGTAGAGAACCCTCTGAGCTTACTGATTTAAAGATTCCTGCCTGCTTGGATACATGCTTACAGCATAAACAGTTGATACATGCTAACATCTTTGATAATTTTGTGGTACAGATAAGCTCCATTCCTTGTATGTACTGAATAGAATGGATGGTGGCAGCTACTTTCTACCTTCTACTTTCTACTCATCTCCGTGTTCTCAGTCTCTCCGCCTCATTCTAAACTTCCCTTTTCCCTGACCACTCCTTACGCCTCCCACCTCTCTACCTCCCT